>NC_140936.1:165025001-165487501 GCF_014529385.1 Adiantum capillus-veneris | reverse complement strand
CATAAACTTTGCAAAAAGCATTAACTATCCCAAGACTCAGTCCCAAGTCCTCAAATACCTTCGAAGGTGGAGAGAGCTAGCGGGGAGTGAGGGTAGGGAAGAGGAAGAAGAATCATTCATAGAAGAAAGAAATAGTCTCTCACTTATCATCACTCTTCTTGCTTAGCATAGCATAATAGCATAGTAATGAAGATGAATAAGATGGAAAGCTTAAGAATTGAAATTGACCCTAGCCAGCTCTACTCACAACTTCATATCAATGGAGTTGGCCACCAAGTTGGGCATTCAAGCTTTCAAGATGGGAGATACTGTAACGGCTGACACAGCTTTCAAGGGACAGCAAGCCTCCTTTAATCCCTTGATTGGAAAGTTGAGGCTTCATGTCCAAAGCTATGTTGACAAAGAAGACTTTTTCATCTCTCCTCTCCAACATGAGGATGCTATCCTAGGGGCACCTTGGTTTGATTGCATGACTGCCAACATGAAGTTCCCTGAAAGGAGAATCTACCTCACCTATAGGGTAAAGAACATGTATATAGATGCTAATGAGTCTGGTCGTACTATACCACTTGTAAATTCACCAACTTTTGATAAGTCCATGAAAATCTTGATTTTTGCGTACATGATTTTTGTCAAAGAATCCACTATTGACGTTAATGATTTATCAAATGAAAATGGTAGGAATAAAGAAGAGCTAGACTTGTCTACTTTCTAAATGTATTCCAAGATGTTTTCATCGATGATATCCCTATGGACTTACCTCCAAAACGAGGGGATGATGACCATCGAATTGAGCTCCTACCAGGAAGCTCACCGCCTAACAAGCCTCCTTATCGAGTTTCCCAAGCTCAACAAGAGGAGATCATGATGCAAGTACAAGATTTGGTAGACAAAGGGATGGTGAGGACTAGCTCCTCTCCCTTTTGTTCTCTAGTCCTTTTAGTGCAAAAAGAAAGATGGTACATACCGTATGTGTGTGGATTATCGAGCACTAAACCATATCACTATCAAAAACAGATTTCATGTGCCTTGGGTAGAATATCTATTTGATAAGGTACAAGGCTCTACCCAATTCAATAGGATTGACCTTAAAAGTGGTTATGATCAAATAAAGATAGTGGATGAAGATATCCTAAAGACCGCGTTTCGTACAATGTTTGGTTTTTATGAATATCTAGTCATTCCTTTTGGCTTGACCAATGCACATACCACATTCAATCGTTTGATGGAGAAAATATTTAGACCCTATTCACTGGAGTGTTCTTTGTTGTATGTCAACATCATCTACTCCAAGTCCTTGGAGGAACACAAGCAACATCTCCAAGTGATTTTTCAAGCATTGAGGGAGAACAAGCTTTTTCTCAACCAAAAGAAAAACGAATTTTTCCTTCAAGAGATTCAATACTTAGGTCATATTATTTCTCAAGATGGTACCTGTATGGATCCATCGAAGTTAGAGGTAATAAAAGCATGGCATAATCCAAGGAATCTACATGAACTAAGAAGCTTTATTGGTATGTGTGCATACTATAGATGCTTCATAGAAATTTTCTCAAATAGCAGGACCATTACATGACTTAATAGAGAAGAACATTAAGTATTCATGGACTGCTAAGGAGCAAAATACTTTTTAAAAGCTCAAAGAGAAGCTTACCTCTCAACCATTCCTCATGCTTCCGAATCTCTCAAAACCATTTGAGGTCCAATGTGATGCTTGTGGTGATTACCTTGGAGCAGTCTTGCTTCAAGAAGGGCATGCCAGAGCATATGAGAGACGAAGGCTCAATACAGATGAACGGGTCTTGGGCATTTATGAGAAAGAGCTTTTAGCTATTCTACATGCCCTAGACACATGGAAGCACTATCTCTTGGGGACTCCATTCATTTTACAAACAGACCACCAAAGTCTCAAGTAGTTTATGACGCAAACCAAGATTTCTGACAAACAAATGAGGTGGAAAAATTTTCTTTTGTAATTTTATTTCATATTGCTCACATTGTTGGTAACCACAATCAAGTGGCCGATACACTTTCACAACAACCAAAATTCAATGCGGTGTCTATAGCAACTCACAATGATCTATCTTCTATGATAGATGAGTATGCTATTGACCCTAACTTTAAAGATGTAATGTCAGCCCTTACTTTGGGGAAGAAAGAGGAACCATTCACCTTGCAGGATGTTTATCTTCTCCATGACAATAGGCTATGTGCTACCCAGTCTCTTTGTGAGAAAGTCATGTATGAATCGCATGCTCCTCCCTATGCGGGGCATAGAGGCATTCAACCTACTCTTCAAGGAGTAGAGACATACTTCTATTGGCCTACCATGAAAGTGGACATACAAGAGTATATTCAAAATGTGTGGTATGCCAAAAGACTAGTATGATAGAGAGAAGAAACCTGGATTTCTCCAGCCATTGACAATCCCTAATTCACCACGGGAGAGTATATACATCGATTTTATCTTTGGATTACCCAAGTCTATCCATGGGAATACGGGAATATGGACAATAATCGACACGTTTAGCAAGCAAGCACACTTTATTCCTGTCAAAAAGACTATTAAGGCACACCAAATGGCGACCATCTTCATATCTCAGATTTTCAAACACCATGGATTACCAACATCCATCGCGTCAGATAGAGATCCTAGAATGACCAGTAATTTTTGGAAAGGTCTCTTTGAAAATCTAGGTACAAGATTGAATTTCTCTTTGGCCTATCACCCACAAACGAACGGCCAAAGTGAGATAGCCAGTCTTACAATACTCGATCTACTAAATACTTATGTTACAGAAGTAGATCAATGCTCACAATGGGAGAAGTATTGACCCCTTGTAGAGTATGCATACAATAATACTGTCCATACTACTACAAGAAAAGCACCTTTTGATATCATAGAGGGAAGACCAAAAAGTCCCTTGTTACTTAAAGTACATGGGAAGATCTTTGCTGCTGCTGATGAGTATAGCCATGACCTACAAGAATCTTTTCAAAAGGTTAAGGAGGCTATATCCATCTCTCAACAAAGGCAAAAAGCTGCCACTGACAAGCACCAAAAGGGCCTTAGCGTTCAAAGAAAATGATTGGGTCTTACTTAAGTTTCCCAAGGCTCGATTGAGGTAAACAACTGGCAAAAATCCTACGGGCCATCAAAAGTATTATGCTAAATTAGCAAAAAGATACTATGTCCTTTTCAAATCTTGAAGCCAATGAATGACATGGCTTATCAACTCAAGTTGATCAACCATTGGCTCATACACAATGTGTTTGATGTGAGCCTACTTAAGCCCTACAAAGGAGAGCCACCAGAAGAACCAATTATTGAAGGCCCTCCAGAAATTGAAGACCAAGAAGGGGTGCTACAACCCAAAGCTATTCATTGGCATGAAGACAAGTTACTACAGCATGGTAAGATTATCTGATGATATCTTATTAAGTTCAAAAACTATCCTTTTGAAGATGCTAGATGGATGCAAGGAATATAGCTTAAGGATAGTATGAACCTTGTCAATGCTTACAATGCTGCACTAGAGTAAGCAAATGTAAATGCTTTCTAAATGAACAATGTTTTTGTCTTATAAGACTAATCCTTTTTTGTTCAAGTTTAAATAGTATACATGCTTAGAATCATGTTTGTGATGACGAGTCACTCAAACACCAAGTAGAATTTGTCACTCTACTTTGGGAGTATGATATGGACTAAAGAGCAGACATGCTTGCGGCAGCTATGTCTCCCAAGCACCAAATGGACTAGTCATCCATTCTGGAATGATGTTACAGAGTGAAAAGGGATCTTCTACGTGCTAAGAAACGTAGACTAATGACTAAGACTTTATCTCTTCTACCTCATATAGTAAAAAAAAACTATGATTTTAAGAGAGAGATAATGTCATAAAATATACTATCTAACCAACCCAAATGATTTTCTCATATTAAACTAATTATTTAATGTGGGAGAATATACGGGAACAAGGGTTAGAATATAGACATGTGCTTATGGATCTGTCTCAACACGGGGCCAAGCTTAAAGGGGTCCAAATGAGAGATGGTATGTTAGAGAGCAATGCTACCTACTACTGGAGCTTAAAGAACTTAGGGTTAGATTCATTAAAGACCTCCAAAACTTAGTGTTAAAAAGTCCGTTAACCTTACGCAAGCGAGGGCTGACCTTGAGGTGGGAACCCTACCCAAGCATGAGGTGCTTCTTGGCTTGCTAGCTAAAGTGCTTAAAATGTTTGTGGGAACCTTACCCAAAGCTTGAGGTGATTTTTATGCTTAAAAATGACTAAGGTTCTTGAAGTGTTCAATTCAAAGATAAACTCTCAAGTGGCATCAATGGTTTCCATGTTTGATTGACTAAGTGCTTGAAGAGAGAGAGAGAGAGAGAGAGAGAGAGAGAGAGAGAGAGAGGTGTGGACCAAGTATGAGAGGGGGGTATACTCTCTCAGACACACACACACACACACACACACACACACACACACATTCTCTCATTGTGTGGAGTGCAAAGTGCAAGAGCTCCATCTCCTTCTCCAAGCTTTTTAAGAAGTAGAGAGTGTTAGCGGGTACGCCGCGACCGGACGATGAAGCACAGCGAGAACACAGACCAACAAACTGTCAATCCGAGGATGTAGCTGACCCGACTAGGGCATGGAGGCAATCTCTGGGTTGTCAACCCTGAGCTAGACATGAACAACACTCTACAGTCACTAATCCTACCACAACACTACCATAAAGCAAAGAAACAGACAACGCATCCTACAAAACACTACAAGCTCGAAACAGTCTCAAATCATATCGGAATGACTCGAAATCAGAGGGTAAGACTCACAAGGACATATCCTATGTGGCCAAACACCTAAACCCTGAAAACCATAACTGTAAGACCTCTAATCGCTGTCGCGATAGACTCAAAATAGCAATTTCCAAAGTGTTCGGAATTGATCTACAAAGACATCAACACGAAGAGCTTCTCGTCCTGATTCTAACGACTACTCGATCATTCAGAACGGATGTCGTTTAAGGTACTTACGACCAAATATAGCTCGTAGCAGGCGGGCTCGCGATGTGGTCCTCGGCTTGCATTGCTTGCGTCGACGCGGAGAGCTCCTCGATGCTAACACGCTCCTACTCTCATATCTGCAATGTGATTAGTGTGCGCGCCGGTGTGTGTGCGTGAAGCTCACTACTCTGTGTTGCAGAACCCACGGCTATATATTAATTGAGATAACGTAATGTGTCCTTTACAAAGCCTTAGGTTTTAGCTTATATACAAAGCCTTCAAACCTAATGTCCGGCCAAATGACCTGAATTGTCCCTAGGCTTCTACAGCATGCGGCCAAAATACAAGTGCCGATTTAAAATATGAGGTTCCCGTAAACATTACAAAAGTAGCCATAATGGCTCAAAATAAGAATAACGGGATATTCGATGACGTCCATGAACTCGTATCTTCATGTTGCAGCATCCATGTTCATCTTCATTACTTCATCACCATCTTCATATGGAATCTTTAGAATCTTTGAGGAATCTTAATGGAATCTTTGTGGAAACGTTGTTGAAAGGGCATCCTTTCAACACTCTCCCCCTCCGAATTCTTGTCGTCCCCGACAAGACCCTATGTCTTTGCTGGCCTTGACGAGTTCTTGATGTCTTGGTGTTGATTTAAGTTGTTGTGGCAGCCTCTTCTGCGGTTGGTTGCTTTGTGTGATATTAAAGCTACCTTGAAGTTGTACCTATAGTGTATCTGAAGCCTGGAACTCTCCCCCTCCGATTGGTTGTTGTATCTTGAATTGCATGAGGTTGTATCGACTTGTTGGTGCAGCAGGTCGTTGTCATTGTAGCTCTAGTATTTGCTTTTCCTGTGGTTGTTATCTGGTAGTTGTACCTGTAAGTTGACTTGAAGCTTTCTCAAACTGTTTTTTGGCCTCTCCCTTTTGACTTGTCAGTAGATTTGGAATTAGTAGTGTGGGGATATCGTGGTTCTTCTTGTTTTTGTTGTTATAAAAAGAGTAAAAGTAAAATGTAGCGTATATACAAAATGAAGGTCTTAGATACCTAGATAAGACTAAAGGGAAAAACCCAGTGGGAAAAAATATCTTTAGTCATAATTAAATGCGAGGCTATATGTACTTAGGTTCTGATGTTATAGAGTTATGTTGAGTTAAAGTACATATGGCTATATGGCTACTAGTATGGACTTGATATACATGGATAAGTGTTAGTAGCTTGAAGTCAGAGTCATTGCTGTTGAGCAAAGGCTTATAAAACTTGTTTCCGCTTGGTCACCGTCATTTGTTTGTGTAAGTGCATGGGTGGAATAAAAAAGAGTGCCTAATGCATATGTCCAATGATGGGACATCTATATGCTTGCACAGAGTTATGCATGTTAAACAAGATGCGGTGCGAGAGAAGAGTATTGATGGGTTCTTCATGGAGTTAGTGTAGCGAGCAAAACATATAGCATGAGTGCTTCAAAAGCTTTCACTACTCACAGAAGGGTTTTTGTTGTCGAGGTTTCTCCACTCTTCCTCACTGTGTCCAGTGCGTGAGTGTTTGTGTTTTGGACTACTCCGCCTTCTCCACCTTATATATTATATGGACTTTGACTCTTATGCTCACCTCTTCCAGCATGAGTGACATGACTTTATGTATGCTCAACTCTCCAGCTTGAGCTTATACCTATTAGCTAGACTCATAGACCAGAGAAAAATATTAACTTGAAGCTTGGGTCTGACACTTTGCTCATTTAGTGGCTTAGCTGCCCAACTCTAGACTCTTATGCCATGTAAGTTTAATGGCAACTTGGACTTACCTGATCACGGCCTGAAATCCAATTCCATATGCTTTTGATGTTTAGGCCTTTCTCATTAGTTTCTGTTTGAGATGCCATGTTGTCCAATACATTGGCATATATCTGCTCTTCATTCCTTGGTAGCAAATTGTGGTTGCTTGATGAGACAGGTATTGATGTTGAAGCAATGGTTGATGAATTCTTCTTCTTCCAGATAGTGTTCTTCAAAACTGTGACCTCCGCATTTACCGTTGCTTTCTATTTGTTGTTAAGAGGCTGTAAAGGAGTTGTGTATCTTTCTTGTTGTTGAGCCTCAATCACGGATTTTGGAACCCACATTGTTCTCGGGCCTGGTGTGATGTCCTTTGTCACTTGCCTTGTTTCTTCTTTGACTTGATGGTACCTTGTCTTTAATTTCCAAATATAGCTGTTACTTTTGTAAAATCCTTGCTCTTGTAGTAATTGACGAGGGATCCATCTATAGGTTGTAGTACTCTTGGGTGTAACGGGTGGCTGCTCTTCATTTCTTGATGTTTCTTGCTTTTCCTTGGTGATTCCTTGATAACCTACTACCTTAGGTAACCAGATTTGAAAGTTACCCTCATAGAATCCTTGTGCTTCGAGTAACTCGACTGGAATGAATCTTTGGACTTGCTTGGAGGTGATCTTCACTTGACTTTGTTGGGTAGTCTGGTAGAATTCTGATTTCATTACCCAAACTTGTCGTATGGTTTGTCCAGTGGAAGACCTTCTCTTTTGCTTTTTGTACCTGTCCTTTCTCTTGGTTGAGTTATGTGATTGACGTTGACGGCTTTGTTGATTCCTGACTGAGTGGTTGTTATGGGATGGATATCGCCAGGCTGTTATCTTGGGATTGTTGACCCAAACATCTGAATTTCCTTTCTTGTAGCCTTGTGCAATAATTGACTCGCTTGATGTGATCCATCCTTTTACCTTTTCTTGTTGAGGTTGTTCCTGTGATTGTATCCAAATTAGATCATTAACTTTAATCTGTGCCTTGGATACTAGCACTTGGTTGACCTGTTTTGACTTCCTTTGGAGACTTTCGGGTGATGGAAACTTTGGTTGATAGACTTTTTGCTTGGGTTTCCATTGTTTTGTTGATGTTTTGGCTTTTGATGTAGAGGCTTTGTCTTGCACTTGCATTGGCTGGGCTAGAGACTGTGGGCTTACTTTAGCTTTGCCTTTTTCAATAGCCAAGAATCTTTGAACTATTGTAGGCTTGCTTGTCGTGATGACCATTGTTGAAGATTCAGGCTCGTCTTCAAAGACTTGTGCCCATGGCTTGGACAAAATCAAGTGTGTTACCATTTGTCTAGAATCTACCACCAAGAATTTTTCTTTGACATTGTGTGAGTGTAGTTGGACAGTAGCTTCTGCAATCCCCATACTTATAACATCTACTTCAGGTGAGAGATTTACCTTTATCTGAATATCATAAAGCTTTGACTTACCTAGAAGTAACCACATGCCATATGACCTGACATTAGTTGTGGAATTTGTATCAATTTCTGCCATAAAATTCATCTTGACTCCGTCTTGTGCACTTAGCAAGAAGTTGATCTTCTTTGGTACTAGATTGCCTGTGTTCTCTAGAGTGACTTGAGCAATCTTTGGCCTGGACTCCTTGTCGTCTTCTTCTTCATTGTTCACACTTCTGAGTTCATCTGTGTGTTCTAGCTCCTGCTTGACCACCATTTCCTCTGAGATGTCTTTTGGAGAGACAAAATCAGCATTTGGTTCCTGTAGAGTCATAGGCTCTCCTTCCTCGACTTTAGTTGTTGAAATGTCACCAATAGTGTTTGAACTTCCTGTCACTTGCTGCACCTCTTCTTTGATTGATTCCAAGTCTTCATATTGCTCATTTTTAGGCGTTGGACGTGAAGCATCTTCTTTGGATCTTAGCCCTTCTTCCTGCAACTTTGCTTCATTGACTTGCGGCTCCTCCTTTGTACTATGAATTCAAGTTGGACAGTTTGTAATCAAGTGTGTTATCGCACACAAATCGTAAAGAGCACCTATTTCTATATGACCAGTATTCGAGCTAGGTATCTGGTTTTGTGCTATCCCCATAGCTGATAACCCCGTTTCGAACTCATACTCAGATTCTTCATCTGTCTCACACATAACCCTTAGCACGTAGTAGGGGACTATGTCATACCCATTCTCATCGCAAAATTTTGTTGGTGTGGTCTCATTAACACAGACATCCAAAGTAGCCAATATCTGAGTCCACTCTAGCGGTTCTAACACCTCTTCCGGAAAAGGTTTTCTTATGTAAGCATCATCTTCTAAGACCCTCTCGAAGGCATTCTCATTTCTCCCAAAGTCACTACACTTTGATGCTCCGCACATCCAGATTTTTTTCTTTTTGCCCATCCACGGATGGTCTGTTGATCCACTTTGTGTTGCAAAATCAAAATCTTCCACGGGCGTTCTAGTTACATCTTGGTAACTATGATTTCTCATATTTACACGTGTTGTGGTTTCAACATGTCTCAAGTATAGATAATCATAACCCCAATCTTGTACGATCTTGAGTTGCCTCATGAATGGTCTTCCAAGGATGATTTCATAGTTATTTTTCTTGCCAAAGTCAATTATGGCAAAAGTATGCGCATACTCTATACCACAAGAAGACACTACTATCGCTTCTAGCAATCCCATGGGTCTTTCCACATGCCCATCCACTAACTTTAATTTTTTTCTGATTGTTCTTAAGGCGGGCCTACCCCATTTCTCCCACATTCGTTTTGTTGCTATGGCAATTCCTGCTCCGCTGTCAAGTATAGCTTTCGTTTCAATCCCATTGTACTCGACAGGCAAAGTGGCATTACCATCTTCTCCTTCACAGTGTTCTCCTACTTTGTTCAGAGGTACCGATCTTACATTTGATCTAGGCTTCTTGATCTCATCTAGCTCTTTTTCCAGGAACCTTAACGGGCTTTTGATCCCACTTTTTTCCAAGCATTTTCCTATATCCGTCCACATACTTGGTATCATTTTCAAAAGTTCTGCCAACGTAATTGTGCACTTCACTGGCGTGGATAGCAAGTCAGTCAAAATTTTTGTGTCCAATTCTTTTGTCCCCCTAGCCTCTCTGATGGAACTCTCACAATCTCAGACTTTGCCTCAAAATCTCCCATGTACTGTGGCAAAGTTCTTAATGATGCAGGTCTACTGTCTTCGGAGGCTATCGATCCTACATCACCATAATATGACCTCGCATCAACACTCATTTGTTGTCTATCTAATGTGATTTCAGGAAATGGTGCTGGTCCAGCATCCTCTTCTCTTTTTTGGGCATCTCGGACAGCCTTCCATAACTCCTTTGGCCACTACTCCTCAACTATAGGAACATAGGGTGGGAAATCCCTCATTGATTCATGTGTTGTATTTTGGACTACCCTCGAGTCTTGCGACCTTGGCAATGGTTCTTCCCTATGATCCACCTCTTCTCTAGGCAATTAGTATACTTTAATGCTCTCATCTTTGTGCACTGGGGTGACTATCCTATCCTTCAATTCTGGTGGCGGTGGTTCTAGCAATGCTTGAGCAATTATAATGAGCTGCTTACACATTTCTAGCATCTGCTTCTCTATTTCAGGATAAGGATGAGTCATCCATCTTTGTTCTAAGGCCTGTCTATTTGCCAATCTAGCCTCATAAGCTTGTAAAATCGTGTCTAAAGGCTCATTCACTTTGTCCACTAGGACAGATCCTCCTGAACTAGCACTCTTGGGTGCTTCAGCTGGTTTAAGGGTTTCAACTTCCCTTTGCTGTGTTTGTTGCTCTTGAGTTGTTTCCAACTCAGCTGTAACAGCCTTTTCTTCTCCTTTCTCCCTTTCTAGTCGCGCTTTCATTCTAGTCCTTCTTGCTCGTCTAGAGTTTCTACGGCTTTTGGAACTCTTACTAGTCTCTCCATCTGTAGGCTTCTGCTCTTGCACTTTTGCTTGTGCTCTTGTGACAACGTTTACTAGAGCAACTTGCTTACTTTCATCTTCTTGTTTTTTAAGCATGTGTTCTTTTGTAATTGTTTCTTTCTCTATTTTTGTTGTCGTCTCTCCTTTTGTTGCAGCTCGTTCTTTCTCTGATTTGCTGGTAGAAGGAAAGGTAACATGTGGTTGCATTTTACCTTTCTTTCTTGGATTCTTAGGACAATCCAAAATCATATGTGTGATTGCACACTCATTACAATATACATTTATCATGATATCATGGTGTGGAAAATCCTTAATCAAGTGATCACTACTACCACATCTGTCACATGGACGTATTGGTTGTTGTGGAAATACTTGATATTGACGTTGAAGTGGCCTCTGATCTACCACATATCTTTCTGTTTGAAGCTCGTGACTCACATTTTCATTTCTAGCAGCTATGGGTCTTTCACTTAAGAACACTTGTTCCACTACAGGATTATATCTAGGCGGTTGAGACATAACATGCTCAAACCCTGGTGGAGTCTTAGGTCTATAGTCAGGACAATGTTGCGTCGGATGGTCCCCTCCACATGTCATGCACCTTCGTCATTGAGGAATTCTATAGGCTGGTACTCTGTCAGAGTGGTTGATGCGTTACATCACATTCTCTATGATTTGCTCCTCAACATTTACTTGGTTTTGTCCTAGGTTCCCTCTTTGATCCTCAAGATCAGTGGTTTTCTTTTTCTCACTCGCATCATTCATCTTCTTCTGACCATCTTAATAGAATTTGCAATTGTCAACTAGGTCAACTACCGCTTTGGTCACCTCTTCCAAGGTTTGGTATCTTTTCATGTATAGGTCCTTTTGGAGATTCTCATTCCTAAGTCCTTTGATGAAGCATAGGATCTGATGTTCTGGCGTGGGTAACTCTTGGGTAGGACATCTAGCAACATATTTCTTGAAACGCAGTATTGCATGTCTCAATGTTTCTGTTTCGCCTTGTTTAAATTCCTGAATCTTAGGAAGGGTGTTATGTTTTATGCCCTTCTTGGAGAATTCTTGAAAAAATTCATCCAACATTTTCTCAATGGTTGTGAACTCTCTCCGGTTCAATAGTTCAAACCATGCTTGTGCATTGTCCTCCAATGTAAGTCCAAAACCCTCATACTGTGTGTGGAAGTCCTCTACTCGCTCTGCTCGTAGGACTTGCTTCAAAGTCGAGACATGGGCATATGGGTCTCCTATGCCATTGTACTTTCTATTTACCCATTTTCTTAGCTAAGATGGTCTTATACTTTGGGGTGCAAAGTATGGAACCATACTCCTCTCTGGTATCGTTTCATCTCTCATTATCGCTCTAGGAGGAAATCCAGGTGGTGGTCCCCTCTTTGGAATTCTCTTAGAGGTTCCTGTGTTTGGTGGATGTATATGAGGTCCTTCATTGACCAAATATCCACTCATCTCTAATTTGGTTCGCGGATTTGTGCTTTCTACAGCTCTATATTCTCGTCCATACTTGTCAACAAATAAATATGTCCATTGTCGGTCGACCTCGTATGTATAGATATATAAGATCTTGTATTCTGTCAACTCTTCTGGGTAAGGCTCTAAGCAACTGTAAAGGTTGAATTGATTTCCATTAATATACCTATATAGTCCTTCACTTTCATGGTTATACATCAGAACTCTCTCCACAAAATTGGTCTTTATGTACAGTAGGTTTGGAAGATCTATTTTGGGCGGGTGCTCATCTATCCTTGCAATCCATGTGCTTGTATAAGCTGAGTCTGAGTCTGAGTCTGATGTAGACATTACTTCTAGGCTTAACACTAGAATGGTAACCTAACAAGACATAAAAGTGTCCTTTCAGGGTTTTGGGAAAAAATTCCAAAACCATAGTAGATCCACTCATTTTGAAAAATCCTTTCATGAGCTTATAGTTCAATAACTACTACATATGGAAAAAATGAGAAACTTGTAATTTTTCTCATCCCTTGGTCACTACAAGCCTCCAAAGTTGATGGACCAGTGTATTTTGCCCAAAACAGCAATTTCTTATGAATGATTGCATATAAATAAGAGTGGGGATTTTTGTAGCAAATGAGATAAAATGCCCCATTAACTTCAATGGGTTGGTGACCAAAACATATGGTTGCTTTTACCTCACTATTTTTTTTGGGAAAAAAAAAATAGGTACAAAACAGTTGCATTTTTGCCATTCTGCGGACCTATCATCAAAGTTTCTATAGTCACGCTCAATAAAGATACTATATACATGTTTTCTTAGTTCCCTTTGGGCCTTTGGATCCAAAAGGAGCCATGGAGCATGTCAAAAGGATAATGGATCTCTTACAATTGGAACCTTGGGGGCAATGATAAAGTGCTAAATACAGCAAACATGAAAAAACTGGGTTTAGCATTATGACCTCTAGAAACCCATAGAAACTACTCAATATCTAGCCAAGTTTGTAGTCTATGATTAGATATGGTTACTACCTACAAAATACACACAATTGGCCTAAGAAACTAGCAATATTGAGAAAGTTATACTTGCTACTCTAAAATGTATCGTATTCTTCAGCAATCAAAAAACTCAACCATCATCATATACTATGCTATATAGCATATTAGGTCCCCCAAAACTCAAGGAAGATTAGCTTTATGTTATACATTACACTTACACAATCAAAATTGAATTTGGATATCAAGAAAGCCACCAAAAAAATCATAAAAGTGCTAATTTTGGCCAAAAAAACAGGATTATGCAGTTCTTGTAAATTGGTCATAACTTTCAATTTTACCACTTAGCTCTCCCTACAAGCATCAAAACATGTTGATAACTATGAAGGCCTAACCTCTAGCCATCTAAACCTCACAAACATGAAGTTTAGAGTGGTATAGTTGCCAAAAATTGAAAAAAAAGCCAAAAACAGGACCCGTATTTTCACACAGTTTAGGTTCAAAAATGTTGTGCACGAGCAAGGTTAATGGTGAGATCGATACTCCAAAAAAAATGCTAAGTTTTTTTCAGATCATAAGGCAAATTTGTGGATATATAGCACCTAGAAATTCATTTTCATACTCTTCAAATAATTCAAGCAAAATGGTCACTTAACAGGACACAAAAGTGTCCAAGGACATAAAAGTGTCCTGTTACCATTCTAGTGTTAATAGATCTAGCTTGCTGTAGTAATACCTCTCTCAGTGTGTTCCAAGTGTTTTGGTCAGGGAAAATCCAAAACTATGTCCAAAACCGTGAGCGTTTTCTAACAATTCTCTCAAATTGTCGGTTTTAGACACCCCTGACTTCCTGATGTATTTTGGTCAATTTACTCTAAGATCTGTAGTCCTGCTCTCAAGCTACGTTTTGATAAAAAAAAGTTTTGGAATCGGAGTCTGTATGTGAAAGTTATGACCAAAACAGTGAGATGTAATTTGGAAAGTTGCTCTATCTGATGTTTTTGCAAGTGGCCAGTTTGAGCCCAAAATTGGTGTGTGCACTCCTTAGGCAATGATAAACCTAGTGGTATACTTGGTTTCAAAAACTTTTCTCAAAATTTTTTCCTCACTTGTCTATCGCGATAGACTCACCAAGTACCCCTTGCAGATGTCCAAATGCACTCAAACTTTGTGTACAAGGTATAATGGGCCTTCTGAACCCAAATATGAAGTCAGATTTGAATTTTGATTTTTCTATAGTGAATTTCTGAGTCTATCACGATAGACTCACCAGAATGTTACTGGGATACAGTTTTTCAACTGTTTTTACAGATTTGAGTTCCCCCTTCTCTTGAGATACTACTCACCAAGTTTCAACCAATTTGGAATACTTTTCCTTTGTAAGTGCATCAAACAACAATCTCTTTTCTGATCTTGTGAAGTAATCCACTTAGATGCACTTCCAATGCTCCAAATTTACTTAAAATTTAACCATAGGCTCACAACAACATGTAGAACAAGGCTCTAAGGTCAGTTTTCAAAATTTTCAATTTCTGTGAAAAAGCCCCACTCTATCGCGATAGACTCAGCAGACTCTTCAATTTTGAAAATTTTCCAGATTTCTCTTTACCACTATGTTCCCTATGCTCTGTACACCTTGCTCACCAATTTCCACTTGTTTTGGAGTTTTTCTTAGGTCTCTAAATCCAACTCTAGAATTCTGAGTCTATCTGATCACTAGAAAATAGACTTAGGATGACTTCCCAATGTCCAAAATCCACCAAATTTTGTGTGTAACCTCCTGAGAGGCTAAACAAGCTATGCTCCAGAGGGTTTTGAAAATCTCAATTTCTTTGGCCCTGCTTTGAGTCTATCGCGATAGACTCAGCAAGTACCCCTTTTATAGGTCAAACTTGAACTTTGACTATACCATTGTGTTCCAATACCTCTCCTTAGTCCTCCTACCAATTTTCAAGTGGTTTGGACTTTTACTTTGTCAGTTAGACTAGATCTGGTGTTTTCTATAAGCTGAATCCTCTCAAATGGTCTTAGACCCACTAGTGTTTTGATGTCCAAATGACTTCAAAAATTTTATGTGTCCTTGATAGCACCTTTCCAAGCTATGCCACAGGGGTTTTTGAAAATGTTGGTTTCTATCATTGGGTTCTTAGTCTATCGCGATACACTCACCAAGTATGCTAAAATGACACTTTTTTCAAATTTTCTCTTCACAGATGTGTTCCCTACCCTCTGTAGATCATGTATACCAAGTTTCACAAGGTTTGGAAATTTGGTCAAGTCCCTTTACCCAATTTGTCTCTGAAGTCTGACTCAAAACACCAGACTTGAGGTTTGGTGGTCAAGCAGATGTCCAAGTACACTCAATTTTTGGGAGCAGCCTTGTATTGATGAGTCTATCTCCAATTCACCAGTCTATCGCGATAGACTGAGCAGAGAGCCACTGAGAAGTGATTTTTTTCTCTGTTTTTGGACAGTTTGGTTCCCAATGCCCTTAGAAGCCTATCCCCAAAGTTTCATTCAATTTGGACTTCATTTCCTTTGGATTCAAGCATTTCACAGTTCACTTCCTTACACTCAGAAAAAGCAAATTCCCACTTAGATGCACAAGCACTAATGCAAATGCTTTGAAATTTCACATTACAAGCTCTAGAGCATATGCAAAACAAGGTCTTGAGGTCAAACTTTTTTTTGAAAATTGCAGATTTGGTTTCAGATTTTTTTTTGGAATTTTTACAGTTTTTTTTTTTTGTGGATTGGACCAAATCTGTGTTTTCCCCCTACCTTAAGGTCTCCAATGTAAAAACAAGCACTCAAATCGGCTTTCAAACGACCATTTTAGAGCACTTCTACCATAATCAGCACAATTCCGCCTTTTGTGTTTTCAAGCACATTTTCATGTCAAAATTGCTCTAGATCCACATCAGATGTCCTACACTACCTAAAGTCCTACGTTGGATGGTTGAATGTTTGCTTTCTGGCAAGCAAACAGCCTCGTGCTTACCTTTTGCGTTTTTTTTTTTGCGTTTTTTTTCTCTTTCAAGTTTTTCACAACCATAAGTCACAACCAAACACACAAACCATAAAACCTAATCTAAACACACAACAAAATAATATAACCATACCTCAACCTCATGGTGGACCACCTTGGCGAGACGCAGGCTCCCTGGCTATCCCTTAGTCAAGAGATCCGCTCTCTAACTTCCCACTAAGAAGGCAAATGGTGACAACACTATAGAAAACTCTAGAGAAACGCTATACTATCAAACACGAGTGATGCGGTCTACGCTAGTTTAGGCGCTTCGTCCCCGACAACGGCGCCAATGTTAGCGGGTACGCCGCGACGGACGATGGAGCACAGCGACAACACAGACCAACAAACTGTCAATCCGAGGACGTAGCTGACCCGCCGACTAGAGCATGGAGGCAATCTCTGGGTTGTCAACCCTGAGCTAGACACAAACAACACTCTACAGTCACTAATCCTACCACAACACTACCATAAAGCAAAGAAACAAACAACGCATCCTACGAAACACTACAAGCTCGAAACAGTCTCAAATCATATCGGAATGACTCGAAATCGGAGGGTAAGACTCACAAGGACATATCCTATGTGGCCAAACACCTAAACCCTGAAAACCATAACTGTAAGACCTCTAATCGCTGTCGCGATAGACTCAAAACAGCAATTTCCAAAGTTTTCGGAACTGATCTACAAAGACATCAACACGAAGAGCTTCTCACCCTGATTCTAACGACTACTCGATCATTCAGAACGGATGTCGTTTGAGGTACTTACGACCAAATATAGCTCGTAGCAGTCGGGCTCGCGATGTGGTCCTCGGCTTGCATTGTTTGCATCGACGCGGAGAGCTCCTGGATGCTAACACGCTCCTACTCTCATATCTGCAATGTGATTAGTGTGCGCGACGGTGTGTGTGCGTGAAGCTCACTACTGTGTGCTGCAGAACCCACGAATGTATATTAATTCAGATAACGTAATGTGTCCTTTACAAAGCCTTAGGTTTTAGCTTATATACAAAGCCTTCAAACCTAATGTTCGGCCAAATGACCTGAATTGTCCCTAGGCTTCTACAGAGCTTAATTACAAGAAACTGAGTTGTCTTTACTCATTATACAAGCATCTGCGGCCAAAATACAAGTGCCGATTTAAAATATGAGGTTCCCATAAACATTACAAAAGTGGCCGTAATGGCTCAAAATAATAATAACAGGATATTCGATGACGTCCATGAACTCGTATCTTCATGTTGCAGCATCCATGTTCATCTTCATTACTTCATCACCATCTTCATATGGAATCTTTAGAATCTTTGAGGAATCTTAATGGAATCTTTGTGGAAACGTTGTTGAAAGGGCGTCCTTTCAACAGAGAGCCTACACCAACACTCTTGGCTATGGAATGTAAATCCAACCAAGAGCCATGCTTCAATGCTTAAGCTTGCCATCTTCTTCATCTTCATTACTATGCTATTATGCTATGCTAAGCAACAAGAGTGATGATAAGTGAGGAACTATTTCTTTCTCCTATGGATGATTCTTCTTCCTCTTCCCTACCCTCATTCCCCGCTAGCTCTCTCCACCTACGAAGGTGTTTGAGGCCTTGGGACTGAGGCTTGGGATAGCTTATTCTTTTTGCAAAGTTTATGGTATGCTTGTGATGCATGAAGCTTTCCATCTTCATTGCATCACCTAGGTCACAAGGAACACAAAGATTGCATTGTATCAAGTCTCTCTTGATGGGAGAATCTATAATACAAACGGATTTTGGAGGGGGGGGCGGCTCCAAGTAAATCTGATCCTCAAAACTATTGTCATGTTCTCTAATACTCTCTCTCTCTCTCTTGCAAAAGTATTGTTCATGCCAAGTTAATTAAGTACTATGTTTATGTTGCTTCCATCAATTAAGTTCACCCTCTATGTTCTTAAAGTAATCTCACAAAAATGCTCACTCGAATTCTCTTAATTTCACTATTCTCAAAGTTCACAGGCCATTCCCATTACATCAGCACTCGGAGTCATCACACACACATACGCATGCGCGCGCGCACACACACACACACACTGACTCTTGCAGCACAAGGATTTTGCAATTTCTTAGCTTAGCAATCATGTGCGGAGTACCAAAAGCCCAAATCTCCATCTATCAAGTGCCTAATCACTCATTAGAAGGCAATTGAGAGTCCAATTTTGTCATCTTAATCGGCCTAATTCTTCTAGCTCGCACCAAAACACGTCAATCAAAGCTTGCGGATGCGCTTGGGGGGTCCACCTCTATGTATGTAAGTATACCATGAGAGTTCAACATGAGGGGTTTTTTAAATTCAAAAATTTACGGTAAATTTACATAAATATACTTAAATAGGGAGTTTTTTTATTGCACTGGAAAAGGAAAAAAACCGAAAGTTCATAAAGAAAGAGGGGTTGTTTTATTAGTTCAAGATTCACAGATAAGGGGTTTTTTAAATACCCTTTGAACGCATGTTGTATAGATGGTTTACATATAGTGAACCCCCCAAGCGCATGCGCTTGCAAGCCCAAGACGCCCCCTCTTGCAATCTCTAATCATCGAATGGATTTTAGATAACTCATTGGCTCTTTGAACAGCGTCTGCTACTTGTTGTTGCTGACGCAATTCGTCGTTTCCTGGTTTGTTTTATTAGCACACATTACATAACGTTTTTCTTTTGAATTTAAGTGTTCCATTTTAACTCTTTGGTGGGCTAGTGGAGTTTCACACATCAAACTTCCGCAAGTTTGAGCCCGACATCATCATAAAGCTTGACATCAGTAGTAGCAAGCTCAACAGTGGAGCTTCACACATAAAAAATCATCGTTGACTCAAGATTCGATCTCCACACACACAACCATCCTATCGGTGTCCAAATCGGGCGACCTCTTTAAAGTGTGTAATGCCAAATAAAATGTGTTTGCATTGGCCACCTTTGCAATTATTGCACCCTATAGGGGCTCATATGGTTATGCAGAGAAGAGAAGCTGTCAAATGCACTCATGTGTGGGCCAAAACAAAGCTGTGTAGAATTTCTTTAAGAAATTGGTAATCACCCCTTTTCAAAAAATATTTAAAGACTAAAGGTGCAAACTTTTAGGCTCTCATTAGTTGGGTGATAATGTGCAAAGGAGTGATAAGGGTACATATCAAACGTTGAGAGCAATCCTTCCCACACAAATTGAATAAGCACCTCGTTTGGTCACTTGTATGAAAGGAAATCCACAAACATGCACAAAGGAGGAGAGAAATTATACACGGAGTCAGTGGAGCTAATGATACCCAACATGACATCCTTAGAAGCTCCATAAAAGGTCTAAGAGAGGACAATCCACAAATACCAACCATTGCAAAAGAAGATAGTGGAAAGAAAACACCATAAAAGGTCTAAGAGAGGACAATTCACAAACACCAAACAGTGCAAAAGAAGAATGCATAGAGAGACAATTTAGAGAGCAGAATAGATCTCCCCTAGAGCTATTTGTCAATAACCACATGATAAGACAACTATTGTTGAATAATTATCCTTGAGGCAAAAAAGATAGCAGACATATGATGGCACAGTGAACATGGCAGCAAGAGTATGCAAAATAACATTGCTTTTTGACAACATCAAAGGTAATTTATAACACACATCAAGTGGTCGTACAACACAAACATCTATACAATATTATGACTCATAAGTGCTATGGGTAAAGGACCTTCAAAGAAGTTTAGCCTCATTTTATTGTATAAAGCTTTGCTCTTTGTCTTTAGAATTTCTCCTTTTGTCTTTGTAATAGCATTTTGGGTAAAACAGTATTCTGCATAGTGGCCTCACTTGACAAAATTATGGCGTTTCCTTGCCTTAGAAGAAGCACCATAGGCCCAATTAGTGCAGATCTCTTTATCTTCATTACAAGCGGTGATATTGGAGATAGTTACCTTGGCTAACTCTTTTTTCTGTTTTAAGGACCTTCTTCTCTTCTTGCTATAAGGTATCAATCGTATCCTCAACTTTTGGTCCATACTCCTTCTCCGTATGTCCCTATAATCTTTTTTTCATTTCTTTACATAGGAATCTCCACAGATGCTGTCATTTTTGCTTTAGAAAAGGGAGGGAAAGGATAAGTGGAGGACACGGACACCCCTTTTTAATTGGATAATTGCACATTTGTTTGAGAGCGAGAGATCCGTGTGTCAGTGCAACAACAAAGGCGGAGATAGTGCATGGCGATGTAGACGTGTGAGCAACAGATGCAGATTTTTTGTTGGCATTGTGACAACGGGGCACACTCCTTTGCAAAGGAGGGCTGCTTGCGCTGTCATTTGGGGATGGGAACTGCCATGAAGCCAATGGGGTGCGCCAATGTATTTTTGCGTTCATCTATGGACGAGGGTAGGGTTGGCAAGGTGGGAGAGCAACCTTGCTTGTGTGTATCGTTCTACAGACCAACAAGGATGGAGCGCATCAGACCTAGCAATGGCAATGAGGTGTGTGGCAGATAGAGAGGGAGCCATGTTGTGTCCGGGCGGCAGTGGATGCATAGCAGGGCCAAGGATGACCCTTCATTCATGCAAACAAAGATCGAGGTGGAAGACTATGCAGACCCGTCATCTCTGGTCGACGGAGGCAAGGAGAGATAAGAAGCGTTTTTTTTTTTGCCTGCACTATCAAGATTGAATTGAGTCGGGTGCCGATGCACGTGGTCAAGAATTGAGATGGTGCTACTCTGATGAGAGTGTACTGCCATGGTGAGAAAAACGAAACGATGGGCAGCAACAGTTGGGTGTCAAGGTGAAGGAAGATGACGATGACTGGTGGGGACAGACAACAGGTCATGGGGACAACCTCTTCAGGGGTGTGCAAGGTTAGAAGAGCTTAGAAAAGTTTATACTGATGGAATCTCTGTGACAAATTAATTAATAAACTTCGAATGGACCCAGTATGTCCTTAAGGGTAGTGGATAGTGGGTTATAGTCCTTGTTGGCTCTAAGGACTTTGGGAAAAACAACTTTGCGATTGTCATGACCAATGCTTTTTAACGCTACAAGAGGTACTTCACATTAGCAACGTTCGCAGTGCGACCCTCAAAAGTCAAAATCCATGACATTGCTATGAGTGTCGCTATGAGCGTCGCTATTTTATTTGTTACATAGAGACGCATATAGCGACACCCATAGTGATGCTTATAGCGACGTCGACAGGGATAAAAAATAAATTGAGAGCGCCCGAAAACTCAGATCTCAGATCTCATATCTGAGTTTTCAGTGCTCAAGCAAAGAGGTAACCCGCGCTTTTCCTCTCTTTCTCTTTCTTCCACACACACACACACACACACGCGCGCGCGCGCGAGGAGAGGAAGGAGAGCCAGGTATGCTCCTTCCCTCTCCTCTCTCTCATGTTCCCTTCCCCTCTTTCTCTCTCTCTCCCTCTCTCTCTCTCTCACACACACACACACATTGTGTCTTTGAAAGAAAGAGAGAGAGAGAGAGAGAGAGAGAGAGAGAGAGCACATGCATAAACAAAAAATACACACACACGTGCATAAACAAAGAATGCATACACACACACATTGAGAGAGAGAGATATATATATATAAAACAAAGATAGAGAGAGAGAGAGGAGAAAACAAAGAGAAAGAGAGAGAGAGAATAAAAAACCAAAGAGAGAGAGGGAGAGAAGACGAAAGGGAGAGGTAAGGGGAGAAAACAAAGAGAGAGAGAGAGAGAGAGAGAGAGAGATTAGGTTAAGATTTAAATTAGATTAGATAGATTACATTTAGATTTATGTTTATGTTGAGTTTAAGATTAGGTTAGATTTAGATTTACGTTAGATTAAGATTAGGTTAGATTTAAAATTAGGAAAGTATTAAAGATTAACTAGCTATGTTAAATTTAAGCTAGATTACATTTAGGTTTAGGATTTAAGATTGGATTAGATTTAGGTTTATGTTGAGTTTAATATTAAATTAGATTTAGCTTTAAGATTAAGACAAGATTTAAAATTTACTACATTAAATTTAAATTTAAGTTAGATTACATTAAGGTTTAGGTTAGATTTAAGATTAGATTAGATTTAGTTTTATTTTGAGTTAAAGATTAGATTAGATCTAGATTTATGTTCGATTTAAGATTAAATTAGATTTAAGTTGATTTTAGTGCATGTCAATAAAGGCGCGTTTTTGCCCAAAGAGCAAACACTAGTTACACAACAATATGTATATTCCCATCAGAATCTGACACCTATTAACTCACACAGTAACCATATTCAATTAGCTGCAAATCACCACATGTTCAATTAGGTTAAATTTAAGATTAGATTTTGGATTGAGTTTTTATATTAGAGTCTACCTTCGGGATTACGGTAAAAAAATTAGAGTTAGACGAACGGTGATCCCTCTCTTCCTCTCTATGGATGCAACATTAAGTTGGAAAGCTTTCAACGGCATGATACTCATATTGGAGGACAACATGTAATGTGCTAAGTAATCCCTCGAACAAAGATCTACTCTGAAGAGATGTTAAGATGTTGTGAAATGCTACGGCTAGAGAAAGAGGCAAAGGGGTTTTGTCCACTACATGCACTATCATGTAGACGTGGGTGTGTAGATTTCTCGTATCCACAAATATAGACATTGACCAATAAAGACGAGATTATAGCCCAGTGCTTCTGATCTCCATGCACCTCTAGATCGAGGTGTGCGCGGATTGGACATGACTAGAGAATGTGAGGTAGTTTACAATGTGAACAAAGAGAGAGAGAGAGAGAGAGAGAGAGAGAGAGAGAGAGATAAAAGAAGGAGGATGCCAATAGAAGATTAACTTTATGTCCATGTTATAAGGTTTTTACCCTCATTATGAGTAGTGACGAGGATGTGGGGCCGTCCAACTGAAACACCTATCTCTCAACAAGGATCTTATGTCCTTGTAATCAATGCAAGCATGCTATGTGATGGACAAGACGCGTTTCTTTGCAGCACGTTCACGAATTTGGCGAGTTCGATCCATCTATTATAGATCGAGTTGTTGCCAATTATAACTCGTCGGACTCTGACGCTGGCCAACAGGCAGCAATCTTGCAACCCAATAGACGTATTTGCAGGCGCTTTGGTCAAGCAACATGCGTGAGGCCACAAGATGTAGCCTCTAACAGCTCGGAGAATGATCATGCAGACCACATTCCCAACGAGGCAATGTTTGAGCCCGAGATCGATAAAATGATCGAGACGATCATGGATTCATAAAGGCTTATCTATGATGATATGCAAAGTGAAGCCGATATGCCATTGTATGATGGAGCACGTGTGTCTAGATTGAAGGCGCTCCTGGTTCTTCTCAACATGTAAGCAAAGTTTGGATGAAGCGACACTAGCGTCACAGTGCTTTTCAAGTGATCTATTACAATGTGTTTACTTTAATAAAAAACTCTAGATGTATAATGATCTGATAGATTACTTACACAATTTTACCATATTTTTTTTGCTGTGTAGATTGCTCAAAGAGCACATACTGCTAGTAGCTGATAATGTGATGCCAGATTCCAAAGAGGAAGCAAGAAAGATCTTGCAAAACTTGGGGATGGATTACAATTTGATTCACGCTTGTCTTAACGACTGCATTCTTTTCAGAGGGGAATACATAGACATGGAGAAGTGTCCGAAATGTGATTTCAAGAGATATCAAGTAGATCTCCACAGAACAAAAATTCCACAAAAGGTTTTGCAACATTTTTCTCTGCTTCCTCGCATCAAGCATTTCTTCGAATGTAAGTCCATGGCCGCCCTAGCATCATGGCATGAGGAGAATAAATCTTCGGATGGTGTGCTACGGATTCCTGCAGATTGCGTAGCCTGGAAACATATAGACGAAACATGATCGGATTTTTCCAGTGAAGCTTGAAATTTGCGCCTAGGCCTAGCTATGGATGGTGTAAATCCATTTGGTCAAAGATCAATATCTTACAGTGTATGGCACGTTGTCATCGTCAATTACAACATTCCCCCCCGGTTGACTACCAAGAAGGGGCACCTATGGCTAAGCTTGATTGTGTTGGGACGGTATAAAGTTAAGAATATGGATGTCTATCTTCGTCCACTATTGGAAGAGCTACAACAATTGTGAATTGGCATAGAAGTGGTGGATATGAGCCGACACACAGGTCGACGGAACGCTTTGATCAAAGGCATTCTAATGTGGACCATCCATGACTATCCCAGACTAACAGAATGCTAAGGTGATTTACACTCAAACTCAAACACTATAAATCTTGGTTTTTCTCAAGCTTATCTATTGTCATGTGTATACGTGTAGGGCTTTAAACAAGCGGATACAGAGAATGTGTCACGTGTGGATCTAGACTCAATGCACGTCGGGCGCCCTCATTGAAGAAGCAAATCTACGAAGGTCATCAAGAATATCTTCCAGAGAATCATGTGTTACGTGATGGCTTTTTGGGAAGAGAGCCACTGAGGATGTCTGCACAAGCATGGTTAGAGCAGAAGGAGATGTGTGATGACAGTTTGTTCCCAGGGATGAAGAGACTCTCTCTATGGTACGAGTTACCATATTGGCCCCGAATCATGATCAATCACTTGCTCAATCCAATGCACATATTCAAGAATGTGGGTAATCTGCTATGGGACCATCTAACCGGTAAGAAAGATACTTTGGGAGCCATGGTTGACCTTAGAAATGTGGATCGTATGGAGCAATATTGGTCGCAGACAGCATCCGATGGATTGATAAAACTCCCTAAAGCACCACGGATTTTCACAGGAGCCCAAGAACGCAAAGTAAAAGAGACCATTCAATCTGTGCGGACCCCCAGTGACGTAATGCACTTGCTCCGAACGTGTTTTACTAAAGAAGGAAAACTTACCGGTTTGAAGTCACATGACTGGCATAAAATGTGTCAGGTATGTTTGAAGTGGAATATATCATAGTGGAAATTGTGTAACAAATTTATGTGTGGACTTCAATATCATTGCTACACGTGTTTTGCAGTTTATTTTACCGGTGGCCATTGAGAGATGTTTGTCTCTTGACGTCCATAACACAATCTACAAACTTGTGAAGTTGGTGCAATGGATCTCACAAAAGGAGATCAATGTAGACTCCATACCATTCGCCAAACTAAATGTTGTGGAGGTTGTGTGCATGTTTGAGAAACACTTTTCTACTATCATGCTAACCATTCAGGTGCATCTTCTTGTTCACATAGTTGATGAGGTGGAAATAGCTAGCACAGTACATTCCAGATGGATGTTCTTTTTAGAACGTTTCATGAAAACGCTCAAGGGATATGTGCGTCAGAAGGCACATCCAGAGGGTAGCATGGCAGAAAGTTGGATGGTATCAGAGTCCCTAGTTTACATTGGAGAGTGGCTAGACTGATTTGATAAAGCCCGGGACACGCTATGGAAAACCATAGATGATGAGTGCATATCTGGGACTGCATGTGCAATCTCGGTGTTGAGGAGAAGATGATGGAAGATCTAGAGGCTAAAATCAACTGATTTTGCATGCTTCACAATCCAGTGATGCAAAAGTGGATTTCACAATATGAGAATGCAAAGCAAGAATGACAAAGGGCACGAATTGAGTGGAGATGGGGAAGACGACCACCAATGCATTATCCGGCGGGTCTAGAGAGCCTACCAACATTCATGAGCTTAAGATGGTTACACAACCAATTGAAAAGCGCACAACAATGCGGTGAAGAAGTGACTGAGGAGGAGTGGGAGTACTCTAGAGGTTGCGCGACCAAGGTAAGTTTGCAATTTACGACTAGTGACTTTCTAGATGTTTGAACGGCCACTCATAATCTTTGTTGGTTGTAGTATAAGTCATACACAACAGCATGGTGTAAAGGTTGAAATTTTAGGGTGGAACGGATCGACAAAAAGCATTTTACTCAAGATTGTGGAATCATGGCAAAATTTGAACAGTCTGGTCGACGATGGTCCTTTGATGTAGATCCTGTGGTGGTGGAACTCACTTACTTTGGCACACTACAAGAGATTTTGAGGATCGATTATAGAGGATTTTTTATCGACTTGTTCAACGTGCAATGGTTCAAGATAATCATGGAGGGTCGCAACGCTACTGTGCATAGAGGAGAGTTTGGTTTTCTTGAGGTGGATTCAACTAAGAAATGGACTGACCTAAGAGACACTTCCGTACTACCCAAGCATTGTGAACAAGTAAGTATGTAAATAGTTAACATCCAATTTTAGAAGTTATGTGCTTGGAAGCTCTCATGTAAGTTATGTGGCTCTGGTAGGTGATATTCCATCCTACAACGTCTGCATCAAACTGGTGGTACGTCATAGAGGTAGTCCCTCATAGTGCACGGACGTATGAGGGCTACCATGTGCCAATCACAACGGCATCAATGTAGGAGATCCGAGAAGATGCTCAATCAGAATCCGCTGAGGTGGTGTCAGACGAGCATCAAGATGCTACTCTCTATGGGGTGCATGTAGAGGATCTATAAAATGAAACGAAGGACATTTGTCTAAAAGGAGAGCTCTATATAGATATAGAAAGTTATGCTGAGCTATGCGAGGATGAGAGAGAGACCTCTTAAAGCCATAAATATTGTATTTGAACAATTTTTCTCCTTTTATAATATATATTGTATTCACGTGGCTTTTTGTCCATTCTTGTCTATATGCATCATTGCGTCATTGTATTTAATTGTAATTGCGTCCACTCCAGGTACGTATGCTCTAGGTATGTTCTCACAAGCAGGGACGACGAGCACTGCGCTCCGAGTGCGATGGAGGCTAAAGCTGCAATTGCGAAGGAAGCAGTGATATGTCTCTGCTCATAGATGTTGCTCGTCCCACCGCTAGATCTAGTTGATCGAGTGAAAGAGGCACTAAGCAGCACTACTACTTCTTCTTAGCATCTCTTTCACCCGATCAAGTAGATCTAATGGTGGGGCGAGCAGCATCTATGAGCAGAGACGGATCACCTTTGTGATTGCAGCTTCAGTCTCCATCGCACCCAGAGCACAGTGCTTTTACAAATTCACAAGAACTTCAATGAAATCTCTCTACACAGGAATCCCTCCCCCTTTACGAGTCCTCTCTCTCTCTCTCTCTCTCTCTCTCTCTCTCTCTCTCTCTCTCTCTCTCTCTCTCTCTACTTGTCCATGTTTTCTTCTCCATTCATTCAATATTAAGATTAAATGTTCGTGTGTTTAATGCAAGTATGGATGATGATGCATTTCTTTCTTCTTTGTCACCCCAATAGAGGTAGTGGTATGAGGATCGTCATCGCTCTAGAGCACCATCACGCTTTCCTACTTCTTTAGTGTCTCCCTCTGTTTCAGAGCATTCAGTACACTCCGAAGCTTTGGTGTTGACAAGACGATCTTCACACTCGTCTAGGCACCGACGCTCTAGTGGTGGCGGCGGCGGTCATTGTGGGGATTCCGCCGCCGATGCCTCGACACCGCCTCATGTTCGACGAGGCTCTTTACCTTTCCCTTCTTTGCCCGCCCCACACAGGCATGACATCGCCATCTATGCCAGGTTTTGTGCCGCTGATGGCCGTTCCTAGCTACACACCACTACCTACTCCTTCGATAATCACCCCAGTGACACTCCTCGCTTCGGGGCCCAGACTCTAGTGGAGGCACCTAACGTCCATACTCCCATCGATACACCGCTAGAGACCCCTATCGAGACACCCTGGTTCATGTGGCACCAGCGAGAGGGCTTGACTTACTCCGTCAACTTCAGCGACGGCATCATCTTGGATGATGAAGGCAAGAAGGTGATCTCGTGCATGCGCGATCTTTGCTCTCAGGTGTTTAGACAATACATACTAAACACCTAGAGTGAAGTACCAAGTGAATTAAAAGACAAAGTCATTAGCATGATGCATGACAAGTTTCCCGTGTCGACACAGAATGACCGCTTCAATGAAGACATAATGAAGGTTCGAATGCGCGAATACTGCAAGCATAAGTGTTCTGAAGTGAAAAAAGCAATAAAGCATAGGTGGAACAGACCAGATTGGCTGGCCAAAGAAGATTGGAAGAATGCGAAGAAAGCAGCGTGCGAGAATCCTAACAAGCGAAAGCAACAAAAGGCGGCAGCCAAAGCGCGAGTTGAGGCAGGAAGCTCGCACCACTTGGGGAGCGGCGGGTGGGCATCATTTGAGGCCGATTTTGTAAGTGTTTTCGCATTGCTCTTTAGGTTTGATAATTTAGGATTTAGGGGATTCTTTGTATGTTCTGACAGTGGTCGATGGCAGGACGTGGCCCCACACCATACGAGCGCGAGTATGCAGGCCAGAAGGGCTTAAATGCCATGATGCACATTGTGAGTTCTCACGGCGGCATGGTTAGTATTAGGGTTTACTCTTTTCTTTGTTTTATAAATTATATGTTTATACTTACAGAAAGCTGTCTGATTGTTTTTTTTTTGTAGAATTCGACAGATATGCCGCTTGGATGCGATGAGACGTGTGATTAGACGACGTCAATCTAGCTGTAGCTAGATAGCATTAGTTTCCTTTTGTCATAGCATATATATCATGAGATGAGGTGTGTACGTCTTTTTGTAACTATTGAAAAACCATGTATATTTTCTCAATAATGACAATGGTGTTGTAACTTTTACATTTGCAAAGTTTAACAATCAAGTGATTTTGTCTATGGTGTGTACAATTGTCATTGATTTACTTTCATCAATTTACTTTTGTTAGTTTTGTATCTTTATTCTGCAAACAATACTATGGATGATGGAGTTAATGGTTATATTGTATTGTGGGTGACTACTTTGGGTCTATACCTAATCTTGCACTTTCTTTCAAAGGTGAATCTGGGCTTTTCTTGGATTCATTTAGGTTTACTCTATTATTGAAACATTCAATATGGTTATTGAAACATCCAATATGGTTGATGTGAATGCCCTGCCACCAAAAAATTTTACTCTCGGGCGTCGCTATATAAGGCTCTGCAGCGTCGCTATGAACTTTGCTATAGGTATCCTACAAGCGTTCCTATGGTCGTCGTTATCGGCATCGCTATATAGCAACGACCATAGCGACGTTCCCGTATCGATGCTATTCGACGATCTTAGCGACGCCGAACAATATAAAAACCCAATGCATTTTCGTCGCTAAAAACATCACAAATGCACACAACCTCTTGTAGTGTAAATAGAAAAATGAGTGTAAGTTAACCTATTGATAAGGCTAGCTATCTCTTCTCTATCCGATAAGATTAAGCCCAAAAGAGACATTCTAAATCAAATGTTAAGAATTTTTAAATTGGATTAGTGACACCTTTATCTTGGGATAGAGCATGCCAATAGGGTGCTCTTGCCCTTGGATAATACAGTGAAACCGTAGTACTTCTTGCTAGTCAAAAGGAGATAGGAATAATGGAACAAAAAACAGGTTGAATGGGAAAAGAGAAAAAGATGTTGGAAAGATACCAAAAAGAAAGAAAAACATGAGGAGGAAACAAGGGACCAGAATTTACAGACATAAAATTAAATTTGAGTGGATTTAAATAAATATAAAAAACCTCAAAATTATCTTTTTGTTTTAAACTTCTTACTAAGAGAAGAAGCTAGTAGATGGTATTAGAAGTTGCTCTATGAGATATCCACCTTTAGCATCTTGAATACTCTATGAAGATTGCATAGTCCTAGGGATCTAAAATATTTTATTGACTAAGGGTACATTCCCACATGGCACATGTACACTTATACCAACATTCCCCCCTTGAAGTGTTACATGGGACACATCTACATGATGTTACATAATGTCCTTGATTAGATGTGTTATATGTGACAATTCAAGTCAAAATATGAAGGTCTTATCTCAATCCAGGCAACGTCTGATCTCAAATTTAGTAAGCATAAAATTATTCAAATATATTGATTCTCATTGCTCTAAGAGTTACTAATGAAACAATCAATAAGAACATAGTTATTTGTGTTACTAGTTTCAATAGTAGTAATTGTAGCTACTTGGGGAAATCGATCCATGAGTTTTGAAACTACTATCAATAAAAGCATAGATATTAGTTTTACTTATTTTACTATTGAATGCTAATTAATGGCAAGGAATAAAATTTTCAAAAGTAGCGATGGAACTATTAATGTCAAGAATGTAAAGATATGGTGAAATACCAGCAATATCAATCTGAACAAGAATAGAAATATATAAAACTACTAGAATGAACAATATTAAATGATGAAAATGATGATTTAAATATTAAATAGGGTTTAAACTACTAGTAGTACTAATAAAAATAATTCTATTGTAGAGATATGAATTTTAATAGAACTAGTAATAATTAGATGAAAATAATCTAAGAAGGATGATAAATGAAGAACAATAGGTATAGAAGAATTACAATTAGAAAGAATGGCTATATTAGTAGTATTATAGCTATATTACTATAAATAACAACAAAGATTTAGTCTTAATAGTACGAATAATATCGAAAGTATTGTCAATATGAGCATAGACATAAGTTATAATTGGTTTTTGGTGTTTATTCTGATAGTAAGCACTAGCACTGCCAATAATAGATTATTATTACAACACAACTATTAACACTAATAATAAAATTTATATATAAACAAGCAAGCTAATAGTACTATCAATACTCACCTTAATCTTAACAGTGTCAATAGTACCAACTCCGACAATAGTAGCACTTAGATAGAAAATCATTGTACCAAAATTGACTTTTCTAAGAAAAGAATGATTAAGATATATCTTAGTAAGCTCTACTTAATGGCTGCAATGAAAGAATGACTTTGGATGTGGCCTCATCCTATCATTGAAACATTTATCGATGAGCTTTGCTGCGATGAAAGTCATCATGTAATGGGGTCACCCTGGTAGAAAAATGTCAAATCTTGTTGGTGTTAACATCAAGAACCCTTCTTTTAATTGTTTGCCCTTTTTTTTTTAGAGTTCCTAACTACTTTCTATTTTTTATTTAATGTCCCTCACCCTTTGATGTATGTGATAAGGAAAAATTAGGGTTGCTTCAAATATAGGGTAGTTGCAGGCTTCTTTGCACTTTTCTCTACCCCAACTTTCTCCTCTATGACATTTGCATGTGTTTTTGGGACTTGGTATCCTACTTCTAGCTCCTAGCTCCTTCAAGACTAGGTTGCAGATTATAGAGTCCTTCATGTATTCAGCTTCCTTTGGCTAGGTGTCGATGGTCTTATATCCTCATCTTTTAAGAGAAGCTTGTTGAACCCGTCCTCCTATACCTTTTTCATGGCCTCAATGTTTTCCTTCCTCTTAGGATTTGCTAGAGCTTGGACTCGACAAATTTTTGCAACTTTAGAGACTATCTTCTCTGAGATTCTTGACCTTATAGAGGATTGGCCCGATCTTCATGTTGTAGCCCCTCATATCCTCCTTCTTCTTTCATATTGGGATAGGTGGCACAATATGTGGTTGTAGATTCTCCTCTTCATCAAAAGCAACATATAACACCTTGGTCCATGGAAGGACACCCTCGAAGAACATTTTCTGTTTCTATTTTTCTTTGCTTTTTCCAGATGATGACAATGTTGTGGGTTGCTCTTTGCATGTCATGATAAAGCATTTGCCCCATGTCAAAGGTTGTTGTCTTTCTGTCTAAGCATTGGGTTGTGTACGCATTTGATAGCTATACTTTTTGATTTGTAAACCATTATGGGAAAGTGTTGCTTGTGTAGCTACACAAGTCTTGGAAGCACAAATCTTTCCATTAAGGTTCTTAGTGGTGTGCAACTTCAAGGTGATAGCTTGTGAGTTTTGATCGTGGATCAAATGAGTGAGAGTTTGGTTGCCTAGTTTAATTAAATGTGAGGCTTCGTTGTAAGGTTAACAATGAAATGCATAGTCCTTGGCTACTTTTAAACTTTTGCAACCACTATTTCTCCTTTGTCATTTGGCACAAGGATTGTTGGGGACATGGGCTAACAAGACAATCCTTTTGTTGAGATATAGTTTACTCTAAGCAAGAAATGTTTTTATTGAAAGACAACAACAAAAAAAACCATGTGAACATATGTTAGAACAAGAAATGAGAGTGGCAAGGCAACCTTCATCACATTAAGAAGCCACATGGAGAGGGGATAGCAATAGTGGCTACATAGTAAGATGATTTGTGGCTTGTCCAAAGAGAATCAAAATGTGAAAATGCAATAGTTATAGTTATGGACAAGAAGTCTACTTAAGCTATCAACAAACACGTCCAAATTAAAGATCACTTTGCATCAACATACAAACCATATCTCCATGATGGGGATACTATTCAAAGGCTATCTTATCTAAGCATTTAATGGAAGCTATACATCATACTACCATACTCATGAGATAACTAAGAGTATGCCATTGTATCTAACACTATGCATTTTGAATCTAATTAATTGTCTCTAGACTAGTTAAATCTATGTGTGCTAAGAATATCTCCAAATTTTATTTAATCATAAGTTTCATTTGTGATGCTACAAGGGTGTCATATTAACTGTATTTTTCAATTAGTGTCAGTAATGACATTTGTTATGGAGAGAATCATGAGTAATGACCTATGGTGGTTATTAGTTCTAATCAATGAGTAATTAGAGTGTTAATGACTCTTTTTTCTCTACAACTCACTCTCTTATTATTAGTACTTTCTATGTGTGAGTCAATTAAGATGTACCACACTTCATCTCATGCTTACTTTGTGCTATCACTTTTATCGATTCTAGTTTGGGTTGCTTATTTGATATCTTAAGTGTGGATGCATGTGTTTAGAGGATATTTATTTTTTGTTCATTAATTTCTTTTCTTGATTCTAATTTTCATAAGTGTATGATTAGTGTTTGGACTTGCACTAGTGATTTGTGTGGTATCCAAGATTCATTCTTGATTAATGTAACATATATACTAATTTATTATCTTTTGTGCGTGTACACATAAGTGTGTGTGTATTTAAGTATGAAAAATCCCCTCATAATTGAACCATACTTAAACAATTGTATTAGATAATATATTAAATAACAATATTTTAAAACAAGATGTCATAAATCATTTCATATACTCCAATACAGCATTCTGTATCTAATGGATAATACAATCATTTAGATCTAAAATTTGATCTTTGATCACTACAATATAATATCTTAGTGTTGTATCTTATGTGCCCATCCTTTGGGATGAGCTTCCACTACATCTACATGTAGAAGGATCCAGCTGGTACATTTGCTAGTACATTGGACGATCTTCTGTTACTGCTCTAGTTTTCGTTGTAATTACAAGGAAAGAATCTCTTACCTGTCACCATCCAAGAAACACAAGCCTGTCAAAATTGGCATTACTTGGGAAGACAGGTGTCAACAACTCCCTCCCCTTGTTATTGGTGTCAAAAATTACAGTAAAAACTAACAACATAACATAGATCGAATATTATATTAAAAGACTGAGCAATTTATTTCCGATATTGTTTTACATCTTTTAATTCCAGAAAAAATTAGACAACTTCTCCTTTGTAAATTGGATCAATTTTCAAAAAATCCAGTCTAATGCCATCTCCTCTGAGACCCCCACTTGAGGATTAAGGCTCTTTTAACCATCATTGGATTAATTTCAAAGCAATTTACAATCCTTTGTTCAAAAATTATGCATTTATTCATCAAGAAAGGATAGCATCAAACAACCCTTTGAGTTCACCACTGTATACTTACCTTTACCAAAAGTGATCTCCTTCACAGAAGTACAATTTAAGAAAATTGGTTTTTACTAGTATCTGCAGTAAGTTGTATTGCATCCTTCTTTAACCATGTTTACAGCTATGCATCTGTTCTTACTAGCCTTGAACACAAGATAAGTTAGTTCCAAGCTAATAAAGCTGGGTAACGTAGCCTTGAAATGATTCCCTGCTTCTGGTATTAAAGATCTCTAAAAAGAAAAAATTGGGCAGCATCTCCTTTGTAAAACGGACTATATTTCAAGTTTCCAATCAATGCCATCTCTGCTGAGACCCTCACATGAGGTTTAAGGCTCTAGAAACCAATACATATGTGTTATTTTCAAGTCAAAAAATCCATCATGCCAAATTCTGAAGTCTACAAACAATTCTCTTTATGATGCAGTAAACTAGCCATGTATGTTCAATCATCAGTTAGACAAGTCTTGAACAGTCAACAAAGCCCAATGGTCATACCTATTATGCTAATGCTAATCATTCCACTTCCATACATCTATTATTACTATTGTCAAGTCCCAAGAGCAAGTAAATATCTCTGACCACTATATACTTACCTTCATCAAGAGTGTGTTCCTGCATAAAAAGATAGAAGTAAACGAGCTTTATGTCCAAGACAGGTTTATGGAAAATTATTGTTGCTGGAATTTCAATCAGCAGTAGGGTAGCACTTAACATTAACCCAAATCTATCTATCTTGAGTCCTATATATATCACTATCAAAGTCCCAGAATGAAGTTTTATCTATGCGATACCACCGATTCTCAATTTGAAACTACATCCAGCCAAAGTGTACCGTTTAAAAGTTAGAACCACTGAATAATAATATCAAAAGTATGAGATATACACTAGGTATATATCATATGGTTAGTATGTTTTGGCATTTTTCTACTCTATTTTACGACTATACATACGATTCTAGATGCCGTTACTTGAAGTATTGTATGTAGGTCACAACAGTATAAAAACCAAGTAGTGACATCAAAGCGAACATCATAAAAATGTCCTATGCAAGCATGACTGAATACAGATCCAATTAATCAGTTAAAAACCATTTACCCCAAAAGGTTTACTAATGTCAGTATCCATTATAAATTGCAGGTAAATTAGCCATGAAACCCAATCTTAAACGCAGCATTTAAGCTCAAATTTAACCAAAGTTTGACTGAGTAGGTGCAATGGCACCTACCTGTACCATTGTCGTCGATAGAACAGTCGATTGTATTGTCTCGAGTAGTCCAGGCAGTCATTGATAGCTGTTGAGCTGCAGATGCCAGTGATCACTAATGCAGGTATGGGTACTCCATAGAATATAAGACTAAGACGATATGTCCAGCATGCCTAGTATGAGGCTCGTTTCCCAAGCTAGATTCAAAAAGTGTGTGTGTGCGCGTGTCCATGATAAGGTCCGAGTGTGTGTGTGTGTGTGTGTGTGTGTGTGTGTGTGTGTGTGTGTGTGTGTGTGTGTGTGTGTGTGTGTGTGTGTGTGTGTGTGTGTGTGTGTGTGTAGCGCCCTGTGATAGCCACGCAGAAGAAGAGAACGATGGAGCATGAGCATACCCGTATGTAGGGAGCCTCCCAATGAGCAATACCTGTGAGTGAGTCAGATGGAGATAAGGTGTGTGGGGAGAGAGACATCCTCTGTTGTACGTGTGTGTGCACGCGTGTACGCGCACGTTCGCTCACAGGACAGAACAGGACCCAGAAGGGTTTGTGAGTATGCAGAGAAAGCCAACGAGTTCATATAAATGAACCTCGATACAAAAAATAGAGGGTCCATTATGAAGCACCCACCTTTGTTGACTGGGGATAAGGATTGCTTGGGGATGGCTTGAGACTTATCTGCACAAAAGAACGTGTGTGAGGTAGCGATCTTCCAGTGCATATGAGTAGAGGGGAGGCTTTTGAGAGCAAGCACCAAAGAAAGGGAGAAGTACCCGTCAGATGCAAACCGACATAGACAAGGGAATGTTCATGCATGTGTTCCACCGGCTTAAAAAGCTCCTACACCACCCACATGAGATTAGGTGTGAAGAGGGCCACTAAAAATCCATTTAAAGAATGTATGCCAACCATGGCAAGGAGCGAGTAAATTATATCTACCTATTGTTATCCACCCACCAGAAAGCTAGGTAGGTGAAGCTAGATTGATGAATTGTACCAAGGTGAGGGAGGTCAACCAAGGATGCCTTCATACAAAGATCAACCAGGGATGCCTTCCCGCAGTATTCTTGATGAGGTGGATTCAAAAACCTTAGCCAAAAGATTAACACTAGGTTGGTAATGGGACACTTTTATGTCCTCGGACACTTTTATGTCCTGTTAAGTGACCATTTTCCTTGAATTATGTCAAGAGTTTCAAAATGGATTTTGAGGTTCTATCTGTCTAGAAAGTTGTCTCATAAGCTGAAAAAAACTTGACATTTTTTTGGAATATCAATTCCATCTTTAACCTTGTCCTTGCACAACATTTCACAACCTAAACTGTGTGAAAAAACGGGTCCTATTTTTGGCTTTTTTCAACTTTTTGCAACTATACCACTCTAGAATTCATGTTTGTGAGGTCTATAATTCTAGAGAACTATCTTTAGTAGTCCTCAACATGTCCCGATGCTTCTAGGGAGAAATAAATGTTAAAGTTGTAAGTTATGACCAAATTACAAAAATTGTCAAATCCTGTTTTTTAGCCAATTTTAGCTCTTCTATGATTTTTTTGGTGGCTTTCATGATATCCAAATGCAGTTTTGATTTTCTATGTCACATATTGTAACATAAAGCTAATATTCCTTGAGTTTTGGGGCACCTAATACCCTATTTTGCATAGTAGACAACGATGGTTGATTTTTACAATTATAGAAGAAAACGAAACATTCTAGTATACAAGTATAGCTTTTTCAATATTGTTAGTTTCTTGTGACAACTACATGCATTTTGTAGGTAGTAACCATATCTAGTCATAAGGATCAAATTTGGCTAGATATTGAATAGTTTCTATGGGATTCTACAACTCATAATGTTGAACCCAGTTTTTTCATGTTTGCTGTATTTAGCACTTCATCTTTGTCCCCAAGATTCCCCTTGGGAAGAGATGTATTATTCTTTTGACATGCTCCATGGCTCCTTATAAACCTAAAGGACAATAGGGAACTAAGAAAACATGCATATATTATTTGTATTGAGCGTGGCTATAGAAACTTTGATGATAGGTTTGCAGAATGGTAAAACTCCAACTTTTTTGTACCTATTTCTTTTGGCAAAACAAAAAATAGTGAGTGAGAAGCAATCATATGTTCTGATCACCAAACCATTGAAGTTAACTAGGGAATTTATCTCAAGTCCTACAAAAATCCCTAATCTTATTTTTATGCAACAAAACGTAAGAAATGACTGTTTTGATGAAAATGTACTCGTCCATCAACTTTGGAGGCTTGGTGTGACCAAAAGATGAGAAATTTTACAAGTTTCTTATTTTTTCCATGTGTAGTAGGCCTTTAACTATAACCTCATGAAAGGATTTTACAAAATGAGTGGATCTAGTATGGTTTTGGAGGTTTTTTTCAAAACCCTGAAAGGACACTTTTATGTCCTGTTAGGTTACCAACCTAGTGTTAACAATGTATCAGTGGATATGTAGATCCAGTGGTTTCACTATGATCCTAAAACACACACATTATTATTAACTAGGTAGTGACAAGAGCAAGGCTGAAATAGAGAATAGTATCTATATTTAATAAGCAAGGGTGTGTGTGGGTGTGGAAGAGATTTGGTACCATGAGCAATTACATGTTGTCTTCTCTAGAGACTCGGTGAAACTTTCTAGAGAATAGCAGCTCTAGGTTAGCACACCAGAAAGGGAAGCTGTCAACCAAGGGTTAGCCAAAAACTTGCCAGCTAGATAAGTGTGTGTGTGTGTGTGTGTGTGTGTGTGTGTGTGTGTGTGTGTGTGTGTGTGTGTGTGTGTGTGTGTGTGTGTGTGTGTGTGTGTGTGTGTGTTGGCATGTGCATGCACACACAAACATGCACACATGTGTGCATGCACACGTACGCACACACACACACACACACATCCGTTAGATCAAAAAGTGGTAAACACCATTGCATCATTGTGGGAGACGCATCATGTTATCGATTCTTACTCTAGAGGACAATTGGATATTAGTTAATCATAACTTCCATCTATTCATTTACCTTCAAGGATACTACAAGAGTTTCCTTGCTATTTATCATATGAGGCTCTCATACCTTGTGTGTGATGTTTTGATCATATATCCAACTTATTATTGTTGCTTCGACAATCATGTTGTGTAGGAGTGTCATGTACTATTCAATGAGATCTCTAACAACCTCTTCCCCATCAAATATCTCTCTTCCATTCGACTATGCTAATGAGATTACGGTGAGCTTTGCACGTATCCTTGCAAAGTATGAGGGTCCAAAGCAAGTGCTGGGAGGTTCGTCTTTCAAAAATTAAAATGAAGCTCCTAAATAATTCAGGCCTACTTTATGAGATAATTATTTTGGTGCAAAAATTGTGTGCATGTTTTGTACAGCAGCCAAAGTAGCCATCAAAACCAAGTATCACCACCATCCAAGTGGAGTTTCCCAGAGCACATGAGGAAATTTTTACGTAAAAGCCAAGCAAGTTAAGAAAATATGTCAAGAAAGCCTAAGATACCTAGGTAGCCCATGTCAAAGCTCATAACCAAGTTCTACTAGAGAAAAAATCCAACATAATAAGGAAGCCTAATAGACAATAAAGGCAAAGGTCATTAAAACAATACACAATTAGTATACAACATTTTTGTAGTCTAATCAATCTCAAGTTCTTTTTGAATAGTAACTAAGCATCATGACCTTTTAGGCAAGGCATTCGTTCTATAGTAATCATAACCATGAGAACAAAAAATATAGTAAAGCTAGAAATAAGAGCTAAAAACTCAATTCAAGCAAGCATCATTCTTTTGGGAAAGAATATGTAAGGAAGACATGCCCCCACAATCTTCATGTGGAGAAAGGAGAAACTAATCATACCCTCAAGAGGAGGCACCACCAGTAGGCCCACTACTTCTCATAATCTCTTCATGTGGCTAGAGTGCCCAACATATTTAGTAATTACCAAGATAGAATATTGCAAATTTCTCTTTCTCTTATTTGATTGTAAGAAAAGAAACGCTTTATGGCTAATTGAAATTTTCTCTTTCTCTCATTCTCACTCTTCCATTCAGCTGTAGATAAAGAGTCCAAGGCTAAGTTCGGGGCACATAGCCCTCAGCTTAAGTAGTGACAAGGACATTATGAGTTGGCATCCACATTCATAGCATGTATATCCTCATCATGGTAGTCATTAGACTAAGCTTCAAGAGTGTGGAGAAAGCCTCTCATGGTAACAATATAGCAAAGGCATGCATAAGTGCCACATAAAGACTCATGCTAGAGCAAGGTCTCAAGAGCCTGTAGTAGCTCGATTTGGAATCAACCAAAAGATGGGGAAAGTAAGTGCAAAGGAGGTAGTAAGGGTGAAGCTTCATTGTGGGGTTGAATCAAAATACTGTGTAGAGAATGGAGACAATCTGTGATGGAGAATCATGATGTAGCATCACCACAAAAAATGGGAGGGAAACAATGTCGTGCAGCATCTCATACATGATGTTTTCTAGGGAATAAAAATGGGCATATAAAGAGATAAATACCAAGGGAAGTGAAATTTTTTACATGCTTCAATGCTGCCAACTACCAATATGGTAGGATAGTGTCCCACTATAAGAAAGCTAATTTAAAGAGAGCTTAAAGAGATCGTGTAAATGTAAACCTAATCCATATCACAGAGCCTAATGTGGAGCCAATAATCATCATCCATGTTGGAGATCACAGATGGAGAGCAAGCAAGATGACTACATGATAGGAGCTAGTTTTATCTTGTAGAATAATGACCATAATGAAGGGGCAAAATCTACAAGAGTTCTCTTGCTATTAATCACACCAGGATCTCATACCTTGTGTGTGATGTTTCCATTCCCTCTCCAACTTATGCTTGTTGGTTTGAAAATTATGTTTTGTAAGAGTGATGTGCACTATTCAATGAGATCTCTAACAACCCCTCCCTCATGAAATCCCTCTCTTCCCATCAATCATGTCAATGAGAAGCTCAAAATGCTCAGAGAATATGCAAACACAAGAGAATTCTCATAGATCTAGACTCAAACAATGATTTGGATTACTCTATTGAATGTCTAAGTCTGAACAAGCACGTACGAAAGTAGAAGGAAACATAGACACAAGAATACTTCCATGATGATCATGCTTATTCAGATTTAGAGAGATTTGAGATGATTTATGTTGAAGCCAAACGAATGATACAACATTGGAAAATGATTAATTATAATGAACAAAACACTTGTTGATTACCCTCTCATCCCAACACCGTCTAGATATTGGAACGGATACCAGATATTCGCTTACTGTTGATGATATCTCAGCCAAACCTCAATTGCAACAGCCATTTGATATGAACTATCAAAATTTAGGACTCCAATTGGAAATATTGTTGGACGATTGGCCAACATACAGCTGCATGAAAGCCATGCTTGTTAAAATGCAAATTGCAAGACGGGTTTTGGATCAAAAAATAAAGACGTTCGAGAGAAATGCTAGTAGTAACAGGGCCAAAACCAGAACGAGCTTAAGGGAGATAATGAATTTTTGATGTTTTATCCAAGTTTAATGAACCAATTGATCAACACAGGTATTTGAAGACAGTGGATCAATTAAAAGAGCTTAAGGGAGATAATGAATTGTCGATGTTTTATCCATCCCAAGTTTAATGAATCAATTGATCAATAGAGGTATTTGAAGAAAATGGATCAATTGAGAGAATTGTATGAGCACAAGAAAGTTGCATGGGTAGCATGGGAAAATGTTTTAAATGACACTAAACAGAAGACTACTATAGCAAAATCAAAGAAGGATTTGCATAGCTTTAAAGGGGTGATGCATCAGTGGGTAGGATCAAATTTTTATATTGATTCGATGTATTAACAAGCTCCTTTACTTGTCGGCCAAAGCTTCCAAGATTCTAGAAAAGCAATTGGTGAACAATTACAACATCGAATCCACGGTCAAGGAAATGATTGAGGTGATGTTCAAAGTACAAATCAAGGAAAACTAGCCATTACCAAAGGGTTGGATCCACACCACATCAGCCTATCACAAGCTGGCTAGAGCCAAACTTACCAGGGAAAGACATACTTTGTATGATGCTAGCACAAAGACTTGGAACGCTCTAACACCATATGATGTTGAAATGGTGGCTGGTCACATGGAGCAACTGGAGTAAGAAACCATTTATCGGCTCATTCAAAAGGACATTGTGCCACCAATACTCAAGGTACGGTTCAACCTCTGGCAAATCAAGTTCCACCTCAGGTGATTCTGAAGGCCACAAAGAAGAAGGTTCCAGATAAAAGGAAACAGTGACACTATGGAAAGCTTATACGGATAGCCCAAGATTTAGCGTTTTAGAGCAGTCGACAATCTATTGCAGAAGATTGAGTTGGAAGGAAAGTGGATGGATTCATACCACTTTCCCAATGATATTGGTCATTTTTAGAAGCATACATGGAATTTTGAAATACTCCAAAATTCAAAGAAAGGGAAGGAGGAATAGACTCTAGTCAGAAACCAAAGTAGTACTTAAGAATTGGCAATTATCAACGGACATAGTTATTGTAGTAACTGCACAATGTATAGTCAAACAAAGGTCCATTTAGGCACCTATAAATAGGGCCCATTACTTCATTTTATATTCATTAAGCATCATTTGGCTCTCTTTTGGTTGTATCTAATACCAATTATATATTTTGTTTCTAGTTTAGTTTATGTCTAATTTGCTATCTAAAATTTGTTTATTTGATCTAATTTGGTCTAACTCTCCAACCTACAATAGCTATCAGAAGTGACCAGCTCATTCCAGAGAATAGATGTGAAGTGAATCAAAGGTGAACCAAAGGTAGTGATAATCTAACATGCAATTATTTAGAATAATTTTTATGATGGTTTATTTCAAATAATGTTGTTTTTGGAATAATAATTGAGAATAAATGTGACATAGCAAGAATACAATTCTATGTGAAAAAGTACTAAGAAATGGCAAGTTGCTTGGAAGGGATCTTGAAGAAATCAAGGCAATTGCTTTACCTTGCTCAAGTGTTCTAATTTCCTTGAAAAACTTTGCATTCTAATCATGAGAGAGAGAGAGAGAGAGAGAGAGAGAGAGAGAGAGACAGAGAGAGAGAGAGAGAGAGGTGGACCAAGCATGAGAGGGGGGTATACTCTCCCACACACACACACATTCTCTCATTGTGTGGAGTGCAAAGTGCTAGAGCTCCATCTCCTTCTCCAAGCTTGTTGAGAAGTGGAGAGCCTACACCAACACTCTTGGCTATGGAATGCAAATCCAACCAAGAGCCATGCTTCAATGCTTAAGCTTGCCATCTTCTTCATCTTCATTACTATTCTATCATGCTATGCTAAGCAAGAAGAGTGATGATAAGTGAGGAACTATTTCTTTCTCCTATAGATGATTCTTCTTCCTCTTCCCTACCCTCATTCCCCGCTAGCTCTCTCCACCTTCGAAGGTGTTTGAGACCTTGGGACTAAGGCTTGGGATAGTTAATGCTTTTTACAAAGTTTATGTTAAGCTCATGATGCATGAAGCTTTCCATATTCATAGCATCACCAAGGTCACAAGGAACAAAAAGATTGTATTGTAACAAGTCTTTCTTGATGGGAGAATCTATAATACAAACGCCTTTTGGACGGGGGACCGGCTCCAAGTAAATCCGGTCCTCAACTATTGTCATGTTCTCTAATACTCTCTCTCTCTCTCTCTCTCTCTCTCTCTCTCTCTCTCTCTCTCTCTCTCTCTCTCTCTCTCTCTTGCAAAAGTATTGTTTATGCCAAGTTAATTAAGTACTATGTTCATGTTGCTACCATTAATTAAGTTCACCCTCTATGTTCTCAAAGTAATCTCACAAAAATGCTCACTCTGATTCTCTTAATTCCGCTATTCTCAAAGTTCATAGGCCATTTCCATTACATTGGTATTAGAGCATTTGGTTTCTCTTTTCTTGCTTAAGAAGAGAGGTCGTTAAGTAGCCTTTTATTGGTTGATTTTGTTAATTATATTAGGATAAGTGGGATTGGGATCTATTATCAGTTTTGTTGAGCCCACTATGTGAGATATGGTGCACACCTCGGGAGCTTTGGTCATAATAATGGAGTCTTTTTAGACTTGCCTACGGCTTTACCATTATTGAGCCATAAGAAGTCTAAAAGGAGCGATCCCTCAACAATTTCACTATGTTAGACCCACCCCACTACTCTCTATAATTAACCAATTCGAGTCGTGGGTGTAGAGACTCACACGTCTATAGACTCTGCAGCAGCTAAATTGTTTTCCCAAGCAACCGTCTAGAAGGTGCTATAAGCATCTTATAACGTAGCCAAAGGCGTGTTTTAAACATGGCACTCAAGAAAGACAAGGGAGGCTTAAGATTATCTCAAAATGTGACCCTTCGTTTGGAAGGTAGTTTTATTCCTTGTAGGGCCTTTAAAATCAACCAGCTTCATTTGGGCCATGTCATCAAAATCACCATCTGAACTAGGGGATCATGTGAATTAATGTGTCAGACATTTTTTTTAGGAACAACTGAGATGAAGCATAGGTTTTGGAATATAATATGCTATATTCAAAGACAAGAGCAGAGAGATGAGTTCACACTAGCTAGGGAAAGAGACAAGGTGGCTAGCCTCTCCATGTCCAGTCAGAAACACATGCTCAAAGTTGAGCACGTGTGCATGTTTTATTATAGGATCTTAAAGCAAACCAATGGAGGAGTTGTTGCCAATGATGAAGTGAGTTGGAGTTTTTTGCAAAGTTATGCATCATTTATCTTCTTTTGAAAAGGTCAGACTTATAATTGTTGAGAGAAGCTATCATTTCACCTTGGCAGAAAGCAAGATAGATAGCAATGCTCTGGACATCAAAGACCAAATAAACTAAAAGCAAGAGCTAGCTATGGATCATAGAGGAAACCTAGAGCAGACTAGAGAAAGATTTGCTCTATGGATCATAGAGGAGTCTTGGAGCAGATCAAAGAAAGATTTTAGCAAGCCGCAAGTAGTGGGATCATAGTTTGAACGTGGCACTCGAGAAAGACAAGGAAGACTTAAAATTATCTCAAAATGTGAGCCTTCATTTGGAAGTAGTTTTATTGCTTTCAGAAACTCTAAAATCAACCAGTTATATTTGGGCCATGTCATGAAAATTGCCATCTAAACTAGGGGATCATGTGAATTCATGTGTCAGATAGTTTTTGTAAGAACAATTGAGGAAAAGCATAGGTTTTGGAATATGGTATCCTAGATTCAAAGGCAAAGGCAAAGAGATAAGTTCACAGTGGCTATTGGAAAGGGTAAGGTGAGTGGCCAACCTCTCCATGTCCAGTCAGAAACACTTGCTCAAAGCCAGCATGTTTGCTCTCCATTGAACACATATGCATGTTTTACAACAAAATCTTAAAGCATACTGAGGTAGTCATGGAGGAGTTGTTGCTAATTGTCAAAGAATCTAATACTTACTTTTAGGTTCACCGAAATTTAACTATGAAAGGAGAGAGTTTTGTTAGGAAATAAGACGTAGCTAAATAGATAATTGAGTAGATTACTTAATGGAGAGAGACATATTTTCTCACACAAGATTATAGAGTAGAGAGAGAGAGAGTACACATGATATACGTGGTTCACCCAATGTGGGCTACGTCCACGAGAAAGCAGCCACTCAATGGATTTAGTACTTCAAAACAGGAAGTAGTTTACAAAGGGATTATACCCCTTTGGAGATCCCACCTTGCTTCACTCTCACCACCTCACACCCACCTTGTTGCATCGACTTCACACTATGAAATGTGTGTAGAAATGGCCTCCTTTTATAGGCCAAAAGGGCTGCCCTCTCTCATGAGAGGCATCCATGTGTACCCGCCCATGTGTGGCCGTCCTTGAGAAGACAAGTCCGCTTTTGAATTCGGCCACCGGCCATTAAAATTCAGCCACCGGTCACCAACCATTGACTTTCGATTACCGGCCACTGACCATTGACTAACGGCCACCGGCCAACCGGCCAACCGATCAGTCGTTTTTCGACCACTTTTTGACCGTCGTCTGAGCCATAATATTCCAGCGAAAAGAAATATTCAGGTGAGTGATTTTATTTTCCGGTGAGTTATCTTTCCTCACGCATAATGGCTTCTCCTCATAATGGGGGCCTTACAAATGTGCATTTTTAACACAAAAAATTACAAGGGGTAAATCAAGCTCCATACTTAACAATCTCCCACTTGGAGACTAATTTCCAAACCAAACCTGTGACTGCTCTCCATCTTGGCTTCTTATCCTTGAATACCGATTGAAGATGAGCAAAAGCTCAAATTCTCCTTGTTTACCACCTTTGTAAACATGTATGCAGGATTTTCACTTGTATGCAAGGCTAATTGCAAGTGCTCTCAATCTCACGTATTTTTTTGACTATTCCTTGCACTGCACTATGTCGCCATGGATTCAGATATCAATATGACTTTTGATTTTGAGAAAAGTACGCCTGATCTTGCCCATGATGGCCCGCGGCCCAAATCCTCTCAAGGAGAGTACCCGCGATGCTACGGCAGGTGATGACACTTACGAATTGCTCGACATTCAAGAATTTTGTGCACTTCAGATACGTATGTCAGTCATGGATGAAAATTTTAAAGCTTTAATTGCAAATGTCACTAAACTATCCACATTAGTGATTCAATTAATGCAACAGCAGTCCAAGCGTCCTGCTGAAACACACATGCATGAGCACGTTGCTACACAAGGGCAAGGCCCTTCTAATCCAGGGCAAGGCCCAACTGCTGATACTTTGCACACTCTCACTACAAAAGAGGTGGATGAGTTGTTGAAAAACACCAAACCACCAATTTTTAAGGGAGAAGACCGAGACCGCAATAAGGATGCAGTGAATATCTTTCTCAGTAAGTGGGATGGAATTCACGTCTTACAGCGTACTCCGAACGTACTCAGAGCTCTGCAAACGAGCTTAACTCTGGAAGGCAAGGCCTACAAATGGTGGATGTCTCTCAAGGAGAAGAATATCATACCACAGAGTTGGGCAGATTTTAAAGGTATGTTTAGCAAAGAATTTTTGCCTACAAATGAGGCAGATTGGAATTGGACGGCTTGGGACACATGTTCCATGCACCAATACCCATCATTGCTTGAATATATATCTCACTATCGGGATGTTATCCTCAAGTTGGAAGGCTTAGATAACTTTCAACAAGGACGGGGTTTTATACGTGGTCTGACACCAGAGCTTAAGAAGTACGTCAAGACCCAAGACCCTAAAACACTTGAGGAATCCATAGTGAAAGCACATAGTCATGATGATCCAAATGAAAAGAAAGCTTATAATATTCACGTGTCTGCTAATACACATGGTAATACACGCACTCAGTATGGGCACAATAAAAGGAAATTTAAAGTAGCCAATTCAAATGCATCTAAAAAACCCAAGGGGTCCAGAGGTCCTCTCTCTCCTGAGGACTTTGATAAAGCTAAGAAAGAGAAATTATGTTTTCAATGTTTAGGAAGCGGTCATGGCAAAAAGGATTGTCCCAAGGGGAAATCTGCTGCTCATGGCAAGGAGAAAGCAGTGCACACGGTGCAACTGCTACCTCTTGAGTCTTCCTCGCGATTCTCTACAATGGAAGTAACACACACCGAGGTGGTACATGAATGCTGTCTCACAGCTTCCATGTGGCAACAAACCTTTAGACCACATGAGTTAGTACGTATGCACGGATCTCTGCAAGTCCACAAGGTGTGCATCTTGGTAGATAACGGTGCTACTCACAATTTCATCAATTATGGATTGGTGAAAAAACTCAAATTGCCTCAAACTCCAAGTACCCACTGCTACAAGGTAGCAATGATGAATAGAAATGATACCGAAATCTGGGATACTCAATTCCGAGGATGTTCCGTTGGAAGTACAAGGTTACTCCACATGCTTGGATTTTGAGGTTATGAACATGGAAAGGGCAGATGTGGTCCTTGGTAGAGATTGGTTGCATAGCCTAGGACCATCACTGAAGCGTAGCTATGAGCACAACAGCTTGATGTTTGAATCCCATGGCGTACATGTGTTGTTGTTAGTCGAGAAGGATGTACCTTCTTCACCATTGATTTGTACCACTGAGCTTATGCAACTCGTTTCTGATAATGAAATAGATCAAGTTTTCTTGTGTTACTCACTGTCTCATTTTCTTTCTAACATTGAATCTGTTGAACATTCCTTAACGCCGCCTGCTTCTCTCTCATCTCTTCCACCAATGGCTAATTCCAAACAAGCAAATGTTGCTAGCCGCGTTGGAAACGCCTCTTCCTCCCTGCTGGCTTTTGCTCCATGCCCCTCTCTCCTGGTTGCTGACTTCAAGCCCATCTCTTGCTGTGCATGTTCTCCTCCAATTACCGCGTCGTGCCTCACTCTTCTGCCCATGCTGATAATATTGATGAGCATGCTGACCACCATCACCTGAGCTCTGCCTGGCTTGACCACCCTCTCTTAATAGCTTCAGCTTGGACCCCATAAGTGGAGCCTCATGTAACCGATAGCAATTTTCTTCTATGAGATTGTTGTGCAACTTGTATCTCTCCAATGCTGCTGCTAGACACCATATTATTGTTGATAAAAGTTCATCAAGTGGGGTTAGTTCACATTTTGTTGGCACTGTCGAAGGTAGTTGCTATTGCATCGCTTTGATTTTTAGTATGAAAGTGTGATCCTGTATTAAGGGTGATTAGTAGTAAGATACTTTACGAGGTAATGACGTGCCTTGTTCGCTTTGAGTGAGCTACGTGACTTCTTTTGTGGTCGGATAGATCTTGAAGGTCTCTTGGGATCAGTGTTCGGGAAAAATCAATTTTCCCAATATACAAAATTCCTTACCTTGAAGTTGCCAAGAGGAAATTTTAGAAAATTAGGCTACTTTTGAAGGTTTTTACTATTTTTCTCTATTTTGGAGCGAAAATTCTCCTTTTTCCCTTGCCCTCAACCGGCATTTTGGAAATTGAAAACGGCACGATATTAAGCTGAGACACATTTTTCCCGAACACTGCTTGGGATAGTTTCCTACGACGTTAAAATTGTCTTCTTCTTGGGTGTGTGTGTGCTAATAAGAAGAGGAAATTTTGTATTGTTATATACCATTGTTGCTTCACAAGTCTAGGGAATACTTGTACGGCTAGTATGTCTCCGGACTGGCGACCCATAGTCTAGGTTGTACCGGGTCCGACCGCCCGAGTTTGGGGCCGGTCGTCCACCTTGTCCGAGCGCCCTCATATATTTCCATATATCCTTTTCTTGTTGGGTCCTGGGGGGATTTTTCCAGACATTGCCCTACCTCCCCTTGGGCACCTATTTCTGGGGCCAGGGAGATACCCACTTTCATCATTAAACATTCATTGTATTGGGTCTTGTGCTCATGGTAATCATGGGGGGCTGATCGGCCCCTCTTCCTTGCTCCTAATGTTCTCTCTCTATCTCTCTCTCTCTCTCTCTCTCTCTCTCTCTCTCTCTCTCTCTCTCTCTCTCTCTCTCTCACACACACACACACACACACACACACGCTTCCACACATGCGCACTCTCACATGGTATCAGAGCGAGATTTCCATGGTCTTTATAAGACCAGGTGTGTCATCAACATGAGGCCATTCTTCTCCCAAGAGGACAATCAGCCAACAATTTCTGCAAGAGGGGGTGACACTATCACTTGGACAGCCTTCCTCGCGATGGAGTGCTCTGCCACCTGCATCTCACCAGATCTGTTGTTTCTTCACTAGCGTTAGGGTCTGGGACCCTTTTCCTCGCTGAAAAACCCCTTTTTCCACTTGCGTTTTTGAGTGGCACCTGCGTTTTTGGGCGCTAACCTTGTGTTTTCAAGTTGAGAGAGGGAGCACTAGTTCCCGCGGACTTGGATCTTGTCCCAACCCATACGGCTTCGCATTCGGTGCATTGCCGCCACATAATCCTCTCTCTACACTTCAAATTTTAGCCATATACACCTACTATTTTCTCTATTTTTTGCCTACTTTGGATTGTTACCTTGGTTCCCCACCCTCCCCACACCCTATACACCGCTCTGAATCCTGTTGGGAGCGTACAAGCACACTAAAAATCAATGGACAGCAATGTTTTCATCACCTCACAATTGTTTTTTTGGGTGGACAACAGACACTTGGCTTGTGTTTTTCACAGAGGATGAAGTTACCTCCTGCCAGGACACCATCCGATGGTGGTCCATGCGGTCTCTCAGTGACTGCTGCAATACACGATAGTTTTGACATTGGCTTGATCATCTACAGGCGTACAATCCTTGGGAGATCCATTCATTCTAGCCATCATTCGGTGTTTGCGCACTTCAGAGAAGGTGCTGACTTGTGGTTTGCTATGGACACACCTATGCATCCATTAGAGAATTTCACACAAGATATGGCCATGCTCATGACATATGGGATTCCGACATTCCCAGAGAAGACAACACCATCTTTGGTGGACATACACTTACCACTTGACCTTGACATGTTAGATCACTTGCTTACATAGGAGCATCTACATGGACTTAGGGAGAGGATCTTGTATCTCTTCTTGGATAGGTTCATTCCTTGGATCTACATACTGAAGTGGGACTTCAGTGCTTTGGACTCTCTTGGAGAGTTTACCCGCAAGATGCGGGAGATCCAGCATCATTACGCAACTACATCCGAAGTTACTCAAAGCTTGGCTTCGATTGTAGTATAGTTGCTCTTCTATACTTTTGATCGCTTGGATTGCTACATTTAGAGTTACTTACACTCACCCTCGGTAACCTTACAACAAACTTATCCCCCAACCTGGACAATAGGCCACTTCCAGCTCATTCACATTGAGAGCCACACCAAGATGCAATTTGGTGGCGTTGTTGGCGCAGATTCTGTTTTGGTTGTCATCCACTATAAGAGGAGTTGTCTATAACCACTAACATTGCCGCGGAAAAACAAAGGAAAAAGGAGAGAGAAAAATTTGTAGGGGTGGCAATAACCGCGGCTATGAACGCGGTAGTGGTTTCTCAACAATAAGCACGATAATAGTCGCGGCAATATACCCGCTGCTATTACCGCGACCTTTGCCGTTGTTATTACCGCGCCTATTACCGCTAAACGCCAATTCACAAATACAGATGCTCATTTGGGCCGCCCAAATTTGGGTGGCCCAAATGAGCACCTTTAGTTTTTACCTGCATAAAACAATAAGACATCAATTGTTTTTTGGAAGAGTATAAAAAATACCAAAGAACTGAAATTGAATTTACTTTACCTTGACAATTAAAAATGTAGAAGATCAACTATTTAAAAAAGTTACAATAAAAAGTAAATAGTTGTATATACGTTGTGCCACATTGGGACTTTACGAAAGTTTTGACAAAACATTTTTTTATCTAATCCTTGTCGTCGTCCAGAGGCACGTATGTTGGATCACTTTGACTCTATATAAACCCAAACCAAATAAAACAATTATCCACAACTCAAAACAATTGATACAAAATTACTTGTTTAAACTTACCGCTTGTAGTGGTCCAACCACCGCGTCGAATTTCTCGCGAGAGGTGTGGTTGTTTTTGAACAACCATCACCAAGTATCAAATTCTGTATGTTGCTCCCGATACTTGACCATCTCTCTGGTTGGTCGAGAGAGAGTGGCATTTTCCTAAGTTAGCAATAACAATATCAAATTATCAACTACAATCTTTATAATCACCGATCGACGTTATAATTCAAATAATCTTGCATATTTATCTTTCCAAGCTCCCTTGCCTCCTGAGCCATAGTGTGTGGGAGTTTGTCTTGGGCCGGCCTCGCGTTGTTGTCTATATGATGAGCCCGTCGCAGCTTGATCGCTCTTCTCTTGAATTGCCCACTCCCACTCCGCATCTGTCATGTTGCCACCGTGGTAACTCCTGTCTGGATCTCTGACCTGGTTAGCTATTGCGCACCGCACACTGGACTACTTGTTTTTTAGAAATGTCTTTATGTAGCCCTCCAACCATTGTTGTGAAAAACGTTGATAGGGGGCGTTTGGAAATCTAGCTGACAGAGCATCCTCAATGTGCCGCGCATGATCGGACAGTTGGTCTCTGAACTTCATAAAACAATTCTTATACATTGAATGTATAAGAATTGTAGATGGCGTCGAAATGCCATTTCCTGTGCTATGCCGAAATCAACCTCCCCACCATATTTAACCATGTAGTAGCACCCATGCATGTCTGGCATGTGTGCGTCAGTATCCTTGTCCTCTGTGTCAAGGACAGCACGCTCTGAAAGTGGGGACTCCGTTCCCCCACCACTACCAAAACATGCAAAACCACAAGATCCGCTGCCGCTTCGTCCCTCACGGCACTCGCTGCCGTGAGACGAGCGTCGACGCGTGCTGCCAAAGGAAGTCCGTCGACGATGTTCTCGCGAAGTCGGAGTGGAATAGAGTGGCGTATGACCCTGTGATGCCATGGGAGTAGGACCCTGAGATGCAAGGGGATTAGGACCCTGTGATGGAATAGGAGTAGGACGATAGGAAGGGAGAGTAGAGGGAGGTGCCGTCAGTGCGAGGCTTTGTAGGTAAGGAGTCCCTCCCTGACTCCCCCATGGTGTAGTCTGCGGAGAAATTCCGTAGGTCGCAAGCTGCTGCGGAGTGTAGCGGCCAAACAAATCCTCCGTCGAACGGAGGTACTACTCTCATAAAGAGATAGCCCGCTGCAAGTCAGGATCTACAACCGGTGGAGGAATCTGAGAAGGGTAGGTGTAGGATGACCATGCCTGCAATAACAAAAAAAAACCTATGACACTCATGGTTTATGGTTACCTACGTAGAAACATTATTTATTTCTTTGCTTGTTCTCACCGACTCAAGATTCGGGTCCACTAGAGGCGATGTCCACCCCGGGTGGGAGCCCACCTGCAATGTGAACCAACCAAAAGAAGAGCCAATTGGCTGCTCCTCACCATTTGGTCTGTCGTCCTGACATCTACATTACAAAGAGCAATATAAGATCAATCTTTCCACCCTACTCACTCATATATAAATACGTACACAAGTATATTAGCACACAAACACGTAGATACATATACAATATACTAGTAGACCTAAGTAGAGGCTAGTAGTGCCAAAGGTCAACTGAACCTCTTTAGATATCATCGCAGTCTCAACCATGGTAAAACCAAAGGTACGTTGCGGTAATCCATGCATGAGTGGATCAATGACCGCAATGCCACGATTAAAAAAGAACTATACCTAAGAGGAAGCGTCTAACCTTCAGATGCTATGCTCCCGTACTTAGTGCCTACATACATGCATAAACAGATATATATATACACACATATATATGTTAAGGTTGTAAATGTAGCCATCATTTTGTGTTGGCTGCACGTAAATTCAACATCTAAGTGATCACTTGATCGTAACATTACAATTCTCTCCCAGCGGATATATATATTAGCACACAAACACGTAGATACATACACATACTAGTAGACCTAAGTAGAGGCTAGTAGTGCCAAAGGTCAACTGCACCTCTTTAGATATCATCGCAGTCTCAACCGTGGTAAAACCAAAGGTACATTGTGGTAATCCATGCATGAGTGGATCAATGACCGCAACGCCACGATTAAAAAAGGACTATACCCAAGAGGAACCGTCTAACCTTCAGATGCTATGCTCCCGTACTTAGTGCCTACATACATGCATAAACAGATATATATGTACACACATATATATATGTTAAGGTTGTAAATGTAGCCATCGTTTTGTGTTGGCTACACCTAAATTCAACATCTAAGTGATCAATTGATCGTAACATTACAATTCTAATGTAATGCAATACGTAATTGTATTTCTCTCACTGAGTCTCTCTCTCTCCATCCCAGAGTCATGTCTGTGCCTCCATGTAAAGCAAGCAATCTCAGAGATTAGAAGCCAAACATGGACGACATCTTCTGCCGAGGCATGGAGGTCTCGGCTAAGGTCATGGTGGCTTTGGACTTGGGTACCACTTTTTTGGGCTTCGTGTACATCCACAAGGGCGACTCCAGGGACATCCACAATGTCCTAGATTGGCCTCATAAACTGAAGCAGCCGCTTCATCCCGTTATTGCAAAACATAGATCAGCATGTTTTACAAGTGGAACCCTGTCTTCTACCTACACCCTCCAAACTTGGGGATGGGTTGCCCTTCGCTTTCTCTCTCTTTCTTTCTCTACCTCTCTTTCTCTCTCTCTTTCTCTCCCTCTTTCCCTCTATCTCTCTCTTTCTCTCCATCTTTCCCTCTCTCCCTCTCTTTCTCTATCTCTCTTTCCCTCTCTATCTCTCTTTCTCTCTATCTCTATTCCTCTCTTTCTCTCCCTCTCTATCTACTCTCTCTCTTTCCCTATCCCTATTTCCCTCAATCTCTCTCTTTCTCTCCCTCTTTCCCTCTCTCACTCTATCTCTCCCTCTTTCCCTCTCTCCTCTATCTCTCTCTCTCTCTCTCGTTCTCTACCTCTCTTTCTCTCCCTCTTTCCCTCTATCTCCCTCTTTCCCTCTCTCCCTCTCTTTCTCTATCTCTCTTTCTTTCTCTCCCTCTCTCGATTCCTCTCTTTCTCTCCCTCTCTATCTACTCTCTCTCTTTCCCTATCCCTATTTCCCTTTATCTCTCTCTTTCTCTCCCTTTGTTTCTCTCTATCTCTCTCTCTCTCTCTATCCCTATCCCTATCTCTCTCTCTCCTATCTCTCCATCTATCCCTATCCCTATCTCTTTCCCTCTTTCCCTTTTTCTTTCTCTCTCTCTATCCCTATCCCTAGTTCCCTCTATCTTGGGAGAGAGAGGGTAGGGAGATGGGGGGTGGGGGGAGGGGAGGAGGGAGGGGGGGGGGGGGGGGGGGGGGGGGGGGGGAGGAAGCTTGGGAGCGATGGCAGAGAGCAAGAACGCAGGGTATGTTGCAAAAACGCGGCATACTCTACCTTCTTTCCTTTTTTAGGCGCCAGTTATTACCGCAGCTATTATCGCTCCTATTATCACGCTTATTACCGCCCATATCACCCCAACCAGTCATTTCAAACGGATACATGTGAATCCGAGGTTGCGAGGGGGGGTACAAACCACCCCCTCTACCCTTAGCTATACATTATTTCATTTTTTAGCCTTTTGAATTTTTTGATGAAGATTTTTAATTTTTATGTATATTTTATTTTGTAGTACTTTTAAATGTTTATTAACTGAATTTTTTAAAATCTCTTTTAGTTAAAAAATAATTTTAACACTCATTGTCATTTATTTTCTTTGACTTTGACTATATGTAATTTTTCTAATGGAATTAAGTTTTTTTTTAATTATTTATGTTTTAGGACACATGACTAAATAAACAACCTTTTGCGTGTGCAGGACATCAACTGAGATGATCGTAGTCCTCCTGAAGGCCCAGAGCGAAATCGTTGGCTCAAGGAAAAACTACCTTGTCCTTGCACCAAGTGCAAAAGGGCAATTCCTCGCTTGATGCGCATTGCTTTGGAGCACGTGGAGAACGAAGGGCTTTGGTATCCTCGAAAAAGCGCTCGGAGAGATGATAGCGTGACTCACCCGTCGCTTGAGGAGGTGCCCCATTGGTCTGTGTTCGGTGGTGGTGCACCGACGCGCAAGGCCGAACGGCAGAGACAAGAGTGACTGGACGATTTGGGTGCACCGCATGGTGATCCTCCTGTTGGCTCTACGTCGGCAGCTCCTACGGCGACTTCGTCGCACTTTGAGGTAGAGGATGAGTACATGCATGTTTGACATGTGTGATGAGTTACTAGCTCATGAGCACGACGTGTGCGAAGAGGATTGTCAGCCCTGCACTACACGGGCTGCCGAAACGAAGGATAGATTGATGACGAGTGCCCGAACACCTCTTTACGACGGTACACAGTACACGGTACTCGGTGCTCCGAGCAATGTTGGAAGTACTCAACTTGCAAGCAAAATTCCGTTGGAATAATGCAAGTGTCGATACACTACTTTTGTAAGTATGGAGTATGGATTTTATATACTCTCTCCCTCTCTCTTTATGGTGTCATCTTCTAGGAATTATACTAATACGCATGTTTGTTGGAGTTTGATGGGCAAAATGTTGCCAGAAGATCACCACATGCCTCCGAATCGTGGACGAGCTAGATCATATGTCACTGCACTTGGAATGGAGTATGAGCGCATCCATGCATGCGTCAATGATTGCATGCTATACCGCAATGAGCATGCACATGCTACCTCATGTCCTGTGTGTGGGGAGGCACGATACAAAACAGGTGTCATCGGGGCACACCTACCCCGCAATGCATTAAGACATTTTCCATTAATTCTTCGCATCAAACACATGTTTAAAAGCAGGTCTATCGTGGAGCTTCTCGCGTGGCACACAAACCATCGCTCAAATGATGGAATGATGCGTGTCCCTACCGATTCACCTACATGGAGGCACATAGAAACTCAATGGCCAAAGTTTTGGGTTGGAGCCTCAACACTTGAGGCGTGGATTAGCAAGTGATGGTGTCAACCCCTTCGGCACTAAGTCTACTTCATGGAGCACTTGGCCTGTGGTGATCATCAACTACAATATTCCACCATGGGAGACAACCAAGAAGGGCAATATACTTTTTTCCTTGCTTGTGCCAGGGAAGTACAAACTTTCAAATATTGACATTTACCTTGAGCCCCTCATCGAGGAGTTGGAGGAGTTATGGAGAGGTATTCCTATTATCGATGTTTCACTTGCAAAGGGGGGGAGAGAGGCTCAAGTGAGGGGAATCCTTACGTGGACTATGCACGACTATCCTGGGCTTGGAGAGATTTCTAACCCCCTGTCCTCTATCTCTCTTTCCCTCATTCCCTCTCTCCCTTTAGCTCACTTTAGTTCACTCATCTCTCTAACCATATGATATGTATGCAGGGTTGTCTACATCGGGGCACAATGCATGTCCTATTTGCGGGCCATCGTTGGTGACGGAGAGGCCAGATTTCCTTGCGCAAGGTAATCTATCCAAACAACCATCGTTTCTTACCCCAAGGGCATAACCAGCACAACTTCAACAAATGGGAAGGCTCCTCTAAAGCTCACAATGGCAGATTAGGCAACCATTTGGGAGGAACACCACAACAACAATCCGGCTATGTGTCCTCCACCAAAAGGTATGTCAAGGTATTCCATATTTTTAAGGCTTCCATATTGGAAGGACTTAAAAATACAACACCTCTTGGATCCCATGCACATATTCAAGAATGTAGCCCAAACACTATGGGACCACATTATTGGCAAGAAGGACTCTTTGGGTCCGAGGGAGGATTTGAGGCTTTTAAAACGTCTCCCCGCCTTTGTCACTCCACGGCGTGCCCCAAATGGAAAGATTGTGCTTCCTAAAGCACCATGGATGCTAGCAAAAGAAGAATTAAACAAGCTGAAGGGTACCATCGCCTCTATTCGCACACCAATAGGATACATGAGGTTGCTAAAGGGATCTTTCACAAAAGCGAAGAAGGGTGGAAGCGTTCAATTTATGGGTTGAAGTCCCACGATTGGCACAAGATCCTTCAGGTAATCTTCATACTCCCTATTCTATCTATAGTTTGTGTGTATGACTATCACTCACTTTCCCTTTCAGTGATTTACATTTTAGTTCATTCTGCTTGTGAGTATGTGTACATTTCGGACAAGAAAGTCAGGGATGCTATTTTCAAATTAGGAGAGCTAGTGAGGTACACCACAAAACTCCACTCAACTACACCTTTTTTATGTACACAATAATTTCAACTAGCACTTAGTGTATCCTTGTGTGTTTTCTTGCAGATTTGTGAGCTCCAAGGAAATGGAAATAGATGCTATCCTTGCTGCTTAAACACTTGCAATAGAAACTGTGTGTGCCATTGAAGATGCATTTCCTCGATCAGTCCTTCTTAGTCAAATTCACCTCTTGGTTCATATGGCGGAGGAGATAGCTATATGTGGAGTAGTGCACGCACGATGGATGTTCTTCTTAGAGAGGTTTTTAAAGACTCTCAAAGATTTTGTGCGGCTACGGTCTCAACCAGAGGCATGTATGGCCGAAGGGTCGATTGTTAAAGAGGCATTTGTTTACATATCAGATTATTTGGCACAAGTTGATCCTTCAATGCCTCGCATGTGGTCAGACGAGGAAGATTCAAGGATGACTTCACACTTGACAAGTGGAAAGGGGAAACTACTTAACATGGATCCCAAGTGGTCGATAACTTTTGCATTCTCAATGCAAAGATTATGACCAAGTGGATGGACTTGTGGACAGTGGCAAAGGCCAGGCGTTTGCAAGAGAGGGAAGCATGGAAACAAGCACGTGGAGGAAGGAGGGCACCCCCAGTGCCTAGACACCTTGCATGTTTCCCAGATCTCATTAGTGAAGAGTGGATTCATCAGAGAATGATCGAGGCAAAAGCGCGCGGAGAAGACATCACCAACAAAGAATGGTAGTATGCGCGAGGCTACGTACCAAAGGTAGAGTACTCATATACCTAAACCATATTGTCTCGCTATTTCTTGAAATTATCTTTAATATGTATTTGATAGAATAATATATTTTTATATTTTGTAGTGCCTTTCCTTTAACTCTATGTGGTCAAAGGGTCGTCACTTTCATACGTGCCACATTGACGAGCGTAGAACCACCATGGATTGTGCCATCATGGACAACTTTGACACAGATGGTGATGAAGTCAAGTACTGCGAAACTATTGAAATGATACTAAAGGTTAATTTTAGAACCTTTCATAGCTTCATCTTTGAGTGCAAGCGGTTTACAAATGTGTCTAAACGACATGAGAATGGCCTCTACATGGTGGACTCTAGTGTGCATCACACAGGGAGGTATGACAATTTAGTTTTACCGCGCAATTGTGAGCAGGTGAGTGACATGTACCTTTTTTATTTTTATTTACTTGTTGTAGCGTTAGTTATACCAATGTTACTCACTTTGAGCTTCTAATTTATAGGTCATCTATATCCCAACAATCCATCAATCAAAACTTTCGTTCGTAATTCCTGTAACACCTCGGGGGAAAACCATTTTTTTAATTAATGAAGTGGAGACTATCTTCGACCCTCTTCCACCTCCGACTTTGGATGAGGTGGAAACAGAGGAGAGGGAGGTCAATGAATCAAGTCCGATGGCAACAAGTCTTAGCGAGGATGTTTGTCATGATGATGAAGATGATGAGATGGAGGATGACAAACTCGAAGATGATGAAGCTGGCAATGCATCCACAAACGACAATTCCGTTTCTCTCTTTATTGATTTAGGAGCCATGGGCTTAGAATTGGATGATGCTTCATGTAGAGATCTTTTGGAAGATGATTCATAAACATTTTGCAGTTATGAAGTTTTTTGGTCGTGTAATCCATTCACCTCTCTCTTCCTCCTCTTCCTCCTCTTCCTCTCTTTAGATTTGAGAATATGCTCAATTATGTTAATCAATTGACAATGATTATTTTAGTTGTAACCAAGGGTAATCTTAGACTGGGTTAAGACGAGATTGGAGGAAGAAAGGCTTTCTGCAGGTCTACCGCCGCCTCGTCTGAACGGTGTTGGAGGAAGAAGAGCAAAAAACAGAGAGAGGTGGAGAGAGGCCAACAGCTCTTCCGAGTGGGGAGGGGGTGCTGGAAGAAAATGGCGGGCCCGGAGGAAGATGATACTTGCTGCCACAAATAGGCTTTTGCCACCCAGCTTAGACGCCCCTGTGGGAAGCATTTTTTCCGTAGCGTCTGAACCGGGCCTTATATCCCCTGCCTCCTTCTCCCCCCTCTTTCTCTTTCTTTCTCTCTCTTTCTTTCTCTTCTTTTTTATATTTGAAAATTATATACAATATTCTTTAATTTTTATTGAGAGGATGGAAACACCAAAATTTAAATTGGGGAAGGGAGGGGGGGGGGATTTAAGCCAGAATTTAAAAGTTTAGGCGCTAAATTTGGACAGTGGATATAACGACGGTAATGAGCGCGATAATAACAGCAGCTAAAGTCGCGGTAATACTTTAAACACAAAAAAAAAAAACCCGTCCTCCTCTCTCTTGTTTCTCTCATTGAATTTACACTTTCTCTCTACAAAAGGCAGTAAAACAGCGCGGTAAACACTTGGAGATTTTCATAGTGATCGAAGGATTGGAAGCAGGAGATACATGTAAGACGGCGCAAACATATTGGTCTGGCCTTTCCTCTTCTCAGAGATTATTCACAATGTAGACTCCTCAATCTGTCTTCCCTTCTTCATACAGGATGATTACGGTGTAGACAGCTTGGTCTGACCACACCTCTTCTCAGAGATCCTTCACAGCGTAGACTATTGAGTTTGACTTTCCCCTCATCTTGGATTACCCTACCTAGTGGCAGGACACTAGCCGGTGGTGGTCCGTGTGGTCTCCCGGTGACTGTTGCAGCTTACACTAGCTTCTACAGTACACACTGTTTGATCTAACTTTCCTTGTTTCGGAGAATGTTTACGACGCAAATTGCTACATCTGGCCTTCCTGGAGTTTTTCACAGCTTAGCCACCTAGCCACATTGGGTTGCAAGTTCATGCTTGGTTATAATGATGACGGTTCATGGGCTTCCCCATTTTCTCCAGGCGCTTTGACTGCATACACCACAGATCCTATTGGGCAAGACACTTGCAGGTCTATTGGCACTTCTTTTACAACAAGGAGTTGTTTTCACACTCAGTTTGGGACCTTCAGACAGTACTGTCACACTACATTAGCGGAGTACAGCAGTTTGCTACATGGTGACGCCTAGCGTTTTGTCTCTCTCTCTCTCTCTCTCTCTCTCTCTCTCTCTCTTCCACACACGCGCACTCTCACAGGTATAAAGTTTCTATCACCCAAGTGTGAAAGACTGACAGGTCTTGAGTTCAACTCTTCTCGTTGGATAGATCTTTGAGGTCTCTTGAGATAGTTTCCTACGATGCTAAAATTCTCTTCTTCTCCTCCTCCTCCTCCTCCTCCTCGGATAGATCTTTGAGGTCTCTTGAGATAGTTTCCTATGACGTTAAAATTCTCTTCTCCTCCTCCTCCTCCTCTCTCTCTCTCTCTCTCTCTCTCTCTCTCTCTCTCTCTCTCGTAGAACAGCCAAGTTTCTACTAGGTCCTTCCACCTTAACTTGGCTCGCTGGATGCATATTGCTGCAGGGAAGGGCGATGTAATGGTGTGCTCCGATAAAGGTTATTCCAACCTTTTCTTTGTTGCTTTGGCCGCCTGGGACAGTTCGACATCATCACCAACCCCCCCCCCCCCCCCCCCCCCTCCCCCCTCTTGCCCTCGAGCATGCACCCCAATTACCCGTGAGTGCTCTCTCATTATACTACTATCCACGTATTTTTCGAGCTACTCTGATTTTTCGTGCGTTCCGTAAGTAGAAGTCGCCAACTAGCTACTAGTTTGTGTTGTGTGTCAAACCTTGCAGGAGCTACTATCCTCAGTCGACGGATGTGTACTATGCAGGTGAAGTGGTCGAGAGTTCTCTACTCCGACTTCGATACGAGCATACCTCATCCATGATCTCCCAGTCTCTGAGAAAAAGTTTCGACTATAGGCTTCATGGTTTCAAAGAACTTGCTCGACAATTGGAGGTTCTCTTTTTTTGCACCTGCGCACGAAGGCATTTAGAACTCACCTGCAATTTGTACCTAGCATGGGGAATCAAAACATGCTTGGATTTGAAATTTGATGAGCAAACTTTAATTTTGAGCCGCTCGATAATTAGGCAAAGTGAGCCTTGTAGCTGTGCCGGGATATCTCCACTTTGATCTTGAGTTCGTTGGAATTTGGGATTAGCTGAAGCACGCATGCAACCTGCAGCTGAGAGGTTGTTGGCTTGAACTTTGAAGGGTGACGACGCCAACAATCTGCGAATAGCGGATAGCATGCAATTGTTAGGAAGACAATCATCACTTTACTACTTCATCAACCTTATCGTCTCCTTTATATCACATGAACGTCCCGCCCTTTGCCCCTTTCCTCGCCCTGGGTCGACGTAAAGGCTGTCCTTTGTATTACACCCTAAATCAAGTCAGAAAAAAAGACGTACCCAATAAAGTCTAGCCCTCCAAAAGAATAAAGGAAAAAGATTCCACTCCTATACAACTAGTCTTGCTTGGTGGGCCTTGCTAAAACATATTATAGCAATAAATAATTAAATAAACATGATTTTGACAGGCTGTATGGAGCCAAATTCATGTGTATTGGATGTGATATATGCCTGTCGTGTTGGTGGCTCAGCCAATGTTTCCAAAATCAAAAAACTAGTTTCGTTTTGGGCTTGATTATTAGGTCAAAGGATTGTAGCTGTGAATGGCGACGAATTATGTCGTTTAGAACCTCCTCAGATAGTATGCATAATCCTATTCTTTTATATGGTCGTTTGGCTAGGATTGTTCTTGATGTTGAAAGCTAGGATATCTGAAATGGTTGAGCTGGATAGTTCATGAGTTGTAGAGTGCAGACTAGCATTATTTGACTAAGACATCAGTGGGTTATCTAGCAACGATCTTCGCTCTAACGTCTGTAATTAATATGTACTGATGTTGATCAACATTGAGTGTATATTTTTAAAGACAACATACATGTAAACCAGACTAAAGGAAGCATTGTGCAAAATTCTAAAACAAGAAAGTGGTAAAGCATCAATGAACTGCAATAGAAATAAAATGCTTTACTGACCTGTAATGATATATAGGTGCATTTCGATTGTCCAAATTGTAGGCCAATATTTGAGTCAAGCTACAAAAAACAATGTGAATAGTTAAACATTTCGCCTTGCAATGAAGGGTCACAGACCAAAAAAATATGAAGTATACGGTGCACGTCATGCAAAAGTGCCATACAAAAGTATGGTGAAGAGTTGGCACTGTGGTCTCTCCAAAAATTATAAGAAACAGAAGTCGTGCCCTGTCCCATAGCATTTATGTGTTGCGCCAAGCAAACGCATAGCCATGGGGAATTGGACGCAGATAACGAACCTTAATGCAGTGTTGTTGAACTGGAGACTTGCTTGTGCAATCAAAACGTCCATTGTTGTGAATATATGTCCTCTCTATCACACACAAAACATGCGTTAAGACAAATGCAAAAGATATAGGATATAGATTAAACTTAAAAAGTGATGAATAATTGTTTGTTCTTTTGTCTCCTCATCCATTTTTTTTTTCTTTACTCGTCACTCTCCAAAAAAAATGTTGTAGTTAAACGCTCTTTTCCTTCTTAATAGCTCTACACGTCGCCCTCTAAAATCTGCTTGTCCATTTTTTTCGGATTCCCAAGCTCGATGCTCTCTTGCACTCGGCTCGGCACTTTGTAAATGCCAAGGCTCTTTGACTCTCTTTGTCTTCGTGATTGAAGATCCTAATTCTCCACCTCCCTAACTATGAGCCACGCTGGAGAGGCTGCTAGTGGTAGTTGGTATTGAACGATCATGGTCAACTTCTTGCAGAGACGGAGCAGTAGCACCGCATATCAGCTGGCTGCAGACAAGTGGCGGGGTTGACTAATATCGGTTTACATGCTGCACTGCAATATCAACATCAACAATACCAATTTACATAGCAATTATAGTACTTGCAATAACGCCACCAATAGTGATAATCACACTGATCATGGCTTGCCTTAGGTGGAATCCATCGATCTCCATGCAACCATTTAACGTGCTTGGCACTATAGATTGCAGCAATCCATCCGCTAGAAACGTTGCATGTCCTATATTTGGCAAGGCTTGGGCTATGATGTGCAACATAGCTTGCCACTGGGGGAAAAGGTCCACTCCGTGGATCTGACCAAGGGTTGTGTTGGGAATGTATAAAACTTTGGGAGCTCACACACCAAAGAAGAATACCGGATGCAGGTCGGAGAGGCCTTATGGGAATGAGGGAATAAGAGGTCTTTCGTAAAAAAAATAATCAATATTTATTCGAAGTATAAAAAGGTTACCGACTTGCAAGCATGGTGCGCACGCGGAGAGTCGCTGCCATGGATCAAAAGAGGGGCACCCAAAAGGAAGCAGGAGAGCCAAGGCGGGCTGCAGGGAGAGGGAGCTCATGACGGGCTGCTAGTGTAGATGGAGCGGGTAGAGAGAGCTCACAGACTAGGGGGTAGGGCAGTCGAAGATCTATTGAGAAGCGATGAGGACCCGAAGGCAAGGAGAATCATGGCACTCTTGAGGAGGAGGACAGGAGATCATCAGGGATCATCCAATTAGCCAGAGAGGGCGTTGTCTGAGGAGGAGCCTCCATGTCAAGCAAATGAGAAGGGGCAACGCAGGTGGTCATGCTGGGGAACCATCGCTCGGGGAGTCCAATTCCTTCTCTTTTTAATTGCTTTCGATCCATGCTTTATTTTGGACGTGTTGCGGTTTTTTAATTGCTTTATTATGGACGTGTTGTAAGTGCTCCACGTGGTCACTTGTAGGCTCAAAGAGTCCAAAAAGGACCTTTGGCTCACCAAGTGAGGGTGTGTTTTGATTTGCTTGTGTGTGTGTGTGTGTGTGTGTGTGTGTGTGTGTGTGTGTGTACATACGTGCACGCATGCATGTACCCATGGGTGTGCGAATACATATGAAAGAATTTTTACAAAAGTTGCAACAATTTCTTCACCAAATTTAAAATTAATGACAAAACGATGAATTAAACAACACTTGTGAAGTTGTGGCAAGAAGTAATGCCCTGTTGCAAATCACCTCCAAGACTGTGATATCCAAGGGGTACCTTGATGATTGATATAGCTACAATTTATACTTTGATTGGCTTTGCAACATATGTAGCTATCATAGAGTTATGCTAAATTGAAAGTAAGCAAATAGTCTTTCAAGCTCTACTATGTAGTACAACTCAAGCTTGTGTATACTCAAAGCTCTCTTGGTTTGCATCCATCACTCTTCTTCTCCTTTGATCCTCATATGTCCTCAATCTGTTGAAGAATAGAGTGACCTATTATTAGATACACCAATTTCTGTTTTGCATAGAGACAATGTTGTAAGAGTGTGTGTGTGTGTACATGTGAGAAGGAGAGAGAATGATAAAAAACAACAAAGCTGCAATCCGTTTCCTCCTCTTTTAGCAATACCCTTTTCTTTAAAAATCAATATGCAAGAGGGAGTTGTGTATGTGTGTGTGTGTCTCCAAAACTTCTTTTGCTTGGTGTGCATGAGAGCTAGAGAGAGAAGTTTTTTGAGGGTCGGGAAAGCAGTTTCCCATCTTTTGTCTTTGTTTGAAAAGAAAAAGTATAGGTAATGGTCCTACATGTTTCCTTGTCAATGCTGAGCCACTACATTTCAAAACAAGTAAAAGATATTCAAAAAAGTATTTGGATACCTATTTATATACTTTCAATTTGTGTAGAAAGAAAATGAGAGTTTTCTGAAGGCCTTGAAGGGCTACACTTATATGACTTTCTTTTTTGTGCATCTAGTGAAAAGGTAGTTTTAATGAGCCTTCAAAATGCAAACTAGGGCCACCATTCAAATTTAAGGGTTGGGTGAGAGTCACATCCATAAAATTTCCTAAGCAAATAATAATAAGATACCCACCAAAAAAAAAAAGGGGGGGGGGGGGGGGGGGGGGGGATCCTAACTTTGAAAGTGTGTGTGTGCGTTTTTTTTTATAGCTTTGTAAAACATCAAAACCTAGTGTGTGTGTGTGTGTGTGTGTGTGTGTGCGCGCGTGTGCAAATCATACTCTTACCATTTTTATGAATCAAATAAATTGATGTGAGTTTAAAATTTATTGATACAATGTCATATAATAATAGTAAAAAAAATGGTGATGTTCTAACTCACTCTCTATAGCACATGGGTATGTGTGCATGTGCGTGATGCATTTTTGTACATGAGGTCTTTTTCAGTTGTGTGTGTGTGTGTGTGTGTTTGAGTGAGAGAGAGAGAGAGAGAGAGAGAGAGAGAGACTTTTGTGTTTTCTAAAGCTTTGGAATTGTACCTTATCTCTAAGCTTAATTGGACATGGATTACCCATTGCCCCCTCAAGCCCTATGGGATGCCACCACCAATGGATTCTTTATTAAGGAGGTTGTTAGTGGTTACTCTTGGCTGGTAGCCAAATATGTGTAGTACCCACATCAAATCCTTATGCTAATTGAAGTAGCTTCATTGGACCACATGTTGATGTTTTCATGGAATTTTAGGCCATATGTGCTACCCTTAACTAGATTAAGATCGGATTCCATTTTTGTTGCTGCCACTTGAGGCCTTGGAACAAAAATACACTTGCTCTCCTGTTGTTGATGATGGTGCCTAGAAACATTCTTCCTAGATTTCACCTCCAAGGACAAATGAGGTTGGGCAGTCCAATTTTGGTGCTTTTAGTGGTGGTGGTGGTTCCGGGATTCTAAGTTCTAACAACCCTCTGCATCCTTTGGCCCCTAACACATTTTGCAAGCTTCTAATGTTGTTTTTGGCAACAGCAACCTTGAGCAAGTGTCTTGCTCTATCTTGAGATGTCCCTGGATATAGTTTGCAATTGTCATCTTCTGTGCTTTGGTAGTGGTGACTACTAGTGCAATTGAGTTCTGTGTCCGATGTTGGTCTCTACTCACTTTGGAGTTTCTTATTAGCTGATTCATCCTCATCTCAATTTTTTCGGTGCACATCCTGTAGAAGTCAAACATGACTCGCTCACCTCCCTGTACTCTTTTCCAATAGCTTGCTCTTCTAATGTGCACACACAGTTTCTCACTTCAACTTCATGGCACTCAAGATTTTTTTGCACACTCCATTGCCAATGGGCAGATGTCTATGTAGTATTGGTTTGTAGTCTAAAGTTTGTAGCGAGGCTTATCTAAAGTTTGCACACTCCATTGCCAATGGGCAGATGTCTATGTAGTACTGGTTTGTAGTCTAAAGTTTGTAGCAAGGCTTATCTTCAACCTTTTCACATTGATGTTTACACACCTTACTTCCATATTCTAATGCTTAGGGAGATGCTTTGCATATAATAAAATATGCTTTTCTCAACCCCCCCCCCCCCCCCCAAAAAAAAAACACCCACAAGTAGCCTTAACACCCAAAAAATCCTATCTAAAAAACTCCAAAGTAGTTTATGTCATGTCATATATCGAAACATCTAAACTAGGCTCTACATTTCATGCAAAGGGGAAAGTCAACAATGAATTACATGTAAAACAATTGTAGGATCTCTAAGTGAAATTATCTATGACTAAGCAAAAGGAATTTCTATTTGTCCACAGTGCCCACCAAAATAGCAAGCCCTTTTTGGTGGGCAAGCACAAAGCCTAAATTGTCATAGCAGTAGCACTTTCATATCTGATTACCAAATATTAAAGCAAAAAGTGTTCAAGAATGAATTATAGAGATGGATCTATGTAATTAAATCTAATATCTACCTATCCCAAATGATTTTCTCATATTGAACTGATCATTTAATGTGGAAAAATTAATGGGAACAAGAGTTAGAATATTGATATGTGCTTTTACACCTATCTCAGTACAGGACCAAAGGAAGAGAAGGCTACATCATTGAGGGTCCAAAAGGATACGGTCTACTAAAGAGCAATGAGCAGATAATGGAGCTTAAAAGAACTTAGGGTTAGCTTCATTAAAGACCTCCAAAGGTTAGTACTAAAAGAACTTAGACCTAGGACCTTTAGGTACTTTAGACCTTAGGCAAGCTAGGCATGTGCTTGAGGTGCTTGAGCTAACTAAGGTGCTTGAAGTGCTTAATGACTAAGGTGCTTGCAGTGCTGAATGACTAAGGTGCTTGAGGTTCTTAATGACTAAGGTGCTTGAGGTGCTTGATGACCAAGGTGCTTGAGGTGTTCAAGTGAGTTGTTCAAGGCAAACAGGATCCTACATAGAAGGAGGCAAGCCCTAAAGGTAGGAGATGAGAGAGAACACACTCACACACACTCAAGACATGCCCAAGACTCAAGAGGCATAAAGGACACATGTCAAGACCCTAGCCATGTTGCCCTCATAGTGTCCCTAAATCCTATTGGATGGCCTTTAGGGAGGTCCAATGAGAATTTAGATGCAATTAATAATTAATAAATATCTCTCTCTGTCTCAAATAAGGAAAGAAGGAAACTTGTCTAAATGCTACCTCTATTGCTAGTTATGACCCCCTTATGACCAAAGCTTGTAATTGGGCATGTGCCGATGGGGTGAAAGCTAGTGTTAGGAGAGAGAGGGGTTGATCAAGGTAAGGGAAGGCTCTCCTTTTGGCATACACTCTCATGCACTCACACATTCTCTCATGTGTTGATAAAGAACTCCATCTCCTTATCCAAGTGTGAGAAGTAGAGAGCCTACACCAATGCCCCTTGGCTATGGAATGCAAATCCAACCAAGAGTCAAGCTTCAAAGCAATGCTTATCATCTTCTTCATCTCCATTCCTATGCTATGCTATGCTCTAAGAGTAATGATATGTGAGGAGACTACTTCTTTCTTGTAAGAATACATCCTCTTCTCTTCCCTACCCTCACTCCATGCTAGCTCTCTCCACCATTGAAGGTGTTTGAGGTCTTGGGATTGAGGCGGGGGACAAGTTCACCATAGGCATAATATTGGTGCATGATGCTTACCATCTTCATAGTATCAACAAGGTCTCAAGGAACACAAATAATGTATTGTACCAAGTCTCTCTGTATGGGAGAATCTATAATACAAAATCCATTTGGAGGGGGGACAAGCTTCAAGTAAATCCGGTCCACAAATGTTGTCAATTTCTCTAATTCTCTCTCTCTCTCTCTCTCTCTCTCTCTCTCTCTCTCTCTCAAGTATTGTCTATGCCAATCTAGCCAGGTATAATGTTTATTTTGTTACCTACAATCAAGTACTCTCCCTATGTTCATTAATAATTCTCTTAAGGAAATGCTCACTACTGTCACTTTAATTCTGCTACCATCAATGTTATTAGCCATATTTCATTACATTAATATTGGAGCTATTGGTTTCTCTTTTCTTGAGTAAGAAGAGAGTTCCTTAAGTTGTCCATGAAAGGTTGGAGTTGTTCATTGCAAGAGGGTAAGTGGAACAGGGATTTATTACCGGTTGGAATGAACAAAGTTCGAGGTACACCATTGGGAACTATAGACTCAATAATTGTAAAGGGAATGGCCTATGAACTTTGAGAATAGCGGAATTAAGAGAATTAAAGTGAGCATTTTTGTGAAATCACTTTGAGAACGTAGAGGGTGAACTTAATTGACGGTATCAACATAAACATAGTACTTAATTAACTTGGCATGAACAATACTTTTGCAAGAGAGAGAGTATTAGAGAACATGACAATAGTTGAGGACCGGATTTACTTGGAGCCGGTCCCCCCTCCAAAAGGCGTTTGTATTATAGATTCTCCCATCGAGAGAGACTTGTTACAATACAATCTTTGTGTTCCTTGTGACCTTGGTGATGCTATGAAGATGGAAAGCTTCATGCATCACGAGCTTAACATAAACTTTGCAAAAAGCATTAACTATCCCAAGCCTCAGTCCTAAGGCCTCAAACACCTTCCAAGGTGGAGGGAGCGGGAGCTAGCGGGGAATGAGGGTAGGGAAGAGGAAGAAGAAACATTCCATAGGAGAAAGAAATAGTTCCTCACTTATCATCATTCTTCTTGCTTAGCATAGCATGATAGCATAGTAATGAAGATAAAGAATATGGAAAGCTTAACCATTGAAGCATGGATCTTGGATGAATTTGCATTCCATAGCCAAGAGTGTTGGTGTAGGCTCTCCACTTCTCCACAAGCTTCCACAAGCTTGGAGAAGGAGATGGAGCTCTTGCACTTTGCATTCCACACAATAAGAGAATGTGTGTGTGTGTGTGTGTGGGAGAGTATACCCCCCCTCTCATACTTGGTCCACCTCTCTCTCTCTCTCTCTCTCTCTCTCTCTCTCTCTCTCTCTCTCTCTCTCTTTGTATTATTTTATTATTTTATTATTTCATTTGGACATGTGTCATCTTTTCCCTCTTTGAGAGAAAGAACTTAATTATTTATTTTTATGTATCTAAATTCTCATTGGACATCATGCAAATCATGAGAGCCACATGTGGAGGATCATCATTTGAACATGTGTCTTTTAAGCTTACTAAATCATTTGTTTGAAATGATTACTTCAAGGACATAGTCAATCAAGCAAGCATGCTTCTTTTATGCTTCTTAAGTCATTTGTTTTGAATTGAATACTTCAAGCCTTAGTCAATCAAGCATGGACGTTTTTGCCTCTTGAGAATTTATCTCTGAATTTAACATTTCAAAAACCTTAGTCATTTAAGCATAAAAATCACCTCAAGCTTTGAGCAAGGTTCCCACAACCACTTTAAGCGTCTTAGAACCTTATGCTTGGGTACGATTCCCACCTCGAGGTTAGCCCTAGCTTGCGTAAGGTCAAAGGACAACTTTTGGAGGTCTTTAATGAAGCTAACCCTAAGGTCTTTTAAGCTCCATTAGATGCATGTTGCTCTTTGATAGACTACCTCCGTTTAGACCCCTTTTAAGATGTAACTATCTCTCCTCTTGGTCCCTTGCTGAGGTAAATCTAGAAGCACTTATTGCACATTTCTCTTTGATAGACCGCCTCCTTTTGGACCCCCTAGTAAGATGCAGCCATTTCTCCTTTCGATCCCCTGTTGAGATAGGTCTAGAAGCACATATATATATACACTAACTCTTGTTCCCCTTTTATCTTCATGTATTAAGTGATCAGTTCAATATGAGAAAATCATTTGGTAAAGTTAGATATTATATTTTATGACATTAATTCTCTCTTAAAATCATAGTCCTCCTCCACTATGAGGTAGAGAAGATAAAGCCTAATCATTAGTCCATGCTTCTTAGCGGGTAGAGGATCCCTTTTTACCCTACGACATCATTCCAAAATTGATGACTAATCCATTTGGTGCTCGGGAGACTTAGCTGCCGTAAGCATGTCTGCTCTTTAATCCATATCATACTTCCAAAGTAAAGTGACAAGTTCTATTGGGTGTTTGGGAGACGTCGTCACCACAAACATGATCCTAAGCATGCATACTTCTTAAATTTTGTGCACAATAAAAGAAAGAGAATGAGTTATAAGACAAAAACGTTGTTCATTTAAATGCATTTTCATTTTCTTACTCTAGTGTAGCATTGTAAGCATTGACAAGGTTCATATTATCCTTAAGCTAGGTTCCTTATCCATCTAGCATCTTTAAAAGGATAATTCTTAAACTTAACAGACATCATTGGATAATCTTACCGTTTCTTAGTACCTTGTCTTCGTGTTTCAAAGAATCGATTCGGGCTGTAACACCTCTTCTTGATCTTCGATCTCTAGCGGGTCCTCCATTATTGGTTCTTTTTGCGGATCTCCATTGTAAGGCTTGAATAGGCTCACATGGTTAACATTGTGGATGGCCAATGGTTGGGCAACTTTAATTGATAAGCCATCTCATTGATTGGCTTAAGAATTAAAAAAGGATCATAGTATCTTTTTGCTAGTTTAGCATAATACTCTTGGTGGCCCGTAATAATCTTACCCGTAGTATGCCTTAGATGAGCCTTGAGAAGCATAAGGATTGGTTGGGAGGTAAGCTTCTCTTTGAGCTTGTCAAAAGCATTTTGTTCTTTAGTAGTCCATGAGTACTTAACGTTCTTCCTTGTTAAGTCACGCAATGGTCCTACTATTTGAGAGAATTTTGCTATGAAGCATCTATAGTATGCACACATACCGATAAAGCTTCTTAGCTCATGTAGATTCCTTGGATTAGGCCATGCTTTTATTACCTCCAACTTTGATGGATTCCTACATATACCATCTTGAGAGATAATGTGACCTAAATATTGAATCTCTTGTAGGAAAAATTCACTTTTCTTTTGATTAATGAAAAGCGTATTCTTTCTCACAACTTGAAAATTTACCTGGAGGTGTCACTTGTAATCCTCAAGAGAATTTGAGTGGCCTAAAGATTTTTGTCCATCGTGAGTTTGAATGTGGTTGGAGCATTTGTCATGCCAAAACTTGCAAATAGATCTTCTACCTACGGCATGGGAAATCCTTTTTTTTTTTCAAAAATAGTGATCCTATTTAGTGCTCTATAGTTGATACACATGTGATATGTGCCATCTTTCTTTTGCACTAAAAGCATTGGTAAACATAATGGAGAGGAGCTAGGCCTCACCATCCCTTTTTCCACAATTTCATGCAATTGCCTCATGATCTCCTCTTGTTGAGGAGGTTTATTAGGCGGTGAGCTTCCTAGTAGAAGCTCTATTGCATGGTCATCATCCTCTCGTTTTGGAGGTAGCTCACTAGGGATGTCATCATTGAAAACATCTTGGAATCCACTTTGGAAATTAGAAAACTCTAATTCCTCTTGATTCCCTTTATTGCTACTTGTGAAAATATTGCAGTCATTTACGAATTCTCTAATAAAAATCATATACGCAAAAATAGAGCATTTCATTGACTTATCAAAAGCAAGCGTATTTACCAAGGAGATGATGTTCCTTGACTCATTAGCATCTATGTACGTGCTCTTTTCCCTGTAGGTGAACTAGATTCTCCTTTCAAGGGACTTCATGTTGGCAGCCATGCGATTGAACCATGGTGTCCCTAGGATAACATCCTCATGTTGGAGAGGAGAGATAAAACAAATCTTCTTTGTTGACATAGCTTTAGACATGAAGCCTCAAATTCCCAATCAAGGGAGTAATGGAGGCTTGTTATCCCTTGAAAGTTGTGTCAGCAGCAGTTACAGTATCTCCCATCTCAAAATCTTGAATGCCCAACTTGGTGGCCAACTCGGTTGATATAAAGTTGTGAGTAGAGCCATGGTCAAACAAGATGAAGGCTTCATGCTTCCTTACTTTTCCCCAAGCGTAGGAGAGGAATAAGCCTTTGCAATGAGTATCCTCTTTTGGAGCTTCCACCATGGAAGCTCTGGGAGTGTCATTGAGTACATGTCTTTTGGGGCAAGAATGATAACCATGTCTTTGCTCCCACACTTAAAGCATTTATGGTCTTTACGAAAGGCCTCCAATTCTTTAGGAGAGAGCTTATTTTTACCTTTTTAAGCTCCTTTCTCCTTGGCCTTGTTGTTATTGGTGTTTGTGTTTCCTTGGGAAGAGTTTTGAGCATTGTTCTTTCCTCTAGCTTCATTTCGATCCTTGTTTTCCATTGGCTTGAAATTTCTTCTCGCCCCTTGTTGGAAATCGCGATCCTTGAAGCAACCATAGTCTGGTGGATGACTTCGGTGGTAGTTCTAGGCCGTTGTGAGTTTACATACTCGGTCATTTCTTCAGGTAATACCACACAAAATTGTTGCTTTTGTGCGATGAAGTCTATCCTTTGAAAGATTGTAGCTTTGAGATGTAAATCCCAAAACTTGTTTACGTATTTGTGGATAGACTCGTTAAAGAGTAGCTTCAAACTCTGCCATTTGGTAAGCACTGTGTCCTTTGCATCGCTTGCAAGGAATTGCTTCATGATGGAAACTCATAGAGTTTTCCATGTCTTTGGGGCCTCGCCGTTGCCATGAAGGCTAGCCCACCATTGACGAGTAAATTTCTGGGAGTGCATAGATACATGGTGTGTAACTTGGGGGACTCCGTGAAGCCCTCGTCTCCAAAGGTCTCATCAAATTGTTGGATGAAGGCCAATACTTTGTTGGTGGCACCAAAGGTGCCATCATAGGTGAGAAAAGAGATACTCTTTCCTCCCTCTTTGAATTTCTTGAGCTTTTGGGACTTTGGCATGCATGGTAAGTTTTGCGATGTCCTCTCCTCTTGTATTCTCCAGGAGAATAACTATTGCTTTCGCCGAAAGAGGAGTAAGGTGAAGAAGAAGGAGAATAGGGGTACCTCTTTTTTGCCTTTTTCTTACTTTGTTTCCTCTCTTCCCTTTCAAAGTAATGAGGAGAAGGACTATGGGTTGATCGTTTCCTCTTGGGAGGAGTTGGCGATAGTCTAGACCACCATCTTCATGGAACCACATCTTTAGAGGAACTTAGGGATTCACTTCTTTCTCATTCTTTGGATTCCTCCTCTCTTATGGGAGAGAGTATTCTTTTGGGAGTCTCATCAATAGACCTCCTAAACTCTCTCTCCTCTTGGGGAGGAAGGAAAATCCCATAAGCACGAAGTTGTCGGGTAACTTCGGCTTGCGAAGTAGGGTTGCCCATAGCTTAATGCAACCTAGTAACAAGATAACTGATAAACATGGGGACATCATCATTAGCACCTTCATGTGAAAAATCAAAGTATCAATGTTCATTCTTCTCTCCTGGTTATTGTCAGACATGCTAATTATACTTATGTATTTACTTAGTGTATTCTTTGGCAATTCAAAACCTTAGTTGCTACTCCTCTTAGCCTTTGAAAATAAGCACTTAAGTATCTACACCCACAACTCGAATTGGTTCATTATAGAGAATAGTGGAGTGAGTCTAACATAGCATAAATTGGTTAATTATAGAGAATAGTGGAGTGAGTCTAACATAGCATAATTGCCGAGGGATAGCTCCTTTTGAACTTCTTATGGCTCAATAATGATAAAGCCGTAGGCAAGTCTAAAAAGACCCCATTATTAAGACCAAAGCTCCCAAAGTGTGCACCATAGCCCACGTAATGGGCTCAACAAAACCGATAATAGATCCCACTCCCACTTACCCTAATATAATTAACAAAATCAACCCTTAATAGGCTACTTAAGAACCTCTCTTGTTAAGCAAGAAAAGAGAAACCAAATGCTCTGATACCAGTGTAATTTAAATGGCCTATGAACTTTGAGAATAGTGAAATTAAGAGAATTAAGGTGAGCATTTTCGTGAAATCACTTTGAGAATGTAGAGGGTGAACTTAATAGATGGTAGCAACATAAACATAGTACTTAATTAACTTGTCACGAGCAATACTTTTGCAAGAGAGAGAGTATTAGAGAACATGTCAATAGTTGAGGACCGGATTTTCTTGGAGCCGGCGGTCCCCCCTCCAAAAGGCATTTCTATTATAGATTCTCCCATCAAGAGAGACTTTGTTACAATACAATCTTTGTGTTCCTTGTGACCTTGGTGATGCTATGAAGATGGAAAGCTGCATGTATCACGAGCTTAACATAACCTTTCCAAAAAGCATTAACTATCCCAAGCCTCGGTCCCAAGGCCTCAAACACCTTCGAAGGTGGAGAGAGCTAGCGGAGATGAGGGTAGGGAAGAGGAAGAAGAAACATTACATAGGAGAAAGAAATAGTTCCTAACTTATCATCACTCTTCTTGCTTAGCATAGCATAGCATAATAGCATAGTAATGAAGATGAAGAAGATGGCAAGCTTAACCATTGAAGCATGGCTCTTGGTAGGATTTTCATTCCATAGCCAAGAGTGTTGGTGTAGGATCTCCACTTCTCCACAAGCTTGGAGAAGGAGATGGAGCTCTTGTATTTTGCACTCTACCCAATGAGAGAATCGGAGCTATTGGTTTCTCTTTTCTTGATTAAGAAGAGAGTTCCTTAAGTTGTCCATGAAAGGTTGGAGTTGTTCATTGGAAGAGGGTAAGTGGAACAAGGATTTATTACCGGTTGGAATGAACAAAGTTCGAGGTACACCATTGGCAACTATAGACTTAATAATTGTAAAGGGAATGGCCTATGAACTTTGAGAATAGCGGAATTAAGAGAATTAAAGTGAGCATTTTTGTGAAATCACTTTGAGAACATAGAGGGTGAACTTAATTGACGGTATCAACATAAACATAGTACTTAATTAACTTGGCATGAACAATACTTTTGCAAGAGAGAGAGTATTAGAGAACATGACAATAGTTGAGGACCGGATTTACTTGGAGCCGGTCCCCCCTCCAAAAGGCGTTTGTATTATAGATTCTCCCATCGAGAGAGACTTGTTACAATACAATCTTTGTGTTCCTTGTAACCTTGGTGATGCTATGAAGATGAAAAGCTTCATGCATCACGAGCTTAACATAAACTTTGCAAAAAGCATTAACTATCCCAAGCCTCAGTCCTAAGGCCTCAAACACCTTCGAAGGTGGAGAGAGCTAGCGGGGAATGAGGGTAGGGAAGAGGAAGAAGAAACATTCCATAGGAGAAAGAAATAGTTCCTCACTTATCATCATTCTTCTTGCTTAGCATATCATGATAGCATAGTAATGAAGATGAAGAAGATGGAAAGCTTAACCATTGAAGCATGGCTCTTGGCTGAATTTGCATTCCATAGCCAAGAGTGTTGGTGTACGCTCTCCACTTCTCCACAAGCTTCCACAAGCTTGGAGAAGGAGATGGAGCTCTTGCACTTTGCACTCCACACAATGAGAGAATGTGTGTGTGTGTGTGTGTGTGTGTGTGTGTGTGTGTGTGTGTGTGTGGCAGAGTATACCCTCCCTCTCATGCCTTGTCCACCTCTCTCTCTCTCTCTCTCTCTCTCTCTCTCTCTCTCTCTCTCTCATTATTCTATTATTTCATTTGGACATGTATCCTCTTTTTCCTCTTTGAGAGAAAGAACTTAATTATTTATTTTTATGTATCTAAACTCTCATTTTTATTTTTATTTATTCTTTGAGAGAAAGAACTTAATTATTTATTTTTATGTATCTAAACTCTCATTGGACCCCTTTAAAACCTAACCAATAGCATTCAAGCACATAATGAGAGCCACATGTGGAGGATCATTTGAACATGTGTCTTTTATGCTTACTAAGTCATTTGGATGAATTGAATACTTCAAGGACTTGGTCAATCAAGCATGGACCTTCATGCCACATGTAGAGGATCATTTGAACATGTGTCTTTTATGCTCTTGCACTTTGCACTCCACACAATGAGAGAATGTGGAGCTCTTGCACTTTGCACTCCACACAATGAGAGAATGTGTGTGTGTGTGTGTGTGTGGCAGAGTATACCCTCCCTCTCATGCCTTGTCCACCTCTCTCTCTCTCTCTCTCTCTCTCTCATTATTCTATTATTTCATTTGGACATGTATCCTCTTTTTCCTCTTTGAGAGAAAGAACTTAATTATTTATTTTTATGTATTTAAACTCTCATTGGACCCCTTTAAAACCTAACCAATAGCATTCAAGCACATAATGAGAGCCACATGTGGAGGATCATTTGAACATGTGTCTTTTATGCTTACTAAGTCATTTGGTTGAATTGAATACTTCAAGGACTTGGTCAATCAAGCAAGCATGCGTCTTTTATGCTTCTTAAGTCATTTGTTTTGAATTGAATACTTCAAGCCTTAGTCAATCAAGCATGGACCTTCATGCCTCTTGAGAATTTATCTTTGAATTTAACATTTCAAAAACCTTAGTCATTTAAGCATAAAAATCACTTCAAGATTTGAGCAAGGTTCCCACAACCACTTTAAGCGTCTTAGCACCTTATGCTTTGGTATGATTAATCCCACCTCGAGGTTAGCCCTAGCTTACGTAAGGTCAAAGGACAACTTTTGGAGGTCTTTAATGAAGCTAACCCTAAGGTCTTTTAAGCTCCATTAGATGCATGTTGCTCTTTGATAAACTACCTCCGTTTGGACCCCTTTTAAGATGTAACCATCTCTCCTCTTGGTCCCTTGCTGAGGTAAATCTAGAAGCACTTATTGCACATTGCTCTTTGGTAGACCATCTCCTTTTGGACCCCTATTGAGATGCAACCATTTCTCCTTTCGGTCCCCTGTTGAGATAAGTTTAGAAGCACATATATATATACACTAACTCTTGTTCCTCTTTTATCTTACCATATTAAGTAATCAGTTTAATATGAGAAAATCATTTGGTAAAGTTAGATACTATATTTTATGACATTACCTCTCTTGAAATCACCCTATAAGGAGGTTTTGACAAAAGCGTTTATGTACTTCACCGGTTGCCCACTTTGGACAAGAGAGGCAAAGTCAAACCTCCTTATAGGACCCCTTTGAGAGTCCAAATTTTTCCTATTGGGTTTTGCACATAAAGGTGCTAATAATGATGTCCCCGTGTTTGTGAATTATCTTTTCACTACGTGCAACAAGCCATGGACAACCCCGCTTTACAAGCCGACTTCGAACCCATGGGATTCTCCAAACTCCCCAAGAAGAAAGAGATCTTAGGAGTCCTCTTGTTGAGACTCCCAAAAGAAGACTCTCTCCAGTGAGAGAAGAGGAGGAATCATACAAAACAAAAAGAAGTGAATCTTCAAACCCTTTGGAAGATGTGGCTCCGCAAAGAGTATGGTCCTGGCGATCTCCAATTCCTCCCAAGAGGAAAAGGTCATCATATAGTCCTTCCCCTCGCAATTTCGAGAAGGAAGAGAGGAATCAAAAGACGGATAGGGAGAGAAAGAGGTCACCCTCTTCTCCATCTTCATCATCTTCATCATCTTCCTCCTCTTCCAATGAAAGCATTGGCTTATCTCCTAATGAGTTCAAAAGGAGAGGACATCAAAAGTCCTACGTTGCTTGGAAAAAAGGTCCTACAAGCTTAATAAGTTCAAAGACGGAGAAAAGAGCATCTCTTTTCTCACCTATGATGGAACTTTTGGCACCACAGACAAAGTCTTGGTCTTTATCCAACAATTCACAGCCTTTGGAGATGAGGGCTTCATGGAGTCCTCTAAGCTACGACACGTAGCCATGCATTTTCAACAATGGTGGGCTTTGTCTACGAGGTAATGGCAAAGCTCCAAAGACATGGAAAACTCTAAGAGTTTCCATAATGAAGCAGTTTCTCGCAAGAGATTCCAAAGACAAAGTCCTACCAAAAGGTGAAGCTTGAAGCTATCTCCCAATGAGTCTATTCACAAGTATGTGGACAAGTTTTGGGATTTACATCTCAAAACTACAGTCTACTAAAAGATAAACTTTGGAGAACAAAAACAACATTTTTGTGATGGGCTACCTGAATACATGGCCAAGTATGTCAACTCTCAAAGGTCTAGGACCATCACTGAAGTCATCCACGATACTATGGTTGCTTCACGAATTAATTTTCAACAAGAGGCTAGGAGGAATTCTAAGCCCATGGAAACTAGAGATTGAAAAGAGCCTAGAGGGAAGAACAATGCTCAAAACTCTTCCCAAGGCAACTCTATCTACAACAACAAAATCAAGGAGAAAGGAGTCTACAAAGGTAAGAATAAACTCTCTCCTAAAGAGTTAGAGCATGTTTGCAAATACAACAAATGTTTCAAGTGCGGGGATCAGGGACATGGCTATCGCACCTACCCCAAAAGAAATGCACGCAATGAGCCACCTAGGGCTTCTACAGTTGAAGCTCCAAAAGAGGATACTCATTGCAAAGGATCATCCCTTGCCTATGCTAGGGGAAAGGTAAGGAAAAATGATACCGTTATCCTTCTTTAGCTTAGCTCTGTTCACAACTTCATATCAACGGAGTTGGCCACTATGTTACGCATACAATCTTTTGAGATGAGAGACACTATGACGCTATCGATAGAGCTTTCAAGGGACAACACACCTCTGTTACACCTTTGATTGGGAAATTGAGGCTTCATGTGCAAAGATACATCGACAAAGAGGACTTTTTCATCTCCCCTCTCCAACATGAGGATGTTATCTTAGGGGCACCATGGTTCAACCGCATGGTTGCCAATATGAAGTTCCCTAAAAGGAGAACGTATTTCAACTACAAGGGAAAGAACATGTACATTTACCTTAATGAGTAGGGTCATACTATACCCCTGATAAATAGGCCTGCTTTTGATAAGTCAATGAAAAGCTCAATTTTCTTACATGGTATTTGTTAAAGAGTCCATAAATGATCCTAATATTTTATCAAATCAAAGTGGTAGGAATCAAGAGGAATTAGAATAGTCTAATTTCCTAAATGGATTCCAAGATGTTTCTATTGATGACATCCTAGGGAGATGCCTCCAAAATGAGGGGATGATGACCATACAATAGAGCTTCTACTTGGGAGCCCACCGCCCAATAAGCCTCCCTATTGAGTTTCACAAGCTCAACAAGAGGAGATCATGAGGCAAATACATGAACTGGTTGAGAAATGGATGGTGAGGACTAGCTTCTCTCCTTTCTGTTCACCAGTTCTTCTAGTGAAAAAGAAAGATGGCACATACCGCATGTGTGTTGACTATAGGGGACTAAATAGGATCACTATCAAAAACAGATTTCCTATGTCGCGGGTAGAAGATATATTTGATAAGTTACAAGGGTCAACCTACCTCATTAGTGTTGACCTTAAAAGTGGCTATCATCAAATAAGGATAGTCAATGAAGATTTTTGTGAGAAAATTTTTAGGCCCTAACACAAGTTCATTGGAGTATTTTTTGATGATATCATCATCTACTCCAATTCTCTCGAGGAGCATAAACAACATCTCTAGGTAATCTTGAATAAACTTTTCATTAATCAAAAGAAGAGTGAATTTTTCTTGCAAGAGATTCAATACCTAGGCCATATTATCTCTTGAAATGGCATCCGTATGGATCCAATCAAGCTAGAGGTAATAAAAGGATGGCCTAATCCACGGAATCTACATGAGTTGTGAAGCTTTATCGGTATGTGTGCATACTATAGACGCTTCATAGAGAAATTCTCGCAAATAGCAGTACCATTACATGACTTAACAAAAAAGAACGTAAGTAGACGTGGATTGCAAAAGAGAAAAATGCTTTTGAATGCCTTGGAGCAGTTTTGTTTCAAGAAGGCCATGCCATAGCATACAAGAGTTGAAGATTCAATTCCGATGAGCGAGTATTGGGCATATACAAAAGGGAGCTATTAGTTGTTCTGCATGCCTTTGACACATGGAAGAATTATCTTTTGGGGACTCCATTCATCCTACGAATGGATCACCAAAGTCTTAAGTACTGCATGACGCAAACCAAGCTCTCCAACAAACATATGAGGTGGTCAAAATTTCTTTTGCAATTTAACTTTCATATTGCTCGCATTGCTGACAAGAACAATCAAGTGGCTAATACACTATCACGACAACCAAGGCTAAATGCGGTGTCTATAGTAACTCACAATGATCTATCTTTCATGATAGATGAGTATGCTAATGACCCATCGATTTCAAGAACGTCATTTCAGCCCTTTCCTTTGGGAAGAAAGAGGAACCATTCACCTTGCAAGATGGTTATCTCCTCTCTGGCAATAGGCTATGTGCTATTGACTCACTTCGTGAGAAAGTAATGTACAATCCCATGCTCCTCCTTATGCAGGGCATAGAGGGATTCAACCAACTCTTCCGGGAGTAGAGACCTACTTCTATTGGACCACTATGAAAGTAGACATACAAGAGTATGTTTCAAATTGTGTAGTGTGTCAAAAGACAAAGTATGATAGAGGGAAGGAACCTGGATTACTTAAGCCATTGTCAATTCCTAATTCACCATGGGAGAGCATATCCATAGATTTTATCTTTGGATTGCCCAAGTCTATCCATGGGAATACAAGAATATAGACAATAGTCAACAGATTTAACAAACATGCACATTTTATACCTATCAAAAAGACTATTAAGGCACATCAAATGGCAACTCTCTTCATATCTCAGATTTTCAAGTATCATGGCTTGCCAACATCCGTAGTGTTAGATAGAGATCCTAGAATGACCATTAATTTTTGGAAGGGTCTCTTTGAGAATCTAAGTACAAGGTTAAATTTCTCTTCGGCCTATCACCCACAAATGGATGGCCAAAGTGAAATAGCATTAAACCTTACAATTGTCGATCTACTAAAAACCTATGTTACAAAACCAGATCAACACTCACAATGGAAGAAGTACCTACCCCTTGTAGAGTATGCATACAACAACATTGTACATACTTCTACGGAAAGGCACCTCTCGAGGTGAGAGAGGGAAGATCTAAAAGTCCCTTGCTACTTAAAGTACATGGGAAGATCTTTGTTGTTGATGAGCATAGCCGTGATTTGCAAGAATCTTTTTGAGAGATTAAAGAGGCTATATCCATCTCACAACAAAGACAAAAGGCTGCTGTTGACAAGCACCAAAGAGCCTTAACCTTTAAGAAAAATGATTGGGTCTTGCTAAAATTCCCCAAGGCTTGTCTAAGGCAAACTATAAGCAAAATCCTACGAGCCACCAAACGTATTATGCTAAGTTAGCAAAAAGACTATGGTCCTTTTCAAATCCTTAAACCAATCAATGAGATGGCCGATCAATTAAAGTTTCCCAATCATTGGCTCATACACAATGCTTTTCATGTGAGACTACTTAAGCCTTACAAAGGAGAGCCATCAATAGAACCAATAATTGAGAACCCACTAGTGACCAAAGATAAAGAAGAGGTGCTCAAACTTGAATCCATTCGACATAAAGACAAGGTACTAAGACATGGTAAGATTATTTGATGATATCTTATTAAGTTCAAAAAATATCCTTTTGAAGATGCTAGATGGATGCAAGGAACACATCTTAAGGATAATATGAACCTTGTCAATGCTTACAATGCTACATTAGAGTAAGCAAATGTAAATGCTTTTTAAACAAACAATGTTTTTGTCTTATAAGACTAGTTCTCTTTTTATTGTGCACAAATTTAAGTAGTATGCATTCTTAGAATCATGTTTGTGATGACGACGTCTCCAAACACCGAGTAGAAATTGTCACTCTACTCTGGGAGTATGATATGGACTAAAGAGCAGACATGCTTGCGACAACCAAGTCTCTCAAGCACCAAATGGATTAGTCATCCATTCTCAAATGATGTAGTACGGTAAAAAGGGATCCTCTACTCGCTAAGAAATATAGACTAATGACTAAGGCTTTATCTTTTCTACCTCCTAGACGAAGACGAGTATGGTTTCAAGAGAGAGGTAATGTCATAAAATCCAATATCCACCTATCCTAAATGTTTTTCTCATATTGAACTGATCATTTAATGTGGGAAATGAATGGGAACAAGAGTTAGAATATAGATATGTGCTTTTAGACCTATCTCAATACGAGACCAAAGGGAGAGAAGACTACATCTCATTGAGGGTCCAAAAAAGGATATGGTCTACTAAAGAGAAATGAGAAGATAATAGAACTTAAAAGACCTTAGGGTTAGCTTCATTAAAGACCTCCAAAGGTTAGTGCTAAAATTCCTTAGGTCTAGGACCTTTAGGTACTTTAGACCTTAGGCAAGCTAGGCATGTGTTTGAGCTAACTAAGGTGCTTGAGGTGCTTAATGACTAAGGTGCTTGCGGTGCTTAATGACTGAGGTGCTTGATAACCAAGGTGCTTGAGGTGTTCAAGTCAAACATAGGAGCGGGCGAGCCCTAAAGGTAGGGGTTGGGAGAGAACATTCTCACGCATGCTCAAGGCATGCCCAAGACTCAAGAGGTATAAAGGACACATGTCAAGCCCCTAACCATGTTTCCCTCATAGTGTGCCTGAATCCTATTGGATGGCCTTTAGGGAGGTCCAATGAGAATTTAGATGAAAATAAATAATCAACTAAGCTCTCTCTCTCAAAGGTGGAGATAAGGACATTTGTCCAAATGCTACCTCTATTGCTAGTTATGACCAAAGCCTGTGATTGGCTAGGTCTTGGCATGGGCCGATGGGGTGAAAGCTAGTGCTAGGCAAGAGAGGGGTCAACAAAGGCAAGGGAAGGCTCTCCTTTTGGGATACACTCTTACACACTCACACATTCTCTCATGTGTTGAGCAAGAACCCCATCTCCTTCTCCAAGCTTGAGAAGTAGAGAGCCTACACCAACACCTCTTGGCTATGGAATGCAAATCCAACCAAGAGTCAAGCTTCAAAGCAATGCTTATCATATTCTTCACTTCCATTACTATGCTATGCTATGCTCTAAGAGTAATGATATGTGAGGAGACTACTTCTTTCGCGTTAGAATACATCTTCTTCTCTTCCCTACCCTCACTCCCTGCTTTTGAAGGTGTTTAAGGTCTTGGGATTGAGGTTGGGGACAAGTTCACTACGGGCATAATGTTGGTGCATGAAGTTTACCATCTTCATGTAAAGTGTGAGCTTTGTCCTAAGGTGTGAGTCAAGGAGAGGAGAGTGGATCTATCCCACATACTGTGGAGAAAGGTTGTAGAGCTACTTAAAGATCATTTCTTGAATGAATAAACAACAACTTCATTTTGTACTACATGCTTGTCTATGGTGAGCTTGTGCTAAGCTAAGTCAATACTCAAGATTGTGTTTATGAGTCCAAGCTAATTCTATCTTGGAACCTAATTCACTTGAGTGATAACCTTGCTTACACACACTCACACACTTGCACCATGTTTCTCTTTCATCCATTATAGCTAGCACGATCCAATTCCTAACATTTGGTATCAGAGCCATGGTGTGCTAGCTAGGATTTTCATTATGCATTAGTGTGTGTTAATCATTAGCATCTCCATTAGATCGATTAGCATTTCATTGTCACGGCCCATTAACATTCTTCATAACTAGTTGCATCTCACTAATTAGGCCCTAATCCAATTATGTGTGGGCATGTCCTTGGCACACCCAAGAGGCCACTACCCTCCATGGCTAGATACGCTTGATTAGGGAGAAGATTAGCATCCAATTTTTTGCATTTCTAAGTCATTTTTGTGTCAATTTTCTAGTGATTTGCACCTCCAATTAATCTCTCCACCTTTGAGATTTCCTAACAACATTAACCTCATCTCGAAGTGCTCGACACAAGCTCTCCGTGGAGCCTTCAAGCTCTGCAAACCGAGCCCGAGAACTCCATTAAAGCTATCCTCAAAATTGCCTAAAAATAGGTGTGTGTGTGAGTTTGTGTGGGAAAGGGCCTGCCGAGTTGAGCTTAACAGCTTGATTTTCGGAGGATTCTTCACAACCAAGCCCGTGGGCTTGTTGGCTAGCCCAAAGTAGGTTGTTCATTCTTGGCTTGTGGGGTCCGAAGTTCAAATTGGGCATACCCAAGTGGGCAAAGCGGGCGGACCCGAATTCTCCTTAGGAAAGGATTTTGTGAAGCGGGCAGGTCCGCTGGGGAGGAGTCCCACGGCCACGCGATAATCGGCAGCGCGCCTTTTTTTCTTGTCGGCTCCTTGTAAGCGGGCCATCCCGCGGCTATCCTGCCCTGTTCTGCCCCGGCTTACCCGACCCTGTTGGGCCCCCTTCCCACAGCGCTGCCTCAAGAGCCTCAAGGGCCAACTTCCAATTCCCACTAGGGGGTGCTCCCACCCTATGCACTGGCTCCAAGGCAAACCTCCAAGAGACTTCAAAGCCTCCAAGAACCCTGTAAGGGCTTGCTCCCACCAAGCTGTAGCAAAGCACCCTGCCAATCTTCAAGGGCTTTCCCAAGGCAAATAAACCCGAAAGCTTCCAAAGCCTCAAAGGCATCAAAGAACTCCGAGTGGAAGAGGATAAAGCAACCAAAGGCTTTGATATCAACAAATCTTGTCCGAAGAACTTCAAAAGGCTTCATCAAGATTCTCCAAAGCACTCAAAGAAAATCTTCAAAGCATTACCAAGCATCCAAAGGAGTATTACTTCATTGTGAAGAGGGGCTTCACTAACAGTGAAGAGGAGCTTCACATTGAAGGGAAACTCCAAAGTGCACATTAATCTTGCAGCCAAGCACTACAATTTCTTGCAATGTATGTAATTATATTTGTCTACATGGATGACATTATGTGTTTTTGTAATGGGATAGACATTGGCATTGGAGAGTCTCCAAATTGCTAAAATCTCTCCATGTGTGAAGAATTTGTGACAAAGTGTTTGAGAAACACCGCATGCTTGGGCTCTCGGAGTATGACCAAGATGGAAGAGAGCATTAATTTTTGCATAAACCTTTTCATAGGATATTTTAGCATATTGTTGCATGTCATTATGACGCATGGAATAAAGACTGATTGTACCACAAAAAGGGGGACAGAATTACTCGTCCGAGGGGAGGATACGAAGTCAGACCATGAAGCACTTGAAAGCAACAGTAGAAGCAACGAAGGCAAGAGACCTGGCAAAGGATTAGCTTACATAGTAGAAGACAAAAAGGACGAAGACGAGAGCAGCGTTGGCTTTTATGAAGACCCATTTTGAAGATACAGACTCTGTACTTGTAGGGGAGAACTTTTTCGTGTGTGGATACCAGCTTATCATCCTGTGTGGACATCACCATCCTTTGTGGATTTTTCTTGTGTGGATTTTACAATCCTGTGTGGATATCACCATCCTTTGTGGACTTTATTTTCCTGTGTGGATATCACCATCCTATGTGGATTTTGTTAGCCTGTGTGGATCATGCATCTTCAGTATCTTGTCTTAGTCCAAACCTCAAGGGGAGGATTGTAAAGTGTGAGCTTTGTCCTAAGGTGTGAGTCAAGGAGAGGAGAGTGGATTTATCCCACATACTGTGGAGAAAGCTTGTAGAGCTACTTAAAGATCATTTCTTGAATGAATAAACAACAGCTTCATTTTGTGATACATGCTTGTCTATGGTGAGCTTGTGCTAAGCTAAGTCAATACTCAAGATTGTGTTTATGAGTCCAAGCTAATTCTATCTTGGAACCTAATTCACTTGAGTGATAACCTTGCTTACACACACTCACACACTTGCACCATGTTTCTTTTTCATCCACCATAGCTAGCACAATCCAATTCCTAACACTTCATATCATAAACAAGGTCTCAAGGAACACAAAGAATGTATTGTACCAAGTCTCTCTTTATGGGAGAATCTATAATACAAAAGCCTTTTGGAGGGGGGACCGGCTCCAAGTAAATCTGGTCCTCAAATGTTGTCAATTTCTCTAATTCTCTCTCTCTCTCTCTCTCTCTCTCTCTCTCTCTCTCTCTCTCTCTCTCTATTGTTCACGCCAAGCTAACTAGGTATAATGTTTATTTTGCTACCTATAATCAAGTACTCTCCCTATGTTCATTAAGAATTCTCTTAAGGAAATGCTCATGATCGTCACTTTAATTCTGCTACAATCAATGTTATTAGCTATATTCTGTTACAGTCTATAGATGACAAACATGCAAACGACAAAACTAGCTCCTTGTCAAAATTCTAAAGTGAATCTTCAAAGTAGAGACAAAATAAATGAAAGAAAAAAGACCCACCAGATTGTTGAACAACACCTCTTTACTTGACCTTGAAAATTCGGCTCACTTTTAAAAATTTAACCATTGCATAGTAATATAGTCAATAATCAACAAAAACCTTCTGAGCTAAATAAAAAAAGATGCGCATAATTCAAGCACTCCCCCTATATATTGTTCACACAAGGAGTCCTATTCATTCGATATGCACCCCCAGATTGTGTACAAAATATATAGTATGATTTCTTGAAGACACAAATACTTAGCGATCTTTGATAGATTATATCACCATATCATCCAACAAAAGCTGTAGGGTATGGGCTACGTCCTATGGACCTTGATACAACCCTACCTTGAAGAACTTTCTTAGAGTTTCCATGTCTCATCTCTAGTCGAGCTGGAACCTATGTGGCATAGAGTCACATGACACACCATGTGTAACCGTTTGTACAATGACCCTTTTGAGGTAGCCTGTGGTGCATTTTAGGGTTAAGATTTTTTCGACTAGATGAGAATAGCCTTGAGTAGCACGTCTCGTGCTCCAGATCACATCAATATAGTGCTATACATCCCACTTGGCCTATCCAATGGGAGAACATTCATAGCAATTGTGTTTTGTAATTTCAACAGTGCCAACATCCACCTTCACCAGAAACCTTCTCGAGTTGATGGTACTTGAGAAGGTAAGTGGAGCATTTTGAGGTGCTTTCTCCATTCATTAGAGTACTTAAAATTCCTTCTTGTGTTCATGGAGTTGCATTTTGTTCTCGTCAAAGTCCACGATCGGTGGTTTGCGATCTGCAGTAGCCGTACATCTGCTGACGAGATTAAAACACGTATTCCAGGCTGCATGCTATTGATGCTTGCCAACTCACTAGTCAAAATCAGTACAACCAGCAACCTCTTTCTAGCTGATACATCAACCCATGGAGCACTCTCTAGTGTTGACACATCAACAGACAGAGTGTTGAAAGCAACACACCACTAGCAATTGATTTTTTTTTTCAATATGGAGCAATTATTGTGTGCCAAGTCAACAACTAGAATTTGTCACTGCCACCTACACATTCAACTATCACACTATCACTTGCACTATTGTCGCCCCCCTCCCGTGGACATTTGATGGTCGGGAATGGTTATCCACAGAACCTTTCTTCAAAGGAAGGGCTCCCACATTTAGGTGCACAAAAGGTTCCATGCTTATCACCCGCTCATCATAACTCAATGTTGATTGGCTCGACGAGTCCTTGATTGAAGCAACTGTTTCACACTGGCCATGCAAGGTCCGCTTGCACCTTTTCAAGTTTTTTGGGAAAAACAAGCAAAAACAAAATAAATAAAAATATGTGGTACATATTTAAAGAAGGCAACAGGAAAAATACACCTCTTGTTGACACTCACCCTTTTTCTCACTAAAGAAAGAAGGCATAATCAAATTCTCTATGTGTTCTAGTCCACTGGCGATGCTAGGCCTAGACTCTAATAGCATGCCAAAGTGCAACCGGTGTAGTACCATGTGAGGTCCCCACCCCGTCATCTCAAACGACAGTTCTGATGGTAAACCTAGGGCCACTAGATCTATAGCAGAAGCAAACAAAGTGGTTTAAGGGATCAACTAGCGGACGAGCTCTCATCACCAAGTGAATTGAGTCGAGCTAACTAGCAACGAGATCTAGTTCCACCCCGCAGGGGAAAGCGTGTCTAACCAATTATCGGTCCTAAGACTCACCTTCCAGAAGGAGAGAAGTCTCGAATGCCTTTTTCCCCATTGCTTTCAAAGGCACGTACACTTCGGACTTCACTGCTCTTGGTGCAATGAGCAATTCTAGCGTCATTTACCGTACTATGGGGATAGAGAGTTTTCGACCAATCGGGACCACCCTTCTCATAGGCATTGGCAACCCGAGCCAAGCCCCCACTTTCCACCCCCATACTCACACTTTGTCTTGTGTGTCCTAATTACTAACATATTTGTTGTTCAACATATATATTCATTGATTAATTTTGATTCACAGGTTGTGTTAAGACAGCCCTTCAAACACTGTTTCAAAGTGGCACCAAAACAATCTTTCTAGTAAAAATTCACTCAATAGCTCATTTCATTTAAACTTCCAATGTCCTGGAGGCATGAAATCCCCCAACGAGTGTTAACTCCACCCATTGCCACCTAGTTTCCCATACAACTAGATTTGTCCACCGCATAAAAAGCACGAAGTGGACATCCCACCGCAAAGAACACAAGTCCGTGGGTATCCATCGCAAAGAACGCAAGACGTGGATCAACACCCTAAGCTAAGTAATCCTAGCTACTGCGAGAACCTCGCGAGCTGCCCCCTGATCAAGAGGGAGATCAGGACTAAATCAACATTGGAATTAAAAATGAACTGGCCGAGTTAATTTTCCCTAGCAAACGGTCTTTCATACTTCAAAAAGTTTATTCCAAAAACATTCTTTCCTACTTGAATTTAAATACACTAATTAAAATGTTGTGGTCTCCGTTGGATTACCAACATGTTTGGGGTAATGATATTTTTCCTATCTTGCCGAAATGCAATGTTATTAACTGTATTTGAATTAAAATTTAGGTCTACCTCGATAATTTCCTCCTCATTAATTCGTGAGATGACCGGTACTTGCTCGACCATGGGAGCCTTCCCCTTTCCGTTGGTGTTGCTCGTCCCGGCCTCATGGACATGAGATCCACCAAAACGGGTCCTCTTTGGGGCCATTTTTACTCACTACTTAAGAAGATGATTTCGGAAAAGAGACTAGAGTACGATATACCATGACAATCCGGAGTTGGTCAGATAACAACATGATTAACTTATGAGAATTGGCCTTAAAATTAGATGTTTAGTTTGGCAATTGGAAAATTCAGTTTTCTGTGATTACTTGCTTAATTAGAGTAATTGAATGATGAATTTGCTATACTAATTGCGTCTCTAAGATGAACAAAAAAGTACAAAATTATCTTGTGCACATGCAGAAGAATTTCCTTTTCTATAATGACAATAATTTAAGAGGGTGATTAATTTCTCTAATTTACACATTAATCTCTTGTAATTAGAGTTTAATCCTTCTTAATTAAATTGATTCCTAATGCAATGACCAATTGAAGTCGTTCAATTCACTACTTTGTTAGAGATTAACTTATTTCCATCATTCATGCATTGAACTAATTAGCTGGCAATTCACTATTATTAATCATGGATTAATTGATGATTAAGAAAGTTGATTTGATGCATAATTAACTAATTGGATTAAGATAGTGAAATAGATTAATCACATATGTGATTTAGAGAGTTTACTACTAGATAGAGTAGCTAGATTTTGCATAGAATTAGCGGGAGATAAGGAATTCATAGAGAAATCGAAATGAAAACATAAAATTGACTTTGGATTACCGTAAATCGAGCTAATTAGGCCAGAAATGCTGATCCGATGAAGCCTAATTGACGAGAGATTGGCAGCACCTCCTCCTCTTAACCCGCCTCTAGAGATTGTATATGTCGGCAACACCTCGCTCAGTGTGTGTGTGTGTGTGTGTGTGTATTGAGTATATGTGTGTGTGTGTATGTGTGTGTGTGTGTATGAGCAGGTCCTTATATAGTGCTTATTCTCATGCATATCGAAATCTGCTCCTAAACGCATCTGAGTGAGCACTTGGTCTTGCATAGGCAGCTTGGGTGCATGGCTTGCAAAGTGTCCAATTAGCTTTTCCAACTGCCTCTCACACTCTCTCTCATGCTTGGTAAGTCTCCCACGAGCTCCTAGATGAGTGGGGGCGCCCTCTAGCTACTAAAGCAAGCCTCCAATGGCCTAGAGCCTGTGCACACACCAGCCCCCGAGTGCCGGTGCCCCTGCTAGCCTTTTAAAAAAAAATTATTTTTAACCTTAGACGGTCGTTACAGTTTGGATTTTAATTCCAAAACTTGTTGTGCTAAGACGGAACTAAGGTGCATCATCCCGTGTACTTGGCATATTTAGCAGCTTCCGGTGTCCGAAAATGCATTTTTTTAAATTATGGGTATGGGTGCAGTTTGTCGAGCCGGTCAAAACTAGATGGGTCGGGTGACCAAAAACTTACTATTTTAGGAAAAATTTCACAAAAATTGTTTTTATTCATTTTTGAAAGCTCTATAACATTCTAAACATCTTGGCACCGACGAAAGATTTAGCAAAACTACCAAAAATAGTAACTTTTTTGTAGTATGATTATTTTGTAGAACAGGGGTGCTCTTTAGCTCAGGGTCAGAGATCTTACATCCTTCCCAACGTGAAAAATTTAAGATGTCCTCATCTCAAGAATTTATTAGGATAATCCTTTATGAACGTTGGTTCGTCCTCCCAAGTAGCGTCTTCTTCAGGATAATCTTTCCACTTCATAAGGTGCTCGATAATTGTCCTGTTTCGTAGCTTTCTTTCCCTTGATTCAAGGATGTAACCAGGTTGAAGTTCGAGAACTCCTTGTGCTGGCATAACTATCTGATCTGAGTCCAAGAGTTGATCGGGGTTAGGAATGTAGGGTTTGAGTAGGCTGACGTGAAATACATCGTGAACCTTTACGTTTGCGGGTAACTTGAGCTTGTAGGCCTGGTCACTCACAACCTTAGTGATTTCGAAGGGTCCACAATATCTCGGGCTTAGTTTCTTGTACCTTCCTAATAATAAGTTGCTTTTCTTCGGTCGGACTCGTAGAAAAACTTTTTCTCCTTCCTTGAAGGTCTGTTCTGATCGATTCTTATTTGCGTAATGCTTTTGTCTATCTTGAGCAGCTTGGATATCTTGGCGAATGGCTTTAGTCCGAGCTTCCATGTCTTCTAGCATCTTCTTAGAGGCTTGTACCCTGATGGTTGGGTTTGAAAAGTTAAGCGGTGCTATACAGTCTTGTCCATAAAGAGCTTTGAAGGGTGACATTCCAATGCTTCTGTGTTTGGAAGAATTGTAAGTATATTCTACCAAAGGAAGATATTGTAACCACTTCTTTGGCTCTTGCGAACAATAGGACCTGAGAATGTCCTCAATGACTTGATTTACTCTTTCAGTCTGCCCATCTGTCTGCGGATGATACACTGTGCTGAAGGCTAATTGTGACCCAATAAATTGGAAAAGAGAAGTCCAAAACTTTGATGTAAACTTGGCATCTCTATCACTGACGATACGCTTGGGTAAACCATGTAACCTAAAAATTTCCTTGATGAATACTCGGCTAATATCCGAAGCAGTAAAGGTCGTCTTTACAGGTATTAGATGAGCCACTTTTGTGAGCATATAAACAACCACAAATACAGAGTCATAACCTCCTGTAGAAGGTAATCATGTAACAAAGTCCATACTGATGCATTTCCATTTCATCTATGGGAATGTCAAGAGATTGAAGTTGCCCTGGTAACTTGATTCTTTCGGCTTTTATCCATTGACAAGAAATACATTGCCTCACATAGCGAAGTATGTCTCCTTTCATTCCGGACCAAAAATAACTCCTCCTGATAGCATGAAGAGTCTTAGCATAACCTGGATGTCCTGATGTAGGGCTATCGTGTGCTTCATATAGAATAGTCTTCTTTAAAGCTGGGTCTCTGGGTACACAGAGTCTATGTCTGAAGTAAAGACACCCTCCCATAAGAGAGTAATCTTTAACTTCAGGCATCTTATTCTGTTGGACTAATGATACTATACGTTGGTATTCTGGATCTACCAAAGATGCTTCTTTAATTCTATCCCAGATAGGGTTATTTGGAATAGAGATAGCTCCGAGAAAAGATTTTTGGCTAAGTCCATCTGCAATGGAATTTTCCTTCCTTGGTCTATACTTTATGTCAAGGTCATATTCTTGTAAGAGTTCTATCCATCGCCGTTGTCGCATATTGAGAATAGGTTGAGTAAAAATCCATTTTAAGCTCTAGTGGTCTGTAACTAGCTGAAACTTGCGTCCAAGAAGATAATGTCTCCACAAATTTAGCGCATGTATAACCGCTAAAAGTTCCAAATCATGAGTAGGGTAATTCTTCTCATGATCCCTCAGCTTTCGTGAAGTATACGCCACCGGTCTTCCTTCTTCAGTAAGAACTCCGCCCAAAGCAAATTTGCTAGCATCGGTCGCTACTTCAAACTCCTTACTAAAATTTGGAAGCTTTAAGATAGGAGCTGAGACCAAGAATTCTTTTAGCTTAGCAAAACTAGACTCGTGCTCGGTCTTCTACTCGATCCTCATTCCTTTCTTCAGAAGTTTTGTCAAAGGTGCAGCAATACGTGCATAGTCCTTGACAAAAATCCTGTACCATCCCGTTATTCCAAGAAATCCTCTTACTTCGCTGACGGTGGATGGTTGAGGCCAATCAACGATATCCTTGACTTTATCTGGGTCCACTGAAATCCCTTTGGCCGATATGATAAATGATAATTGACCTTTGGTGAGCAGAAGGTACACTTGCTCGCTTTAGCATAAAGTTGGTGCTCTCGAAGAAGATCAAGTACTTTGTGAACATGTTTTTCATGATCTACCTCGTTCTTAGAATAGATCAAAATGTCGTCAAAGAAAACCAGGACAAAATCGTCTAGATAAGGTCTGAAAATATCTTGCATAAGTCGATTGAAGCTTGCAGGAGCATTTGTTAGACCAAAGGACATTACTGTGAATTCGTAGTGTCCATACCTAGTGTTGAAAGCTATCTTTGGAATGTCTGATTCCTTGATCCTGATTTGGTAATATCCTGACCTTAGATCAATCTTTGTAAACATTTTGGCACCATGGAGTCTATCCAGGGTTTCGTTAATCCTTGGAATTGGATACTTGCTTTTGACAGTTACCTGGTTCAGTCCACGATAATCTATGCATAGCCTTAAGGTCCCATCCTTCTTCTTCTGAAAAAGAACTAGTGCACCCCAAGGAGAAGTACTGGGTTGAATGAATCCTTGTTCAATGAGTTGCCCAAGTTGTTGCTTGAGTTCTATGGCCTCTGGAAGTGGCATTTTATAAGGTCGCTTTGAGACAGGTTCACATCCAGGGATAGTCTCGATCTCATGATCTACCTCTCTATGTGGTGGAAGATTCGTAAGGTCTTCAGGGAATACATCATCATACTCCCAAAACCAGTTTGGTCGAAGTCTGGCGTCTAATTGGTCCACCTTGTTGAGCTTTACCGCATAAATTTGCTGCCCCTTTCTCAGTCCCTTCAAAAGTATGTTGGCCTTAACTAGAGTAGCCCTAGGTCTCCCATCTTTCCCCTGGATTAAGACTTCATTACCCAAGTTATCTGTAAAGGTAAAGTTCCCTTGTGTACAATGGATGTGGGCCTAATTTTGCTTTAGCCAGTCCATCCCTAGTATCCCATCAAAGAATCCTAAAGGTAGGGTTCGAAATTGAGCAGAAGTTGGGTGTCCCCCTAGGTCAAAGTCGATTATACCTACAAAGTGTTGAGATACTACTTCCTTGCCGTTTGCTAACTCTACAACTAATTTGCTTGTTGGATACTTATCTAGCTTTACCTTCCTCATGCATCTGAATGAAAGAAATGAAAGAGTACTACCACAATCTATAAGGAAGTTAACTTGTTCACCTCTAAGAGATCCTGGCGTATGAATGACTGCGTATTGCTCGCAACCATTGGGTTGTCAATTGCAGCATGCAAGGTTGCTCTCTCCTTTGCTTCATCTCCCACAGTTGGTTGTACCACTGCAGCATTCACTCTGGCGGTAGCTCCATGCCCTCACCCTCTGTTTACCCTTCCACGTCCTCCTCTCCCATTAGGTTGTCCTCGCCCGTAGACATTTAGAGGTATGGCATTGGTGCTGGTTGATCAAGTCTTCTTGGGGCATTTAGATCAGTAGTGCCCGAATTCGTTGCACTCATAACAACGTACTTTTGGAAATTCCATAACTGCGATAGTGGCTACTATTGGGCACTGTTCGTATGCTTGGTTGGTTGGTCTATTATTCCAAACATTTGTCCTTGCCCTTTTCACCAAATGATTCCTCTTCTTCTGATTGACCTTCTGAATTTCCATAGCTAAGGGTTTAGCTCTTAGCAAGGCATCTTGAAGAGTTGCCGGTCTGAGAGCTTCAAGCCGATTGTTCAAGGGGTCGATGAGCCTTTGGCAGAATCGTGATACTTGCTGATCCAGGGTCATTCTAGGAGCATATCTTCGAAGAGTAACAAACTTTGAGTAATACTCCTCGACTGAAGAAGTCGACTGACAAAGGGAAAGGAACTCGTTCATCTTCAAGGTTTTATAAGCAGGTGGTAAGTAACGCCCCATCACTGCAGCCTTGATGTCTTCCCACGACTGAGAAGATCCCTTGATGTTCATATCTCTACAATGCTGTTTCCACCAAATCTTGGCATTGCCAGAGAGGCAGAACATTGCGAGCATGGTCTGGTTCTCGGGTTGAGTCCCTGCAGCTTCCAAATAGTCATCCATTGCTTCCATCCACACTTTCGCATCTCTCTCCACATTAGCTCCCTCGCCCTTAAAGGTTGGAGGTTGGGCTTGTTTAAGGAGGAGCTTATTTTCTTGTGCTGTCGAATAGAGAGTGACAGGTGGTGCCTACACGGTTTACACAGAATTTGATACGATTGCTAGAATTCAAGATTTAAACACGAGACTTTAATAAAATCCAAGTTTCAAATCACCGAGAGATAAAAACTCAGAGACAAAAACTCTTCCTTTATTGATAGAATTTTTTTTACAATCGTAACCTTTTGAGGTTTATGATAACTTTTGATCAATTTATTACATGGCATTCTGGGATATCTATATGATACGTCTGGCAGGCTGTCCTAGGATATAATGATACAGACAATGTTTATGTGTCATCACATTCTACAATCCTCTATTTCTCCAGAGAAATAGTCCCTATACTTATCCTTAAGCGGGTAGTAAATTATGGTGTTCATACTCTTGGATAAGTGTCGTGGAACACCAAAATTTCTAACTCTATTTGCTGGAATTACATGAGTGACCTTGTCCCAAAGCCACTCATTGAGGGTTTGCTCGGTGCCATCAGAAGTAGCAACAGTGAATGTGAAGGCAACAAGTAGTATAACTGCACTACTCTCAATTCTTCTCCCCAACGGATTTTCTTTAAGTCGGTAGCCAGACATACTAACTTCCGAGCGTTGATGTAGTAAATCCCGCCTTCGTGGGTCCAGTCGATCTCCCATTCTTTATCAATGCAAGTGGAGTGCGGTGTATTGACCTTTAGCAGCATCTCCATCACGTCTCGCCGAAAACAATAATTTGGGGAACGACGTGCTTGCTCGTAAATAAGCTTAAAGACTTCAAATTTTTGGTATTCAAGTGCGGGATCTTCCTGCAACACCAATGCAAGGAGTTCGGACTAACTACCTAGATTTCCTTAGTTCTAAAATTTTCAACAGTACGAATTTTAGTTCCCAGTCTATCCTAACCTTGCTCTGATACCAAGTGTGAGGTCCCCACCCTGTCATCTCAAACGTCGGTTCTGATGGTAAACCTGGTGGCCACTAGATCTATAACGGAAGCAAAAAAAGTGGTTTAAGGGATCAACTAGCGGACGAGCTCTCATCACCAAGTGAATTGAGTCGAGCCAACTAGCAACGAGATCTAGTTCCACCCCGCAGGGAAAAGCGTGTCTAACCAATTATCGGTCCTAAGACTCACCTTCCAGAAGGAGAGAAGTCTCGAATGCCTTTTTCCTCGTTGCTTTCAGAGGCACGTACACTTGGGACTTCACTGCTTTTGGTACAATGAGCAATTCTAGCGTCATTTACCGTACTATGGGGATAGAGAGTTTTCGACCAATCGGGACCACCCTTCTCATAGGCATTGGCAACCCGAGCCAAGCCCCCACTTTCCATCCCCATACTCACACTTTTTCTTGTGTGTCCTAATTACTAACACATTTTTTGTTCAACATATATATTCATTGATTAATTTTGATTCACAGGTTGTGTTAAGACAGCCTCTAGCTACTAAAGCAAGCCTCCAATGGCCTAGAGCCTGTGCACACACCAACCCCGGGTGCCGGTGCCCCTGCTAGCCTTAAAAAAAATAAATTATTTTTAACCTTAGATGGTCGTTACAGCTTGGATTTTAATTCCAAAACTTGTTGTGCTAAGACGGAACTAAGGCGCATCATCCCGAGTACCTGCCATATTTAGTAGCTCCCGGTGTCCAAAATGCATTTTTTTAAATTCTGGGTATGGGTGCAGTTTGTCGAGCCTGTCAAAACTAGATGGGTCGGGTGACCAAAAACTTACTATTTTAGGAAAATTTTCACAAAAATTTTTTGTATTCATTTTTCAAAGCTCTATAACATTCTAAACATCTTGGCATCGACAAATTTAGAAAAAACTGCCAAAAATAGTAACTTTTTTGCAATATGATTATTTTGTAGTACAAGGGTGCTCTTTAGCTCGGGGTCCTAGATCTTACATACCAAAGGAATTAGGGTTACTTGGAATTCTCTTTGTGTTCTAGCCCACTAGACGATGCTAGGCCCAGACTCTGATAGCATGTCAAGGTGCAACAGGTGTAGTACCAAAAGAATTAGGGTTACTTGGAAAGGTGGGATTCCTCATACTGCTGGGAGAAATTGGAAAAATTTATATATCTGAACACAACAAAATGACATAGGGAATTGCATAGTAACTACAAGATTGCTTCTCAAGTTCTTTATTGTGATTTTCTTTTTCTATTGATTTACATGGATAACATGAATTTTTATTTTAAACTTTGTGTAATAGGTTGTTGACCTTTCTAATCTGTTTGTAACAAGGGAAATAAAAAAATGCATATTGTGCATATTGTTAGAGCTATCTTGAACAAATGCATACTCTCTCAACCGGCAATGCCACTCGTCTTGTGGACGCCTTGTTTCACATGCTTCATTTTTTTGCACGTTTGTGTTGTCTAATTTATGGTGTTTTAATTTAGACTCCTTCTAAAGGCAGATACCCTATTGTTTCCCATTCTTTAGATACGGGCAAGATTTTGGGGTGCCCTTCCAACACCAAAATCACGAAAACTTTGACCTTCACATGATGAAAAAATTCATTTGCAGCCTTAAGGAAGGGATTAGTTAACTTTGTTGATTTGAAATTTGCCTTTTCATTCCCTTGTTTCCCAACTAAAAGTCGAGCAATGATAGAAAATTCAAACTCATCAGAGTAATACTAAACGTCCACTCATCCTATGTGATGTTTATTGAAGTATTTGGCGAATTTTAGAGTTATAAAAATTCTATTGTTGTGCCTGTTTAATATGAAAATAGTTTTTTTTAAATAGTGAGATAATATTTAAAACTGTCATTGTCAAGTGGGGTTTTGGTTAAATAGCGTGACAGTGGGAGTGTTGCTTTGATAGATGTGTAGGCTTCCTAGCGACCACGCTTCCTTTGAATGTCATCTTGAACATACTACTCATGCAAGGCAAGGTCAACAGGCTCTAGGCTATTTGGGATTGTATAGCCATAGTTCTAGGCTATTTGGGATTGTATAGCCATAGTTAATCTCCAATGGGATCATTTATGCTTGCATTTCTAAGGCATGCACCACAACGAGGCTAACAAATCCATGATAAGATTAATAGTTTGGGAGAACTTGAAAATAAAAAGTTTTACATGGTAGAGCTTGGATATACATGTATGTGAAGCAAGCTGTATGCTGAAAGCATGCACCACAATGAGGCTACCAAATCCATGATAAGATTAATAGTTTGGGAGAACTTGAAAATAAAAAGTTTTACATGGCATAACTTTGATATACATGTATGTGAAGCAAGCTGTATGTTGAAAGCATGAGAAGCTTTTTATTGACAATGTGGAATATTGTCTCTTGGATTAAGGGCCTCTCTCTAAATAAGATTGTGTGTACATCTATTTGACATTAAGTTAGATTTTCACATGAGTAAATTTTTGATTTTGCAAGAATGCTTAATGTTAGAAGTTGAATGTTGTTTTTATTTTGTTTACAAAAATAACTTTGTCTACGAAGCGGACAAAGAAAATATTTTGGGGAAGGGGATGCCAAAAGGCAACATTTTCCTTCTTGGACCACCAAGATATAGGCGAGACGTACTTACACTTGTTAAGACGTGACCAATGGAGCTTGGAGGAGCGGGGTGGGGCACTTGCCAGCTCAACACTATTTCCAGCTTCTCTCTTTACATTGGCACTAGGGGTGGGGCCCAAGCCACTCTTGAGCAAAGGTGCGCGAGGCTGGGTCTGCTATCATGGGTTAATTGCTGTGAATGCACAGCAGCCGTTGGCCCATGCCACTCTCGAGCAGAGGCGCGTGAGGCTGGGACTGCTATCATGGGTTAATTATTGTGAATGCACAACAAAGGTGCAGCCGTTGGCTTGTGCTGGCAGCCCCCCCCCCCCCCCCCCCCCCCGCGTGTTGATTTGGCCACATGCTCACCGTTAACCTTATCCTCACCCTATCCCGACTCTATGTAAACATCTCATGCAACCTCCAGTTCATCAACAACCACCATAGCCTCAACTCTTGAAGCTTTGCCATAGACTTGATAATGTCCTGTAACCAGCAGCTCAGTACTATGAAGATTGGGTGATTAGTAAATGCCTTATAATTGTCTCGGTTATGAGATGAAAGCTGAGAGAGAAAACACTTGAAATACTTGAAGAAGAGGCATACTTTAGGGATATTGAGCTCAAGGTGGATGCATGACATGACACAGTGGTTGGAGGATGGAACATTTTTATTTAAAAAGAGCCAATATGTAAATGTGAGCATGAAGAAGTATGTAGGAATTGCTATTCAAGGAGGACAGAATGAAGTGGGCGCCATTTTGTCACTCATGCTCCTTTGCCAATTTCCTTGCCTCATCCACCACACTAGATGTTACTGAACAGAGGCGAGCTGGTGTGCAACATGAGAGCCAAACAAAGAGAGCAAGAGGTGACATGTTAGAAGGTGCAACACTTGATAGAGTATGTGGGTGGTAATTTAATGACAATAGTTTATGCAAATGACGGAGGAGACAACACTAGCTAGCAAAGTAGTGGATCAATTGGAGTTTATCTCGTCCTGTTTTGTCTTTGGGAAGTTATCGGAATGCTAGTAGAGAGATCGTGTTCCAAAGTTTTTGTTATGGGGAAGAATGTGTGACCATGTGCTTACTCAGATTATTTCATACGCGAAGCGCAAAGAGAATCGGAAAAGGAGACACACTAGTGCTAAATAAAAAGTAGAAAAGAACATAGACTTTACCATGTGGCCCTACTCAACAAGCTTAATTCAATGGTCAACATGTGTTCACAACAAGCTGATTCCAACGGTCCACAATTGCTCCCAAGAGTTCGAGGACTGTACTAAGGCCTCATATAGGCCAATAACTATTGCAAAAGTTTATGTGTATGCCACTCCCACTGACGATCATCCATGGTAAGCTTCTTCTAATAAGTGGGCCGGTTCGTGTGTTATTGAGAGCATCCTGAGGCCGGGCAGAGGTAGCCTACTACCATTAGAACAATGAAGAGGCTCACAGGTTCATGCGACCTCGCCCGCATTTTGACAAGGCCACGACACCTTTACTGGCAAAGCAGGCAGATGGTCACCACTTGTTATGATGTAGAGATGGCCAGAAATGAGCAACAGGAAAACCACAGGCTTGCAAACCCTCAGTTTAAGAACTTTGCTAGCACGAACACGTCCGCGCTTGGGCATCCGATTGGTGTGGGTAATTCGAATGTTGGGGATGGTCATATTCAATCAAACAGCGTAGCAAGCAGCTTGGCTAAGTTCGCTGACACAAAAGCTGAGAGTTCTAGAGCCGTTAAACCTGACTTGCCACCAGAAAAACGAAAAATCCGTCCTGATGAGTATAATGTACAGAAAGCACGAATACATGCAAACTTGTGGCAACAGGAGATCAAGAAACATGTGGGAGAGTCGACTTCTATTGATGGAGATGGAGAGTCTGGATTGAGGTGAGAGAGAGAGAGAGAGAGAGAGAGAGAGAGAGAGAGAGAGAGAGAGAGAGGTCTTTACAGTTCTTTAAGATGACAAAACTATGGGATGCATCCATGTCAAGTTACATTTGACTTCCCTAGTTTTTATTATCGATCAAGTTTATGTTTTGCTATTGCCTAGTATTATTCATCGTGATTATGTGTTGCCTTGCATTGGATGCTCGACTTTTCTTTTAAGGCTTTCCCTGTTTTGCAAATTGTACACAAACATATGACCCTTGCGTCCGTGACTTCTGCCAATCCTTTGTAAGCTTCAAGGGGTGTTAATTGATGTGCATTCCAAATTGGAGTTGCTTGTAGAGACCTGGATTGATTCATCACTATTCTTTTCTTTGTGCCTGTGAAATACCCAGCTTTAGCTTTGACTTCAAAAGTATGAAGGTTTCATTAAGTCATTTGTATCTATGTTTCATGACCTTTCCTGCGGCTACGGATACATGTGATCATAAAAGGGTGCTAATCACACTAAATCATCTATGGCATGTATATTTGGCATGCAATCGAGGACGTTTGTGATTTCAAGAGGGGGGTATGTCATGAGGCTATGGCAACCACTAACCTTAGTTGTTGGTTTCGTTCCCTTGATTTTTATTTAAAATTTTTTTGAAGTCACAAATGGCCAGACATTTTATGGCCAGTGTGAAACTGCTGACGGCCGAGAGTTTCACCCGCATTAGTAAAAGCAAGGTCGCCACGAGCTGGTCGGACCAATCGACATTGAAATCTGAGCAGTAAAAGGGTGTCTAGGCTCAGTTCAAAGTCATTTAGGCCCCTCGCTACACTTTATAAGTTGGTGGGTACTATGAATTTAACTCAAAAGAGGCAAACTGGACACATGGCAGTAGGAGAGCTTTCTGCAAGCCTAGTCAGATGGAGGCGCCCATTCCAAGAGAGGAAAATCGACTGCTCCTTCATTAAGTGAGCCTACTGAGTGTGTGAGTAGTGGGTGCAGGTGATCACAGCCTTAATGGAAAGCTTGCCTTCTTCCCTGTTCTATGTAGCACGATGATTCCACTCTCGTCCACCTCTCTCCCCTTTTGAATATAGAATCGTGATGTCCAATTCAACTTGAGCTTTCCATCTGTATGTACAGTTGTGTGGGTTCATGCACGTTTGCCGAGGCAAGAGCTTCTTGCACAGGTATTGGATTAGCTAATTGCTTATCCCCCTTATGTACAGTTGAATTGAAGAGATTTTACGCGAGAAATCTCGTCCGATTCAATGGGCAAGTAGCTTTATAGATGCGGGAGCTTGAGGGCTTGGTACAAATGCGATTGACCGGCGAAACGGAGCCCGAGACAGTAAATTACAGCCTACTGTGTTTTTTGCAGGTTTAGGGTTTTGACCCTTTTTCATCCCTAATACCCCCAGGAGCTTTGCGAAAGCGAGGGGATCACTGTACAGGTGATTTGGTGCATTTTCGGGTCAGAAAATAGAGAATTCAGCATGTTGCGTTGGGGAAAGTGCTCGAATGCGTTGGGAAAGTCACATTTTGCTTGGGGATTTTGTCTGTGAAGCCTCCTCTTGCAGTTATGCTGCTACAATCGGGCTAGAGTAGGTCATTTTCAGCCCGATAAAAGTGGGACGGCTCGTAGGAATTTACAGGTTTTCTCCAAAGCTTTAATTGAATAAAGAAATACCGAGAGGGGCGCCAACCTTTGGGGCCAATGTGGTGCCACTGTTTGCTTGGAAGCACTCTAGCTCCCAGACCGTTTTTTGTTTGAAGTGTGGTTTTAGTCACATGCTTATTCGTGAAGTTTCTTTGTGTCGTAAAGCTTATGTCATGTGACACATCCAACCCTATGTGTGTCCGTGGACAAGCTACAGCATGACAAGGGTTCAGTTCTGTAATGTGTAGCGGAATGAATGTTGAACTTTGCTCAAGATGAGTGCTCCAACTGTGCTCAAGGTTCCTTTTACTTACGGATGGGAGAGCCTTCCGTTCCTTTAGTGAGAGAGTGCAATGGACACAAAGAAAGTGGATGAACACTGTGAATGAAGGTACATGAGACTGAGAGATAGAGAGAGAAGAACACGACACCAGAATGTTGTCCAACTCTCCTCCGAAGGCCCCACTCTCTATGGCGAGAGCGGTCTACTTATTGCACAAATCTCTACAATGCTTGGACTCGCCGACGATGTCGGCGACGAAGAGACTGGCTGAAATCTGAAAATGCTAAGGCTGAAATCTGCAAATCTTTATCTGCTGAATTTTGACTCTATGTCGATGAGGACGGTGATGACGACAATGCAACGACGACGTGCTGAAAACGCAGATGCTGAAATCTGCGTTTTCCGGGCTGAAACTGCAAACTTCGATGGATCCCACCGTGCGGCAAGAAATTGTTGCAGGAAGGTGAGATCTGCGAGGTTCGGGACTTCTTCTGCGATGTTTGACTTCTAGGGCTGAATCTGTCACGAAGATCTGCAGAAACGCTGGGGCTGATTTGCAAACCAAAACGCTAGGGCTAAAAAATGACCTTGCGGAGAAATCTGCTAACGTTAGGAAATCTGTTGTGTTGTTGTGGGAATTTGCTAACGATAGGGCTGATCTGTTGTCTACTGTGGCTGGGAATCTGCAAGTGCAAAAACGCTAGCTGATCTGCTGCAAAGACGCTAGGCCTTCTGCTGAGAGAAAATGCCAGAGTTGTTGCGGGGGTTGGTCTTGCTGAGAAGTTGCCCGTTGAGCAAGGTGCTCATGTTGCTTCTTTTGCCAGAAAGTGCTAGCGCTAGGTTTCTATTTATACAACGTAGCAAACAAAAGTCACTTAAAAATAATAAGTGAAAAATGTCAAAAATAGGGAAAATAGGTGTATGCTCTGTAAAAAAGCTCTTGATGGAATCTGACGGAAATTTGATGATCATGCTATGTGCAACTAGAGGTTATGCATCTAATCTAAGTGACTGGTCATGCACGGTTTGCGAACAGACTCACAGAAGTGCCAAATCACTTCCTATCTAGACTTGCTTGACTGAACTGAACCCTTGTCATGCTGTAGCTTGTCCACGGACACATTGGGTTGGATGTGTCACGTGACATCCCCTCCTTTTCAAAGTGAGGTACTGGTACCAAATTGTATGGCATCGAGGGAGATCGCCAATAACATCCAGAATCCTGGAAAGGACCCTTCGCCGGCCCACTCTGAGGCGTGGGTCGTGCGATACTTGAACTTCATAAAGGTCTGCAATGCCTTCTTCTTTGGGCCGCGCCGAAAGCGACACAAAATCTTCTGTGGGTCCTTCCATGCTTCAACTTCGTCTAGAGTCATGCTTCTTCCTTCTTCAAGAATCTCCATGGCTGAAAATTCCTGAAACCACTTTCAACACAAAACCATGAACATATCTATTCCATGTAAAGTGTGAGGAAAAAATCTTGTCTTTTGAACAAACTGCGCATGCAATGTAGAGGAACAAAGTGACGGAGTGCCAAACCGTTCATCAAACATACGCAAACAATGAGATCGAATCTTGTCTTTCTGATCTATATCAATCAACGGTGGCAAATCACAATGGAAATGTCCATGCTTGGTGCTCATACTTTCAGGTGCTCTTTCTACGACTGTGTCGTGCCAAGGAAGAGACATGGAATGTGACTTCCTTGAATGCCTACCTTTCAGCTTTTCATGAATAATCCGCATACATCCGCGCTCATTTATGAGTGAAACATGCTCAACGTACAATATGTCATGCCTAGGAAAAGGGATCACATAAAGACGCTAACTAAAATACAGGAAACGATCACGAATGAAACACTCGTACAATGCGTGCTGACTAATCATTCAAACACATAGTACTTCCTTCTTTGGACCTAGGCTCGTGAGCCAAGATCGGATCTTCCTGAGGGGGTTCTCTGGACCTTGACTCGAGAGCCAAGATCGGTTCTTCGTGATTGATTGAATCTGCAATGAGGTTAGCTTCACTAGAAACAATATCTACTAACACATCATCCTTGTGACAATCACGTCATCTTTATCGTGCAAATCATTATGCTTGTGAGAAATCACATCTTGATCATCATGCAAATCATCATGCTTGTCAGTGTCATCTAAATCATCATGCTCATCATTATCATGCTTATCATCATGCAAATCCTGTGTGTCATGCTTGGGAGAAGAAGAGACTAAGAGAGTTTCCTTTTCCTGATTCTGTGCAAACTGTGCCTGCACAATAGGAAAAAGTCGCCACAACTCTTTCATTTGTTGGTCGCCTTTCTCTTGTCTTGCTTTGTTCTCACGATCAAATTTTGCTTGTCTTACTTTGGCTTCCAAGCGTGCTTGCTCGCGCTCACGCGCTATGGCTGCCAGTTTGTCTTGGTATTGGCGATCAATTTCTGCCATTCTTTTTGCTGTTCATGCTTCGCGTTCTAACTTCCTTTCCATAAACATTTGGTCTAAAGTCTCCATAGTAGTTAGTGCAATCCTTGACGTAGATGAGGAAGGGTCGGAAAAACCTCCTGGTGGGGAAAATTCTTCTTTGCCTCTCTCATGCCCATCACCTCTAAGCGAAGTATCCATTCCGCTTCGAGTGATGACCATCCACTGAAGTCATGGGTTCTTGTGGTCTTGGGTTCTCAAGTTCACGAGGAACTTGGGTTCTTGCGGGTCTTGGGTCTTGGGGTTCTTGAGGGTCTTGAGGTTCTTGTTGTTCTTGAGGTTCTTCTTTCACTTGCAATCTATGTTCGAGAAGGATCTTCTCTTCACCTGAGATCTGCTCTTTTCCGCGGGTGCACCCCTTGGCGGCCTTGCGCTCACACCAAGGTTTCTTCCTCACGTTGATTGGCCGGCCGCTAAGTGCACGGTCCGCTCTCAATGAGTGAAAAGAGGCACAAGGGGAGGCTGGACAAGCCCTTCTTTCTTGGGATTCCTGTCACTCTTCAAAAACACGATTAGGAATCGATGCGCCCAAGTGAACTTGGGTTTGTGCGACCTCAACAAGCAAAAAAAATTCTTGTGATTCTTGTGGTTCTTTTCTTGAGTGATACAGAACACTCCAAAGCTCTGATACCAATGTAAGGTGCAGCGGAAGTGAATGTTGAACTTTGCTCAAGATGAGTGCTCCGAACTGTGCTCAAGGTTCCTTTTACTTACGGAAGGGAGAGCGTTCCGTTCCTTTAGTGAGAGAGTGCAATGGACACAAACAAAGTGGATGAACACTGTGAATGAAGGTACATGAGACTGAGATATAGAGAGAGAAGAATATGACACCAGAATGTTGTCAAACCCTCCTCCGAAGGCCCCACTCTCTATGGCGAGAGCGGTCTACTTATGATTGTACAAATCTCTACAATGCTTGGACTTGCCGAGACGATGTCGGCGATGATGAGGATGACGACGAGACGGGTTGAAATCTGAAAATTCTAAGGCTGAAATCTGCAAATCTTTATCTGCTGAATTTACGGCAATCTGTACAACTGCCAGTGCAATTTACGGAAATCTGTACAGCTGCCACGTAATTAGCCAGCGCAATTTTCGAAAATCTGCCACGTCATCAATTTTTCATGTGTGTGGGTCTTGCTTTATTTTAATCCTTTATGTCACTTGGGGCCCCATCGAACGGGGTCCCCATAAGCTCCATTCTTTAGGCTTTGACACGTCAGGAATTTGTTACAGATGCTCCACAAGGTCATTGGTTTATGACTGGGCAACTAGACGAGAATGCGTTGAGGGTGTTCAGTGTCACAACTCAGTGACGTGGCTGCCCCATACTCGCACACCCCCGCTGGCTGCTCTTGGAAAGGCCCTGTATGACGGAAATGCTGACGTGGCTTGCTGTACGGACGCCCGCGTTTGGCGGGGCTGTTGACACGTGGCAGTAGCGTACGGATAGCAGCGGCAGCTTTTGGGGACAATTTTTTTGGCTACGCAGGAGTTACGCAAGAGAGAGAAAGCCTTTAATTTACAAAAGCCTTGCTTTAATTTACTAAGCCCTGTGAGAGGCTCGCTTTTAAAAATTCACAGCTTTTGATTTTGAAGCTTTTGGGCTCTGCTTTTAGCATCCCTTGTAAATCTATATATTAGTAGTTTGGGCTCTCACTTCTGAGAGCATCTGGACGCAGAGTCTGAGAGTGAGAGCCTCCCAGTCACTTGTACTTTTGCAACAGATTAATACAAAAAGAAATACCGAAAGAGGTGCCAGTCTTTGGGGCCAATATCTCTAGGCACGGAAATCCGTCGGGCCAATGTCGAATCAATTGTGAACTGTTTTGAAGTGAATTCTTGTGGTGTTGCGGTAGATTCTTGACTTGGAGTGTCCCAAGTCTGTTACAATGGTATCAGAGCATGGCCGATTTCTCTTCTACGGGAAATCCGATCCTTTTACGCGGCACCTATGGCTTCAGACAAAGATCAATCGACTTCCTCTACATCCGGAGATGGGGGAAGAGATCACAACGAGGATTCACGCGAGGAGTACGGCTCGCCTCGGCCTACTCAGGCGGAGATCGAAGAGATGGAGAGTCGACGATTGATCAGCGATGCAACAAAGATGATGCTAAATTTTGCGAAGAACCCAAAATTTGCAAAATTTATGAGCCAGACCTCCTTTGACGAGGTGCATGCACAGTGGCGGTAGACCACAGAACCACCCCTCAAACCGGCACTGAAGAAACCTCCTACTCCAAGGATGTACATAGAGCAAGAATTAGAAGAGGTGGTTGATGCACAAATTGCTCAGCTTTTTGATGCGCAAAACGAAGCAGAAAAGCACGACAAAAAGCAGAAGAAAGGAACTGACTTCTCGGGTTATTTGGGTCGTCAGTCTACATTTGCGTCGGCAAGAAGACAAAAGAAGCGTGTTCGATTTGAAGGAGTACCCAGTTCTTCTTCTTCTTCTTCTACTAAGAGTTCTTCTAGCTCCTTTGACTCGAGCGAAGAAGACAGAAAGGCAAAAAGCGAAGCAAAAAGCAAAGATTTGGAAAGGGTAAGCAAAAGGCAAAGAAGCCTAAATCTCACCCAGTGATTGACGGTTCTACAGAGGACTCGTCTTTGGATAGCTTAGACTCTGACGACAGCAGCTTTTATTCAAAGAAGAAGAATTCTTATAAAGCCAACTAGTATGACTTTCTGGAAGAGAAAAGCAAGAAAGTCCAAAGAGATGGAGCGTCGACGATTGATCGGCGATGCAACAAAGATGATGCTAAATTTTGCGAAGAACCCGAAATTTGCAAAATTTATGAGCCAGACCTCTTTCGACGAGGTGCATGCACAGTGGCGGCATACCACAGAACCACCTCTCAAACCGGCACTGAAGAAACCTCCTACTCCAAGGATGTACACAGAACAAGGATGTACACCTCCTACTCCAAGGATGTACACCTCCTACTCCAAGGAGGTGGTTGATGCACGAATTGCTGAGCTTTTTGACGCGCAAAACAAAGCAGAAAAGCACGACAAAAAGCAGAAGAAAGGAACTGACTTCTCGGGTTATTTGGGTCGTCAGTCTCCATTTGCGTCGGCAAGAAAACAGAAGAAGCGTGTTCGATTTGAAGGAGTACCCAGTTCTTCTTCTTCTCCTTCTTCTTCTTCTTCTTCTTCTTCTTCTTCTAAGAGTTCTTCTAGCTCCTCTGACTCGAGCAAAGAAGACAGAAAATGCAAAAAGCGAAGAAAAAAGCAAAGCTTCAGAAAGGGTAAGAAAAAGGCAAAGAAGCCTAAATCTCACCCAATGATTGACAGTTCTATAGAGGACTCGTCTTCGGATAGCTCAAACTCTGACGACAGCAGCTTTTATTCAAAGAAGAAGAATTTTTATAAAGCCAACCAGTATGACTTTCTGGAAGATAAAAGCAAGAAAATCCGAGAGGTCAAAGAAGGTGGACAGTCAATTAAATTTGACACGTTTTCTGGTCATAGAGATGCTTCGAAGGCTTTGTCTTTCATACAGCAGTTTGACATAGCTTTCTCTAGAGGGCGTTACTCAGAGCACTCCAAGATTCGGAGAGCTGCCTCTTACTTTAAGGGAAATGCCCGAACTTGGTGGTCCACTCTTCTATTAAACAAGACGGCGCCAGTTAAATGGCTGAAATCAAAAGGCTTTTTATTTCTTCTTGGCTAACTCGAGAGTATGAACGCGACATACGAACTGCTTGGAACCATCTTCGGATGACCAAGAAGGATACATTGGACGCTTATTGCGAGAGATTCTGGAGCTCTTTTCTACCCGCCTCTTCGTTTAAGAAGATCTCATTCAAAGAACAGATTGAGCGGTTTACCTTGGGTCTTCCTACAGAGATCCAAGATCACTGCTTAGAACAAAAGTCAGATTCCATTTAGGAACTGATGAGTCATGCGAAATGGGGTTTAGCCATTCACTCGGGCAATTTGACCTACCCCACAGATGAAATCATGACGCAAAGAACCAAACAGACTTCGAAAAATGAAAGTAGAAAGAGGAAGAGTAACCCAGAAAAGAAAGAAAAGGATGCACGATCCAAGCTCACTCCTCAAGAGAGAGCTCTTTACATCAAAGAGGGGAAGTGCTTTGGATGCGGAGAAACTGGGCACATCTCCGCGAAGTGCCCTAAGAAGGCACTGAAAGAACAGAATGACAAGGATGAAGACATGCCTGAAGGTTCGAGAGCAGCTGAGGAACGTGGACGAAAAGGCAAGATGAAAACAAGACTGGTTTTAGATTGTGTGGGTACTAACCCAAGCATGATGGACGAGAGTACAGAACTTTGCCGAGCTTGGGGCAAAGTGAAAGACCAAGAAGCCCTGATCTTCTTTGATGGAGGAGCCAAGGCCAACTTCATTTCACGTGAATTGGCGGCACGGCTCGAGATCACACCCGAATGGATGGGACCACTAGCAGAGGCAGTTCTAGCGGCACCCGGCAGGGACGTAGCCATTATACCTGTCATTGGCAAACTTCGGTTGCATTGTCAGGGGTATTTGGGGCATGAGGACTTCTACATAATGCCTTTGGAAGGTTGTGATGTCCTCTTGGGAGTTCCTTGGTACCACGAACAACGCCGTGGTCGACTATCGGGCGAGAAAAGCGACTTTGACTACAGAGAAGGGCAGAACCATTGTACTAGATGTAAAACTTAAGGCGACTCTATCCCTATTGTATCGGCTTTGGCCATTTCAAAATTAATGAAATCCAGTCTGTTTGTTTACTCGATCTTCTTGAGAGAGATGAATGATGAGAATAGGACAAATATGTCTGAACTTGATAAAGAACGCTAAGATTTTCTCCACACTCATGCCGATTGCTTCTCAGAGGGCCTGCCAGGCGAGTTACCACCCGCTCGTCCTGAAGATCATACCATTGATCTGATACCTGGAAGCACACCACCAAACCGGCCACCTTATCGTGTGAGCCGAGCCCAGAACGAAGAAATTATGAACTAAGTGAAAGACCTCTTGGAAAAGGGTCTTGTCCAGCCTAGTACTTCACCGTATTGCTCTCCTGTGTTGTTGGTTTTGAAGAAAGACGGATTTTGGAGAATGTGCATCAATTATAGAGCTCTCAACAAAATCACCATCAAGAACAGATTTTTGATTCCTAGGATCGATGATATACTTGACCGACTATAAGAATCCTCGTGCTTTAGCATGATCGACTTGAAAAGTGGATATCATTAGATCCGAATTGCGCTGGGAGATGTCTACAAGACAGCCTTTCGGACGACTTTTGGGTTATTTGAGTTTTTGGTGATGCCTTTTGGCCTAACCAATGCTCCTGGGACATTTAGCCGGATGATGAACATGATTTTTCGAGAGTATAGACTATTTGTTGGCACTTTCTTTGACGACATCATTGTTTTCTCCAAGGATGAGGTAGAACATAGAGAACATCTGCTTCAGGTCTTTCGAGCATTACGAGATCACAAGTTGGTGATTTATGCGAAGAAAAGTGAATTTTTCCTACTAGAGATACACTTTTTGGGACACATTGTCTCAGCAGCAGTAGTGCAGATGTACCCGGCCAAGATAGAGACTATCCGTGATTGGCCCGATTTGAAGAATGTCCATGAAGTTAGAAGCTTCTTGGGCTTGTGTTCGTACTATAGGCGGTTCATTAGAAAGTTTGCAGAGGTTGCTTCCCCTTTTCATATCTTGACACAGAAAGGAGTCCCTTTCTCGTGGGGACCCACAGAGGTGACTGCCTTTCAGACATTGAAAGGGAAATTGACTACAGGACCCGTTTTGACTTTGCCGGATTTGTAGAAATCATTTGAAGTATATTGTGATGCTTGTGGTCGTTGTCTGGGTGCGGTCTTAATGCAAGAAGGCCATGTCATTCCTACGAGAGCCGATTATTCTCAAGGCCGGAATTGACAGCACAGATTTATGAGAAAGAGCTTTTGGCGGTTATCCATGCTCTTACTCAGTGGCGACATTACCTACTTGGAGCGGATTTTACTGTCTTTATAGACCATCAGAGTTTACGCTACTTCTTGTCACAGAAGCAGCTATCAGAAAAGCAGATGCGGTGGGCGAACATCTTGTCACAATTTCACTTCCAGATTGTCCATGTGCAGGGACAAAAGAATTTGGTGGCAGATGCTTTGTCTCGGAAGCCGTTGGTTCTGGCTATTTCCGTGATACATCATAGGAGCTTCGAGGATACGGTCGATCAGTATGCCACAGATACAGATTTTGCAAACATTTTCACACGGATACGGGATGGGAAGACAGTAGCGGGATATTCCATTCGGGATGGCTACTTGATGAGGAAAACCATGTTGTGCGTTACACAACCGTTGAGGGAAAAGGTTATGATAGAATGCCACTGTCCACCTTTTACGGTTCACCGCGGCATTGCTACCACCTTGAAAGGGGTAGAGAGATACTTCTTTTGGCCGAGACTCAAGAAGGATGTGGACGAGTTTGTGCGTAGTTGCTTGGTATGCTAGAAGGTCAAGTTTGATAGTCATAAAGCACAGGGATTGTTACAGCCTTTGCCCATACCCATGCGCCCTTGCGAAAGTATTGCAATGGATTTCATTTTGATCTCCCAAGAACACAGAGTGGGCACGATGGTATCTGGACTGTTATTGACAGATTTAGCAAGCTGGCTCATTTCATTCTAGTGAAGAAAACAGTCAAGCCGGATCACTTAGCGAGACTGTTTGTGGCCCAGATCTCCATATTACATGGCATGCCCGAGACGATTGTCTCCGATAGGGTCCCCAGATTCACGAGTTTGTTTTGGAAGGCAATTTGGGAGAACATTGGCACGCGGTTACAATTCTCGTCATCTTTCCACTCGCAGACTGATGGGCAATCTGAAATTGCTAATTCAGTGGTACTAGATTTGTTGAAGTCTTACATCTCGGATTAGAAGACTCAATGGGAAAAGTACTTACCTTTGGTGGAATTTGCCTACAACAACACGATACACTCTTCAACGGGGAAGGCGCCATTTGAGATTATTGAAGGTGCTGCGAAGGTTCCACCCTTCCTAAGCACGAAAGATAAGATTTTTGAAGCCGATGAGTACACGCGACTTGGACACGGCTTTTGTGGCGAGGCTTTGCACAAATCTCAGGAACGACAGAAAAGGGCAGCAGATTGCCATCGTTGCAATTTGAAAATGAAGGAGGACGATTGGGTGCTCTTACGTTTTGAGAAGGCACTCCTGAGAAAGAAAAAGGGAAAGGATAGGCTTTTTCCAAAGCTTAGTCTGCGATACTACGGACCTTTCCGGATCTGCAAAAAGATAAAGAATGTCTCCTTTCGTTTGAAACTGCCTAAAACTTGGAGGATTCACAATGCTTTTCATGTGAGTCTCCTGAAGCCTTTTAAAGGTGATGTGCCTGAAGATCCCTAATGAGCAACCTGAAGTGGAAGAAAACGAGGAGATCCTTGTTCCAGAACACATTTTGGCACATAAAGAAAGAAAGATTAAGGGTAAAGTGAGAAGGCAGTTCTTGGTTAAATTCAAGAACAATCCTGCATTGGATGCGAAGTAAATGGAGGAGGAGGACCTAGCAGATACTCCTCAGATATGAAACTTTACCTTGAAGCTTTTGATTTAGCATAGTCTATTCCAAATGGAACCCCGAATTCAGCTTGGCCGGATATCTGGTGCAGTGGGTATGCACAAGAGGGGAGTTACTCCGCTCCTTTGTCAACAGATGCCTCGATATTTGAATACTAGAGTCACTGATGTCTCTTTGAGCTTCAGGGATAGTGAGAGTTGACAATATTCTGATGTATGACTTTATGAAATGGAATTCCGGGTAATATGAAACTGATTTGTTCTTGACTTGTTTAGGTGCAGGAACTGATAGACGAAATGACTGCAGCATTTTGGTCTGAATGATCTCGATAGACATAGTTGCAATAGGGATTAGTCAATCGGGCATCTATGAGGTCCTGAGTGGATTTAAATGCGATTGCTAATTGCATTGCCGATAAATCATGGTCTGAGATCCGAATGAATGTTCAATGTGATTTGTCATGTGATGTCCTGTGATGTGACTGTTGATTTGGTACATGTGCTAGATGTGTGTTCTTAGTGCGTCGGTACTAACAGTCAGTGTCTGCTAAGACAGTTTATGGCTTTTGTCTGTTTTGCAGGCGTAATCGAGGGCGATTACAATGCTTTAAAGAGGGGGGTATGTCACAACTTAGTGACGTGGCTCTCGGAAAGGCCCTGTACGGTGGAAATGCTGATGTGACTTGCTGTACGGACGCTTGCGTTTGGCAGGGCTGTTGACACGTGGCAGTAGCGTACGGACAATAGCGGCAGCTTTTGGGGACAGTTTTTTGGCTATGCAGGAGTTACGCAAGAGAGAGAAAGTGTTGCTAAATTGGCTTTATCTTACAGAAAAATAATTCTAAATGAATTATTGGATTTATAAGTGAGAGGGTTTTCTCGCTTGGAACACCAAGGAAAAAATAATTCTAAATGAATTATTGGAATTTTAAGTGAGAGGGTTTTTCTCACTGGAGACATCCGAGTACAAAGTATTCCTAGTGCGTCATTTAAAGTAATGACGGGAACACTGAGAACGGGAATATCTGTAAGGCCACCAGGAACGGGTACTTCTGATGCGTCACATCGGATGGGTGACAGGGAGCATCAGAAAGAAGTATCCGACCATCCGGGAACGGACATCTCTGATGCGTCATAGGATGGGTGACAGAGAGCATCGTGAAGGAGATTGTACCGTAAGTTCGGTAGGAAAGGACTAGGTGATGGGTATTCCTGATGCGTCACAAGGTGGGTGACGGGTGCATCGGAAAGGGAATATCCATAGTCGAGAGGAAATTCCGAACTGTGTTAGAATTGTGCACAAGGAAAAAGCAAGCACTTGAATGAAGATGGGTTCAGTGGAAACTTTGAGGAAAAACAGATGCTTTCTGAGAAAGCGGGATTGCTTTTCGGGAAAGCAGATGCTTTCCCGCGAGGAAGTTTATGTTTGCATTGCAATTGTGCGTGTGATTGCATCCAGGGACGCCTGGGAAGTGCTGTGAAAGCATTGTTTTTAACTTATAAGGTTTTATTGAGTTTTTGGGCAGGTTCAGATTATTTTTAAAATACGCCGGCCGTCCACTTAATAAGTGGGCAACCATCTGATAAATAAGGCAACAGATCAGCCAGCGTTTTCTCTCTCTCTTTTTCTGGCAGAACAGAAAAAAAAAAAAAAAGGCCGCGATCTCTACGCGAGCAGCTATTCGTGCCCGTGGCTAGGAGCTATAAAAGCATCACATGCCCTCACTCAGAGAGGAGGACCAATCTTTGCAAGGAGGAGATGCTACTGTAGATTTCAACCATAAAGAAGACGTTGCCAGTGATGCCCATGGCTGCCCCAAGTGTACCAGATGTCGCCAAGACCCAATGCGCGAGTTCCCTCGCGAAGAAGTGCCTACGAAGCGTGCTTCCATCGCGACAAGTTGCTGTTTTTCTCTGTTTTCAGCCCATAAACATCGTAGACGGGGCTGATTTACGAGAAGGAACCCGAGAACACACCTCTTTTGTGTGTAGGATTGGAAGAGAGGATTTTTCTATGTAAAGATCTCTTCCGGGGAATTGCTTTTCGAGAACGGAGTTGCGTTTCGAGCGTCGAGACTTTGAAGGTAACGTTTTTCATGTTATGATCTTTGAGTATTTGATTGCAGGTGTACTTCCTCTTCGTGAGGGAGTAGGAGCAGAGGAAGGCATGAGCCTCTGCAGGAGAAAAGCGCTCTGAGGAACTAGAGCCAGATCAGCCCAAGGGTTTCGTACCCGAGTTTGGGAAGAAGATCCACGGATCGGAGAGAGGTAGTCTCTCAAGTTGAGATCCGGAAGTTGGGATTCCCAAGTAAGGACTTCGTGTCCGGGAAAGCAGAGTTTTTCTGCGGGAAGAGGACTCTAGAAAGAGAGTTAGAAAGAGTTGCAGGGATGTCATGCCCTGAGTCTGGAAGGTGAGATCCAGAGGCGAGAACCTTGGTTCTCAAGGATTTGGAATAAGGAACGGAAGTTCCTTGGAATAGGGTTTTGCCCTAGGAATCGGAAGCTGAGGCTTCCGGGAACCATGAAGTCTTATTCTAGAACGAACGTGGTAATACGTTCGGTTCAAGTGCTTGTATAGACTTCTCCTCAGTAATAAAGATACTATTACGGAGGGGGACCAGCCCATCTTCTGGTTCCCAGTACTGTGTCTATCTTCTCACTCTCTATCTCTCTCTCTCTCTATTTATTTCTCTCTATATCCTCTGGCTTCAGTAATAAGTGATAAATCCTATTTATCCGAATGTATTTTATATTGTTATGCGCTCCTGTTTGTGACAGACAGCCTTTAATTTTTAAAAGCCTTGCTTTAATTTACTAAGCCTTGTGAGAGGCTAGCTTTTAAACATTTACAGCTTTTGATTTTGAAGCTTTTGGGCTCTGCTTTTTAGCATCCCTTGTAAATCTATATATTAGTAGTTTGGGCTCTCACTTCTGAGAGCATCTGGACGCAGAGTCTGAGAGTGAGAGCCTGCCACTCACTTGTACTTTTGCAACAGATTAATACAAAAAGAAATACCGAAAGGGGCGCCAATCTTTGGGGCCAATATCTCCAGGCACAGAACTCCGTCGGGCCAGTGTCGAATCAATTGTGAACTGTGAACTGTTTTGAATTGAATTCTTGTGGTGTTGCGGTAGATCTCCACTTTGAGTGTCCAAGTCTGTTACATTCAGGACAGGTTGGTTGCTGCTGAGAATGTGTTTTCTCGGTTGATGCAGAATCCTAGGTTTATGTAATATCTGGAAGCTCCACCAGTGTCACAGTAGACAAGGAAACTTTCTCATGCAGGAGAGCCCATTGAGGCTCACAAGCCTAGGTCTCTTATGTGTCCCAACAGGGCTTTATCTCTCACATGTTGCGGAGTCAGTTGGGGCTCCAAGACAAATTTCTTCTGTCCACGAACAGGTGGTTAGGACGCCGATTCCAAAGGCTTTGTTAGTTCAGCCAGCCACCTTTCAGAGTCCAAGTGTTGCATTAAATGGACAAGGAACGAGTTTCCAAGCTATGCAACAGGTTCTTCCACCACCCACGTTACATCTTAGGTATTTCGAGGGTGGATCTGTGTTTCAGAGCATGCCTGGTTATGTGCTTGGAAACCAACAATTTATGCCAGGAACAATCTTTGGGGGTATGCAAGGCATGATGCCAAACCCCATGTATATTTATATTGGCATGCAGCAAGGGTTTCAGTGCAACTAGGCAATTTTGGCATGGTTGGTTTTTCCAACTAGTAGGCAAATATGGCACAAGTGACTTAGAATGCCAATGGCCAAGGGGCACCGATGATAATTTTACAGAAGCCTCCAAGGTCAGGAAAGCTGCCACTTTCTTGACAGGTAATGCATACATGGTGGACGACAATGTTGATGCAAGGACGGCACCCGCACCCGCCACATGGGTTCACTTCAAGCAAATGTTTGCATCTACGTGGCTGTCAACGAATTTGAAGCCGAAATCATGACAGATTGGCACCAGCTCACAGCGGCTACTTGCAAGAGCCTAAAAGAATACAATCGGAGGTTCTGTAAAGCGTTGCTCTCAGTAACTGACAGAGCAGATTGAGAAGTACTGTTGTGGGTTGCCTAAAGGGCTTAGAAACTACTGTACAAAGAATAGAGTGGCCACCCTTACTCAACTTATGGAAGTTGCCAACACTAGTCATGCCTTGTTGAAGGGAGAAGATAGTGGGTTCCAGGGCAACATGAAAGGGGGCCAGACAAAGAAAAATTCAGCAAAGAAGCCCTTTGTGAAAGTGACTCCTGAAGCGTCCCAAGGGTCAGAAAAGGCAAGAAGTCAGCCGAGACGTATGGAGTGTTAAGAGTTCATCTTCCTGTCCGGTGGTAGCTGTGGTATCTCCCAAGAGCAGATTAGGGAGTGAGGTCTGTTTTGTCACTTGTTACTGTGTCCGGCTGTACGTGAGGTAGACGTACCTATTCTCGGCGGTACACATCATGGTATTGCTCACTCGATAGGATGGCACGAGGTAGGACCCCTGTTCCTAGGGTTTCTCGGGGTCAGAGTCTCAAGTCATCTACACTTAGACCACTAAATATGTGTTCTTGGTCACTTTTAGTGAGTTCACATATTTAAGGGGTTTTCTAGCTGAGTAGGGCAAACTGGAGTTTGCCCTATATCTGGCGAGCACTCTCTCTCTAGCGTTTTGACTTCTCTCTCTAGCGTTTTCTGCAGGTAGTAAGCTTAGCTTGCAATCTCTCTCTCTCTCTCTCTCTCTCTCTCTCTCTCTCTCTCTCTCTCTCTCTCTCTCTCTCTCGCGCCCTAGCGCTTCCCTTTTTGGCCTGTTACCGCCGCTCCGTAGCAGTGCATCTCCGGCAAGATCATTGCGCGTTCGATGGGCGGTACGTGCTTGTTGTAACAGACTTGGACACTCCAAGTCGAGAATCTACCGCGACACCACAATAAATCACTTCAAAACAATTCACAATTCACAATTGATTCGACATTGGCCCGACGGAATTCCATGCCTAGAGATGTTGGCCCCAAAGACTGGCGCCCCTTTCGGTATTTCTTTTGTATTAATCTGTTGCAAAAGTACAAGTGAGTGGGAGGCTCTCACTCTCAGACTCTGTGTCCAGATCCTCTGAGAAGTGGGAGGCTTGCCCACTTATTTAAAGAGTTTACAAGGGATGCCAAAAGTAGAGCCCCAAAAGCTGTTTCAAAAAGCCTTTTAAAATAAAGCTTTCTCTCTCACAAGCTTTGCAAAAATAAAGCAGCTTAAAAATTCTCTCTTTCTCCTCCCGTAGCTTAAAGCAAGCTAATTTGCGTAGAGAAATAAAGCAGTCAAACTCTGTCGTACAATGCTTTTCCGTACACAAGCTACCATGTCAACATTTCCGTACCCTGCGCCGCAAAATCCGGAATCCATACGCTGCCTGCCACGCCAACTTTTTATGCCCGCCAAGGACTATCCCATGCCAAGAGGGGGGGGGGGGGGGGGGGGGTTGTGTACTGGGCAGCCACGTCACCGGTTTGTGACATACCCCCCTCTTGAAAGCATTGTAATCGCGAGGGAATTCCCAAGAGGACATTACAACCTTCCAAAGGCATTATGTAGAAGTCTTCATGCCCCAAATACCCTTGACAATGCAACCGAAATTTACCAATGACAGGTGTAATGGCTACGTCCCTGCCAGGTGCCGCTAGAACTGTCTTTGCTAGTGGTCCCATCCGATCGGGTGTGATCTCGAGCCGCGCTACCAATTCAGGTGAAATGAAGTTGGCCTTGGCTCCTCCATCAAAGAAGATCAGGGCTTCTTGGTCTTTTACTTTGTCCCAAGCTCGGCAAAGTTCTATACTCTCGTCCATCGTGCTGTAATCAGTACCCACGTAATCTGGAACCAATCCTGTTTTCATCTTGCCTTTTCGTCCACGTTCCTCAGCTGCTCTCGAACTCTCAGGCCTTTCATCGTCCTTGTCGTTCTGTTCTTTCGGTGCCTTTTTAGGGCACTTCGCGGAGATATGCATAGTTTCCTCGTATCCAAAGCACATAAGATGGTTTCGTGAACTCAACCCTCTCATTGATTGGGAGGCTAACACTCTCTCTTTACATGCCAAAACTGATTCCCCCCTCATCATTCTTGCTGAGGAGGGCTTGCATTCTTTGCCTATCATCTCTCATGTGCAGGTAAAGCGTGAATTACGACGAGGAGCACAAGCGGCATTCATCTGTGCTGCTCCAGTTTCCCAGAGCATTCAGGCTCCAACTAAGTATTCAGAGTTGTTTACGAAGTTTAAACATCTCTTTTTGCAGGATGATCTTCCACCTCGTCTCCCACCCGAGCGGCCGGAGGACCATCGCATCGATCTTATGGAGGGGGCACAGTCGGTCAGTAAGGCTCCCTATCGATTGAACAAGACATAGGAGGAAGAGTTAGAGCGACAACTCACGGAGTTGGTGGCTAGAGGATTCATATGCCCTAGTGTAAGACCTTTTGCTGCCCCTGTTTTGTTTGTTCGCAAGAAGAATGGTTCGTCTCGTTTGTGTGTTGATTACAGGGCATTAAACAAGATGACCGTCAATAACAAGTTTCCGATGCCTCGTATTGAGTATAACCTCGATAAGCTCAATGGGGCAAAGGTTTTCAGCAAGGTCGATCTCAAAAGTGAATACCATCAGGTACGGGTATTCAAAGGCGACATTTGCAAGACCGCTTTTCGCACCGAGCGAGGGCAATGGGAGTATATTGTTATGCCTTTTGGATTGACAGGTGCCGTGGGTACATTCAATCGTCTCATGGTAGGTCGTTTCGGCGATATGGTCGGTGTATGTGTGTTCATCTTTTTAGATGATATTCTCATTTTTTCTGCATCGTGGGAACAACATGAAAGAGATGTCGAAAGGGTACTAACTCGTTTGGATGAGTGTCAGTTGTACATTGCAGCTAAGAAGTCTGAATTTTTTCTTACTGAAGTCACTTATCTGGGTTATATCATTTCTGCAGAAGGTGTCAAAGGTGGAACAAGTTCGTAATTGGGATTTACCCAAAACTGCATATGATGTGCGTTCTTTTCTTGGTTTATGTCAAGCATATAGTTCACACATAGAGAATTTTGCATGCATTGCTGCACCTATGACTGACGTTTTGAAAGGGGTCAAGACTCGCCATTAGCGCGTAGACTTGCCCGAGGCAGCCATTGAGGCTTTTCGCAGCTCTCAAGGTTGCGGTGACAGAAGCACCGTGTCTCATCCTTGCCTCTTGGGATGATCCCTTTGAGGTATGGACGGATGCGAGCAATGTCGCCATAGGCGCTGTGCTTCAGCAGCATGGTCGTCTTGTAGCTTTCCTTAGCCGGAAGCTCAATAGTGCGGAAAAGAATTATTCAGTTTATGATAAAGAACTTTTGTCTGTCATTCACTCTCTTAAGCATTGGAAGCATTTTCTTTATGGTAGAGAGTTTACAGTGCGCACAGATCATCAAGTCCTCAAGTGGCTCCAGTCTATGCCTAGTGCACATTGGAGTGATCGCCAAGCACGGTGTTCATAATTTATTGAGCAATTTGGAGGTTTGATTGAGTATGTGCCTGGAAAAGCTAACCCTATTGTAGATGCGTTGAGTCGCAAAGGATAGATTTTGGCTCTTGAGCCAAGAACCACATTTTCTATTTAGGGTGAGTCTTTTGACAGCATGAAGAATCAATATGCGGATTCCGAGTTTGGTAAGCATTGGTTGCAGGCTCTTGCTTCCCAAGGGCCAAGCAACTATCTCATTCGTGATGGATTGTTGTTTTTTCGTCAACGCTTATGTGTGTTGCTCTCTCTCAGGCCAACCATATTGCATAATGCATATGATTCTCTCAGGAGTGGGCACAGGGGAATGAACACTACATTGGAAAAATTTGCAATATTTTTTTATTGGCCTAAAATGCGAAAAGATGTGTTTCGTTATGTCACACAATGCACTATATGTCAAAAAGTAAAAGCTCCTCGGGGTAAGCAGCAAGGCCTTTTGCTTCCGTTGCCTATTCCCAATGGACCTTTTCAGGATATTTCCATGGATTTTGTGACTAACCTACCACCAAGTTTGCATGGATTTTGCATTCAAGTTCCCCCCTCTCAGCAGACTCTCCAAGACCCCTTGGCGTTTCCATCACCCATCAGCCCTAGCGTTTTGCATCATCGCTAGCCTCTCCATTGCCTTGGCGTTTTCAGCAGATATGCATAGCTTCACCCCCATTTGCATTTAGCGTTTTCAGCCTTGACCAGCAGCAACTAAAACCTGCGTTTTCAGCCTTAACCCATAGCAGGACAGCAACGTTTTTCAGCCCTAAAAACAGAAGTCATCAGCGTTTTTATCAAGCAAATTCAGCATCCAAAAACACAGCCAAACTCAGCGTTTTTCTCAGCCCAAACCTGCATTTTTCAGCAACACAAGATCAGCCCCGAATTGCAGCAATTCAGTTGCAGCAGAATTCAGTAGTTAGCGATTTTGGACAGCAGTTAGTTTCATTCAGTTTTCAGCCCCTTTGTCGTCATCTCTGTCCTGGTTATCATCGTTGACATAGACTAGATCTGCATCAGTCCATGCATCATCATTGTACCCGTTTGTGCAATCAATCATAGACCCCTCTCGCCAACAAGAGTGGGGCCTTCGGAGGAGGGTTTTACAACGTCTCTGGTGTCGTATCTCTCTTCTCTCTATCTCTCAGTCTCATACACTTGCACGCATAGTATCCACTCACTTTGTTCGTGATCATAGCACTCTCCATTAAGAACGGAAGGCTCTCCCTTCCATAAGAACTAAAAGGAACCTTGAGCAAATATGGAACACTCATCTTGAGAAAGAACAACATTCATTCCGCTGCACCTTACACATGTATATGGTAACAAATCCCCCCTGGAGTGATGCGGTGAACGAGAGCTGGCACATGAGTAAAGGGAAGTGCCATGCCCTGAGGACATGATCAATCTACAAAGGGGAGTAAGCCCAAAGCTTTGCGGAAAGCTTTCAAGCTTCTCACGAGAATATGCCTTTGTGAAAAGATCTGCAAGGTTGTCCTGTGTTGGCACATAAGCCAAGCTGATCTCTCCTGCCGAGAGCCTCTCCCTGACATAGTGGTAATGCACCTCAATGTGCTTTGTGCGAGCATGAAAAACTGGGTTCCTCGCAACTGCCAATGCGCTCTGACTATCAGTGTAGATACTGTTGGCAGTGTCCTGTCCAACACCCAAATCAGCCATAAGGCGTCTGAGCCATATACACTCAATCGTAGCTGTGAAGACTACCATGTACTCAGCCTCACAACTCGAAGTGGCCACAGTAGGTTGCTTCTTGCTCAACCATGATATACATGAACTGCCAAGCATGAAACAAAAACCACTTGTGGACACTCGCATGTCAAAAGAACCAGCCCAATCTGAGTCTGAAAAAGCATATAAGTCTGGCGGCAATGATCCCCCCTTGGGATAAAACAAGCCAAGATGTAAAGTGCCACTAAGGTAGCGAAAAATCCTTTTGACAGCCTACCAATGCTTAGACCCTGGGCTATGCATAAACCTGCTAACGTGTGAGACTGCAAACTGAATATCCGGCTTCGTGTTGCATACATAAATGAGGCAGCCAACAGCAGTTTGGTAAAGAGTGACATCAGCAGGATCACCAGCATCATGAAGACTCAATTTCAAACCTGTTTCCATGGGAGTGGCAATAGGTTTGGAATCCTCAAGTCCAAACTTACATAGCAATGTCTCTATGTAACTTTTTTGACACAAGGCAATACCACCATCACACTGCTTAAACTGTATACCCAAGTAATGATGCAACAGCCCCAATCTTTCATCTTAAAAGTAGCATTCAAATCAGCCTTAAATTCAGCAATATGTCTCTCATTTGGTCCAATGATCAACAAATCATCTACATAAAGAACCACAATGAGAAGTACATCACCCTCATGCTTTACATACAATATGCTTTCTGTTGGACTCTTATGAAAGCCTTGTTTGACCAAATGAGTGTCAGCTTTCTCATACCAAGCACGAGGGATTGCTTCAATCCATACAAAGCCTAGTACATGACAGCAAGGGTTGAACAAAATCTTCCACAAAACACTACATCCCATGAAACCAGAATACGCTTTGTTTGTGGATGATACAATCTGTAACCTTTTCTTTCAGTACTATAACCAATAAAAATACATTTGACAGCCTTCTCATCCAATTTTCTGTGGTGTGTTTGTGACACCAAGGCATATGCCAAACAGCCAAAAACACGCATGTGCTCAATAGAAGGCTTTCTATCATGCCATGCTTCATATGGAGTAATAGACTGCAAAGCTTTCGTAGGACACTTGTTTAGTACATAAGTGGCACACATGATGGCCTCAAGCCAAAAAGAATGCGGCAAAGCTTGACTTTTGACCATATATCGTGCCATTTCCGTAAGTGACCTGTTTTTCCTCTCAGTAACACCATTTTGCTGAGGTGTATAAGGCACTGTACATTGGTGTTTTATCCCACGACTAGCCAGAAATACATTGAATTCATGAGACATATACTCCCTTCCTCTATCGGAACGTAGGGTGCCCATAGTACATTTCGAGACATTTCAGCCATAGCCAGAAATTGTTTGAAGCACATAAAAACTTCGGACTTTGGTTTAAGTGGAAATACCCATGCATGCCTGGAGTAATCATCAATGAAAGTCACGAAGTAAAGGTAATTGCCCAAGGACGGAGTTTGCATGGGCCCACAAACATCACTATGTACAAGCTGCAACCTGCATGTGGCCCGAGCTGAACCATCCTTTGGAAACTTCGAACGCTGCATCTTACCCAAAATACAGCCTTCACAAACATGTTTGACAAGTACTTCAAGAGATGGCAAAGAAGCAACCATATCAGATTTTTGCAAACGCAGCAAACTGACAAAATTCAGATGACCAAAACGTGTATGCCAAAGTTTTGCATCTGAAATAGCTCTTGAATCTGCAACTGCATTTGCAAAATTTTGTCCACACTTGTCATACAAAATGAGCTTATACAGCCCATGGCACCAAAACTGAGATCATGAACTGTACATTTGTCATCCACAAGTTTGACTAGAAGTCCAAGTCTAGCAAGTCAGATACAGACAAAAGATTCTTCTTGATCCCAGGTATATAAAGTGCATCAACAAGTGTGAAAGAACTGCCATTTGCAGCAGTAAGCATAATCTTTCCAACTCCTTGAACCGGATAAGAGGCATTGTTGGCACAAGTGACTGAATTTCCATGAGGGACAGACTTGAGAGAGGTGAACAATTCACGTTGTGAGGTGATGTGCTTTGTAGCACCACTGTCGAAATACCACACATGTGAATCTGCAGAAACTGACATGCATGCATCATGGACAACAGGATTGTCAGTGCACTCTGCACTAAAAGCCCATTCTGCATCAACATCAGCATTATAGTTTCCTTTTACAGAAGACTCAACAATGGCTGCATTTGTAGTGGAACCAACATTTGCAGTGGAACCACCCTCTTTCTTAGCCTCTTTGGCCTTCAACTTAGGACACTGCTTGATCAAGTGATCATTAGCTTTACAATAATGGCAACGCATCTTCTTTTTGCCCTTATCACCAGAATTGCCAGATGAAGTGCTGCCAGCAGCAGCATTGGGAACAGAAGTTTTGCCACTCACAACAGAACCATAAGAAGTGGCTTCATTGCTGTTACCACCCTTTCTTTGAGAAGCAATAAAAGCCTGTTCAATTGCACGTTGTCTAGTCTTTTTTTTTCTGGAAAACAGCAATGTGCATAATGTATCAAACTCGACAACTTCTGGATTTCCTTGGGTCATAAGTCTCCAAGTACTAGCAAAAGTCTGGTAAGAATCTGGTAAGGCATCAAGAACAGTCCGCACAAGGGAAACTGTTTGAAATGACTTCACCTGCAGAAATAAGTTGCTCATTGATATCCTTGACACCAACAAGAAAAGTGTCCATATCATCTTCCTCATGCATAATCTTCGACTCCAGCTCTTTACGCAGCATAGCAATTTTAGCCTCATTGCGGCTTGCATAAAGACCAGCTAGAATATCCCAAGCATGTTTTGCAGATTTTGTTGAACGAATGTGAGGAACAATGGTGCGCTTCACAGACAACACAATCAATGCATGAGTTGCTCATCCTTTACATCCCAACGAGCTTGTTCTGCCGTAGGCAAAACAACTCTAATAGCAGCAATCCTTGCAACAAGACCTGCAACATCCTCAACATCACCTACATCCTCAGAACCAGGACGTACATCAATGCCCTGCACAATATTTCAGAGGCCCTTTGACACAAGAACGTGTTGCATCATTTAAGCCCACATAAGGTAATTGTCCCCATCCAACCTGTCCTCAGCAACAAACATCTTGAACACATCTGTGTTGTTGTTAGCCATGGTAAATGCTGCACCTGATGTGAAAACTGCCCAAAAAGAGGAGAAACGGAGCGGAAACAACACGTGCTATATAGCACAAACCGTAGAAGACTGTAAGGCATCTGTTATGCAAAAAACGGCACTGACAGAAATTCTGCACAAAATGACGAAATTGCCTGTGCAAACCTGCCTGTATGGAAACGGAGGGCGAAATGAGCCCGAATGAGACTTGCCAATGCTCGCCGAACCTCACTGAAATCGGAGAAAGTGAGCGGGCGTGTGCTGGAGCAGCTGGCGCCTAAGCCCGCGAGGACGCAACCTGCTCCGATACCAATTGTTGGAATTAGGGTTGCTGAGAACGCACACAGCTTGGAGAAGACAAAGGAAGCTCAAGGCACACAATAGAGAGTGTATTCCTTAGTGTGCAATGGAAAGATAGATAGCCCTAGAGTGATGGGCGTATATACAATGCATGGGTCTATACCTTGCACTTTCCTTTAAGGGTGAATCTGGGCTTATCGTGGATTCATCTAGGTGTATATACAATGCACGGGGGGAAAAAACCTCCTAAAGAGGGAAAAAATGCCCCGGCGGTCCTATTGTGTTCACGCACATCACTACCACATGTATATGGTAGCAAGGGGGACAACTTTTCCCTTCACAGAGAGGTATTTGGACAACAATGGGATTTTTTTCCAACGCTTGTGGACAAGCTCCTATGGCTATTGTTTCCGCGAGAGATGGATTGGCTGATTTGCCATGTCTTTTGCAATCATTTTTTGTCTTGGAGTTGTGGAACCCCGTGGAGGATTCAAGATGTGAAGCATGCTGGACTGATTTGGTTTTCCCAGATGGAGTTGTTTTTGCCATGGCTTCTTGCAAGAAGAGCAAGCATGCAGCTTCTGGATCTAGAGGGGGAGACAACTTTTTTCATTAGAGAGAAGTGTTTGGACAACAATGGGATCTTTTTCAACACTTGTGGAGCTGGTTCCTATGGCTATGTTTCCTTGAGAGATGGATTGGCTGATTTGCCATGTATTCTGCAATTGCACTTTTTTGCCTTGGAGTTGTCGACGGAATTATCTATTTGAGGACTTGATGGAGGCTGATTTGGAGTTATAGCGGGTCAGTCCATTCCCATCTTCATGGGCATGTTGCAGATCCCCTAGAAGGTTCCTTTACTTCCCCCTTGAGTATTGGTAATATGTTGTGTGTCGGATATTGATTGCACAGTTGTGGGGGTACATTTTCTAAAGCGCAAGTGGAAAAGGAGAAAGTTTCAACGAAGATTCTAAGGAAGTAAGTTAAACAGTAGGAGTATATGAGCTCTTTTGAGTTTGTATGGAGTTTGGCATAGTGTATTGGATTGTCCCTACAAGTTTGACCCTCTTGTATTGGGCACCCATTGTATCAGTGGTCACACATAGCCCACACAGTTCCAGCTAGTAGCACTTCTAGAGTCATTTTAGTCTCTGTTCTTTTTTTGTACCCAGACATGGTATCAGATTCACCAGTTTTTAACAGATTGGTCTCATAGGTCATTTGTGCCTTTTGAAGACGTTAATAGATCATTTCATTCTCTCTCTCTCTCTCTCTCTCTCTCTCTCTCTCTCTCTCTCTCTCTCTCTCTCTCTCTCTCTCTCATGTCCTGGGCTACAATCCCCTTTCCGCCACTCACTGACTTCTCTCTTTTTAGGAAAACTGCCGATGCTTTCATGTGCTATGTTTCACTCACTTGCAATCCAACAACTTAAGGGAACTGAAAAACCAGAATAACAGCAATTTTTCACTTATGGCATATGTGCGGGCAGTGTCACCAAGAGGTGAAACTTGGTGTCTATTTATTGTACTTTATTTTGTTTTATTTTTATCTTAATTTGATTTCTTTTTTGTCCCCCGAAGCTCTTGAAGGACATGACTAGTGTTTGAGCCAGTCAGCACTCAAATCCGAGGTAGATATCAGAATAGGCAGCGGAAGATGCAATGAAACAGGGATTGGCATCTGATCCGGTTGACACCTCGAGTCCAATCTGACTCGGCTCCACAGGAACCTTTGACACTGGAACCCCTGAGGCGTTGTACACACTCCCATTTACATGTGAAATAGTTATCAATGTACTGTCTAGAGATCGGTGCATACCTCATGCGCCAAGCACAAGGACCTGTAGCTTCATTTCTCACAAACAATTTTTGACATTCTTCATTCATAATTTATTGCACTTTCTTTCGCAGGGGAGACTCTGTTTGGGACCCCAGAAAAAGTATGCCAGAAGATTGGGAAAGCTTTGACCCTTCAGAGGGTCATTACCATGAAGAAAATCCTGCCAAGGAAGAGGCTATGATGCTGGAAGAGTTCCAAAAACGCAGGGAACGCAATCGAATACAGGTGTGCTTTCTCAGGCTGATTCTGTCTGTACCATTGACATATTTAGCTCTGCCAGAATTACAAGGTTTTCTTTCTTCAAGATTGCCAGCTTTGTGAAGCAACATCTTTATGGACGGCGAAGACCTGTTGATGGATGGAAGTACATTATAGATAATTTTGGTAAAGATGAGAAAGGAGCTCGTGGAGAAGGACAAACAACTGGAAATAATGAGCTGGAAAAGCTAGCATTAAAGAGGGAGAGTGGTCGCCTAAGCCGGAAGGGTTAGTCCTTTGGGATTACTTTGCCCTGAAGACTTATGCCCTATCGCTTGTTTAGAGGGTCCAATTCTATATATGTTTCCAAAAAACAAGTTTGTTTTGGGTTTAGGATTCATCGAGTTCGTTTTGGGTTTAGGATTCATCAATTTTGTTTGCACTTGTTGCTTGAAAAATCTTATGTAGTTCTTTGATAGACTAAGTTGCATACTCGATTGTTCAAAGACCTCAGAACAGGTTCTTTTGCATTTATTTTAGTGCTTGGGCATTTACTATGGGAGTGTTAACCTTTTGTTTAAGCTTCGTATATTTGGAAATGCGTAAATAAACTTGAAAGAGACGGAAACCATTGCTGATAGGGCATTCTTGGATCACCATGCATTGCTTTAGGTATCACTTTTATGCAAATTCAAGAGTGAACATTGAGCTGAATAATTTCCTTAAAAGTGCTTAATGAATCACTTCCTCAAGCTTAATGGGTTGTTAAGAGGAGCCAAACTCAAATCAAAAGCCATTGTTGGGCAATGTCTAGAATTTTTACATCTTTATTTGTGGGATACAGTCCAATAACATTTCAATCAAATTGGCAGCTTTTCAAGGTGGTCAATGAGTGAGAGAGTCCTTATCACTAAAGAATATTTTTTGGTTAAGGTTCACTAAATGGAAGAAGGTAGCCTGTGCTTTCACAAAGTCAACATAAAAGATGCTGGAACCAGTTTGAAGATACCCAAAGGGACATTGGATATTGGAGTATATATTAGGTGTATTCTTGAGTTGAGATTGGTGTAAAGGCTCATGTTGATGCTTCCAACCATGTCAGCATTGTGATTTATGCTGGTGGAGAGAATTTGTCAGGGAAGGTAAAGTCAATGCATACTTGATATGCAAGCATCTTTCATTAAGAGAATCTTTCTCCCAAGGCTGACCGAATAGTCTAAGAGCTTTCTAGCTAGTGGAGTTACACATACATACTATTAGGAGGTTCTACGATTCTAAAGTTGATGGAATTGAAAAGAAACTTTTGGCATCTCCCATTACTCTTTGTTTGCGTATTTGGTTGTGATATTGTTATAAAGACATTACTTGGTTTGCCCGGGGTTCAATGCAACTTAAGTGGTCTACAATCATGGCTTCATCCTTCCATTTTAGCATCAATCTCATGAATATTTTATTAGTGTAAGAGATAAGTTTCCTTAGGTAAAACATTCTAGTATCCATGGTAATAGTCTTAAGGATGTAAGATGTAAATGTGGGTTTTTGCCCTGGGTTCAATGCAACTTAAGTGGTCCACAATCATGGCTTGATCCTTCAAAGCAACTCAAGTGGTCCACAATCATTGTTTGATCCTTCCATTTCATGAATATTTTATTAGTGTAAGAGATAAGTTTCCTTAGGTAAAACATTCTAGTTTCCATGGTAATAGTGTTAAGGTTGGAAGATGTAAACGTGGGTTTCTGACATGAGATTCACTTGTTCATTACTCTCTATATTTTTGTGGGTAGTGATTATGGTTGTTCCTTTCCTTTACCTTGGTCGAAAAACACATATAGGCTTGTCTTCTTGCTTTTGCAAGGAAGTATTTCGGAAGGTTTAGACCTTAGAATTACTCTTACGGGAGCACAACGCAAGGCTACAAAAATGGGTTGGCCATTAGCTCGAAAGAAAAGACTGGAATTTTCACTCAATGCATTTGACACAATAATTCTGGTTGGAAAAGTCTTAGTTTAGTGCCCAAACATGTCCTTGAGTACAAATGGCATAATCTATGGAGGTTTATAACTAGCATCATTAGGGAAAATATGAACCCTCTAGGGGTTCTTTGGGATTAAGGTTAATTAGAGGCCAATCAATAGAAAGAGGGTGGACACTTTTTAGGACAAGGTAGCCTTACATCTCTTAATGGCTTAGTGAGAAGGTAAGGGAGGTGGTTAGGGGAAAGGGATTTGGGATTGGGGGGGGGGGGGTGCGCACTTTGGCCTCCTTCCCACTTTTTGGCTTGGATTCAAAGATATATTAAAAATTTAAAATTTTCAAAAAAAAAAAACTCTATTTTTCCTCTTTAAAAGCCCCCCAAATCTATTTTATGATCAAGCAAGCATTTTTTGACCTTTAAAAGTAAAAACGTGCACTTAAAAACTCAAAATTTATTTTTTTCAAAAAAAAAAATCACTTTCCACGTCCAAAGTCTTCCAAAAACTATCATATAGCTACAAATTGATTTTCTCTCTACAAACCTTTTTCCAAGCTCTCCATTGCTGCAACAACCACATGTACCTTACAATCACACCTTCTCTCTCTATTAACTTTCTTCAGCCTTCATTGTAGCACCAAGCAAGCTCCTCCCCCTTTTCTTCCCCTTGTCCACCACATATTTTCACACCAAGCTAGCTCCTCCCCCTTCTCTCACCTCCATTACAACATGAAACAAGATCATCCTCCTCCTCTTACTTTCATTCACTCACATTACATGCAAAACTCTACTCTGGAAGGTAGCAAAAGGATGGGCTCAAAGGACTTGTACGCCACAACAAGAGGAGATGTAATTGGTGAGTGGACATTGCAAGGGTTCACCTCCAACATAAGGATACATAAGGATAGAATGGTAATGAAATTGTCATTGTAGCTTACATTTAGAGCTTGACATCATCTCGATCTCTAACTTTATCATGCTAGAGACAAACAACCTCTTTATGGCTTTCAACACCTAGGGCTTCACACCTCAATCAACAAAAGTAAGCAAAGTTCCTCATAATATTAGGGTGTGATATTTTGTTGGTGGCTTTGGTGCACCATCTAGTATTACATAACATATATTGAATCTTATAATGCAAGTAAGTTACATTATCTATGGAGCGTTGTCAAAGCTTCTCCTTCTAGTTTCTTCTTTGTATAATTGTCACTAGATTATTAGAACTAGTACAGTCGGTGGCCTTCGGCTGCATCTCTCTCTCTCTCTCTCTCTCTCTCTCTCTCTCTCTCTCTCTCTCTCTCTCTCTCTCTCTGCGTCGTTGTGTAGCTGGAGCCGTAGAGAACACTACCGGTTTAAGGAGTTGTTGCCACGTGTCGAGAGGGGGGGGGATCCCTCCTCCTTTTATAATAGTATATGATATCATTTTATACGCTATCCCTGTATCCTCACAAAATTTGGTGTTTTCTTATAGAGTCAACTTGTTTTGAGGGGAAATGAGCAAGCAACCATGTGTAGAGATGGAAAAAACTCTATTCTTGGTTAGTGAGGAACCTTGCAATACCTCCATGGCAATACCAAACGGCCTCATCCCCTTATCCCACCTCCATTGTAGTACCAAAAAAACTCCTCTTTCTCCTTCTACTTTCCTTTACTCTTACGGGGCATCTCTACTCTCCAAAGAAAGCCAAAGAATGAGCTCACCGGATTTCAATGCCACAATAGTAAAAGTGTAGATAGTGAGTGGCTACACAAGAGTTCTTTAAAGGTGTTTCGGTTTTCAAGGTGGAGGATGAGAAAAACAAGCATATCATGTCCTTGCATAATTGTCCTTACCTTGCTATCAAACAAGTACCACATGCCTCTCAAGAATGCCGTGTTGTTTCTAATGAGCTCCAACCTCTTTAATTGAAGATTCTACATCATGTTGATGATGGTGCTATGTAAAATGTGTAACACTATAATTTCTTATTTCTAATTACAACTTGCCTTTATTGTGAAGATCAATTCTATGTTTGACACTTTATTTGGTTTGTAACAAGGTATGTGAACTACTGGTGTAGATCTTTTCAAATACAAAATGCTTCCTTGCTTTAACTTTCAACAATAGACTTGTGGTAGTCAACTTAGAGACATTATAATCATCACCACTATCTTGGATAGTTTTTACGAAATTTTATATCATCTTCACTAAGTTCATTAGTGCTCAATAGTTTGGTGTAGAAAACTATTCCATTATGGCACGAGATGGAGCATGGTATATTTCCTATCGCATGCTTACCTTGGATCCCATCTCTTGGCTACTATCGCCGAGGGGATCCAAGGGGGGTTAGGCGATAGCTATCTAGACCCTCCTTGACAGGGGTGTTTGGGAGCAGCGTCCCCAAAGGCCGAAAATAGATACATTTTGGAATATGATTTTGTATGTGTTTTTTATAAAAATCGGATGATATTCACCATGTGATGAGAAGGGTCTCAATACTCACTTTTTTATGAGAGATTGACACACATTGCATCTATTGTAATAAAGAAACACACTTCTTTAGCAAGATTTCTCCAAGAACATAGCTTTCTTACTTCTTTAACCACAATAAATCAATTCAAGAACCATTCACTAACTTATAAGAGATTACAATATAGCAACAAAAAGAAAAATATTCTTTTACACAAAAAAATCATGAGAGATATGGCCAAGTCCACGGCTTAAAAAAAAGGATCCTAAAACCATGATAGGGCCCTAGGGACCTTCAACAAGAGTGGACACAAGGATGCGCAAAACTGCCAAGTAGGAACCCTGTCTCACCATATGGTGCTCCTTTGTGGCCCCTCTTGTTGAGGCCCCCCTAGGGCCTTAGCATGGCCCTAGGGCCCTTTTTCTCTTATTTAACACAAACTTGAATTCTTCTTTAACCATCATGATCAATTCAAGAACCACTTGGAAGAGATTATAGTATAGCAACAAAAGAAAACTTTACACAATAAATTTATGATAGATATGGGAGCCAAGTCCATGGTTTTATTTAGATAAATCAGAAAAATACCATTTCTCAAATGCTAAATTGGTGTATTCAGATCGTGCTATTCTACTATGTTTAACCTCAATTTGTCCTTATTTTAGGTAAGATGTCATGATTCTAGCACTCAAATTTGATTTTTCTATATTAATTTATATAAGAAAACTTCCAATATAGATTTTTGCAAAAGGATTTGTATCAAAGAGATGTTTTAAAGCATCAATCAAAGCTCATAAAGATGGATTCTAAAAAAAATAAGGTGTTAAGACACACCAAATGATGTGACTACTAAGTAACAATATTATGCCAACAAAAAATATAATATATAGACACAAAGAGCATTGACAACTCTTATTATAGCATTGGTCACCTTAATCTCAACTAGGAGAAAATAGCTAGTTCCAATTTGAAAACACTATCAAGTTTCAACTGCACTATAATATGTACAACATCCAAATTAACATTTGATAATTAAAAAAAAGCTAAAAAATATTGTGGAGTAGCTATGGCCCTAAGACCATAACTTTTCATCTATGGCACCTATAGTGCCATTTAGAGTAAAAGAATATATGTTTGTGCCAAAGAATCTATATTAACATGCCACATTTTCATCAATAGATGGTCTCTCAAAACTTCAATACATGCTTTAAAATTTCAATAAAGCTTCAAGAGATGGTGCCTCAAAAAAAGGAGGTGTTTAAAAACATCATTGATGTGACTAATATGTAGCTTATGATATGATCACACCAAATCTGTACGGGTTGCACACAAATATTGCCAACAACTCATTTTTTAAAATTTATGATCTTTATCTATTTTTTAAATGAGTTTTTTTTCTTTTGTTTGAAAGAACTTTGTAGTAGCTGATCAACCCATTGCTCCACTTTGAATAAGATACTTGATATAATATGAGAAGAAACTCTTCTAATTTATGACATTATAATAGCAGCACCCCTTTCAAAACATGCCTTGGAATGATAACAAAAAATTAATTGAATAGTTTTACTCCAACTCACAACAAATCAAAATGTGTTTAACAAACAATAGAGCGCAATCCACATATAAGACTTAATGTCTTTGAGGTCATAGGATACCTTCTATGGTGGGTCCTAATTAGAGCACTTTCTTGTATATGGTCTCAAGCTCATAGGGTTATGATACTATATGGTGTGGATATGTTGGCTTGCATAGACCTAGGATCATAGGGTTCTCTGATTCCAAATGACATAAATGCTGTGAGATTCTCAAATATTTTTCTTTTTTCTTGAAAAGCTAAAGGTCTTCCTTTATAAGATGTCAATAGATAGAGCTTAAGTGTAGCCTAAGAGAGTTAGAATTTTCTTTGTAGTTTGCAAGTAAGAGGCTTGTGCTTTTCATTATGTAGCCCAAGCTAGTCTCCCATGATATTACGCATAAAGGGTTCTAATTCGAAGCTACACATGGTAAGCGATTTTTGGAATAACATATGTCAACTTATGGCCTTGTGGTCATAGGGTGCTAATTCTATAGGTGCAAATTATGTCGCTTCCTATGACCGCAATTAATAAAAGTCCTGTAGAAGATGAGATACCAATCTTTGGTCTTAGGCCCATAGAGTTTTCCATGGAGAAACTAATCTGGCCATATGTAGGATCATGCAATGCCAATATTCTGGCTTCATATGGCCACACTTTGTTAAAGTGGGCCCAAAATCAAACAGATCCCTATGAACCAAAGGCCACAAGGTGCCATTTCTAAATAACATAAAGGCACTTTAATAATGTCAAAAAGAATTTTATTTGTTCTAAAAGTCCCATGCTTTTTATTGAAGCTATTTATATAGGGATCTTAAGTGCCTCATTGAAAACCTTAGGATCTTAGGATGCTTATTCTTGGCCACCATTAGTAAGTATCTTGTGGAAGAACATAAGCCAATGTATGGTTTTAGCTTCATAGGGTTAATACTATAGGGTGAAAATCCCCTAAAATGTAGATTGTCCTTGATGGTGCAACGGACACAGATTGTAAAACAACAAACATTTGAATCTTTTAGTAAACTAAAATTAAGCATTTGACACATCAAAGTCAAAAGCTATATATAGCATTGAAAGACAAATTTGCATAAGCACTCTGAAAAATACATAAAGAACTTTTGTAGATTCCATAATATTATAAAAATCTACTCTATCATCTCCTCAATGGAGATCTATTTGAGATTATAATAAATCTTTAACTATTTTATATAATTCTTGGCTTCATATACTTTGATAGCAGGCTTTTGAAGAGTATGAAACCTTTATCAGCCTTAAAAGGTATTGAAGCAATTATGCTTGCCCAAACATTGCGATACAAGAGTTGTTAAGAGTTTCTTATCTTGACTTTGAGGGGACATTCCAATATTGCTAGATGTTGCACATTTTTCATCGTCATGAGGACGGGAAGCTTCGGATAGTCTGTGTGTAGAGTAGGTTTTCCCTGGATAAACCAAATTTCTCTCCTCCCACTTTGCAACACCATGTGAACATGATTATAAAGTTCATGTCCTTGTACTATGGGTGCTTTTTCATACAAATAAGAGCTTGTAATTGTGTGAATTCGTTAACATAATGAAGAGCTTGAATATATGGCAGCATATCCCCTAAGGAGGATATTATCCTCTTCGTCAACATTGAATGATGGCGGAGAAATACAATTTAAAGTAGGATTAGGACATACCCATAATGGTGCATCATTTACTAGAAGCATTCTTATTGTATCAATCCCAAATTTTGTTGATGCAATAGCCAACAATTTGAAAAGTTCTTCTACTCCTGGATTATCTGGGGAAGCGATTCTTGATTCTTCACATGATTGACATTGGCTTTGCTCCCAAATAATAAAGAATGAAAAATTTTCTCCAGCCTCCTTCTCTAAAATCTTGATGATGTCCATAACATGTGTATCATTAGTAGCTGACCATATCCCAACATTGAAATTGCTAAGTAGAGTCTTCAAAATCCCAATGCATCTTGGCTGTAGAACAATATACTCATGATCAAACTTTAAGCTCTTCATTTTTTTGGACTTGTGCTAGCTTCGTCTCAAAAGTAATCCACCCAAGCTCACTATTACAGTTAGCATTGGTCTGTTAGTGGATGAAAGGTCCAGATCACCATGCATTCCAGTTCCTAGATCTTGAGTTACTAAAATGTTTTGGATGGATTTCTCTTCTGAGCTTGTCTATGTTTTGGAACTTGCATCACTCTTCAAATTCATCTCCAATGGCTGCAATGATTCACCTTCAGGAACTTGTAGGTTTTTGTCAAATTCTTCAAGAATTATCTCGTTGCTATGGAGATCCACAGACTCTTTCTCAAAAGGTTCAATAGCTTGAAAATCCTTTATACCAACAATCTCAGGTGAAACTTTGTCAACCGCAATATTCTGTTGAAGGACTGCAAGTTTTAAAGAACACCTGTTGTTAGCTTTGGAAGCACCTACAACTCGGATGGATTCTTTTGTCACACTTTTAGAGCAAAATTAGAGAGTATCCAAATGACAAATTTAATATCTAAGAATACATCTAATAGATATCCGAGAGTACATTTTATAAGACAAAGGATGCCATTGCAATTTAGCTTGTAGAAAATTCAAGAGACCACCCTAAAAAGACTTATGGATGCATGGTCAACTTTGACTACAAGGTGTTGACAATAAGTTTCTTGAAGAAAAACACATTTTACCATGTGGCATGAGGGTCATAGGGTGAACTTTGTAGGTATCTTGAAGACACTGTGGGAGCTTAAAATATGCCTTCTATGGTCTTAGGTCCATAAGGAACTTTCTTTAAAGGTAATTAAAATAAAAAAAAATCTATAGTCTTAAGACCATAGGGTACTTTATATCCTCTAGAATCTCTACATTGGCACAATTTGTTCTTAGAATTATAGGGTATTTTATATATAATCCTATGACCATAATATACTTTGTTTTGAACCTAAGGGACCGCAAGCTCATTTTTTTTCACCTCTATACTGGTGCTCTATGGCCATAGGGATTCTCATTATGTTTTCTAGGACACGTGATATTGATCATAGGTTTCTTGAAGAAAACCACATTTAATCCTATGGCCTAAGGATCATAGGGTACTCTCAGTAGGTGTCTTTAAGACTTTGCGAAAGATTAGAATACATCTTTTTATGGCCTTAGGACTATAGGGATACTATTTTTTATAGGTATAAAAATAAAGATAACTTTATAGCCTTAGGACTATAGGATGCACCTATATATTTGCACCATGTGGCCCAATGGCCATAGGGATTCCCCTAGACCACAGGGTATTGATAATAAGTTTCTTGAAAAAAACCACATTTCATCCTATGGCTCTTTGTCGGTATCTTTAAGAACCTTTGAGAGCCTAAAATATGTCTATCTTTGGCTTTACGGCCACAGGGATTGGGTTTTTTGTAGATATATGTTAGCAGCAAGCTAACTTGGATAACTTTCTTCGGAGCTTTCATTGTAAAAACACTTATTATTTTGATGAATCTGGAATATTGTAATTCCTACTTTCTAGATAAACAGTGTAATTGATGAGTCGGGGCTACAAGTTTCCAGATTGTATCAGCCTCTCTTTAGTTAGAGTTCCCAGATTATTAGTTTTGACCACAAAAACCTTGGCTAAGGTATAAAAGCCAATTTTTGTAAGTTTATTGTATGTTTTTGGATAATAGAAACACAGCGTGAGCTAACGGCGCTCACTTCTCTCCTTCTCGCACTTCCAACTCCCTTCTTGGTTGTCACATTGTAGTACCGTCTGTTGCGTTGCAACCGCCGCAGGTAAGAGCTCTACGCATTGACGTAAGCATTTCATGGTAATCCGTAGCTTTGGCATCACCGACCTACGGCCTAATTTCATCATAAGTAGGAATTTAAGCTTCAAAATCATAAACTAAGTATAGGCGGGGTATTGGGCATCATTGCTAAGCATTTAGATGCATTCAGGTTCGCAAATGACTAGGTCAAAAACTCACTACTATTAATAATCGTGATTTTTACACTTGACCTAAAGTGAGATTTGAGACCATAAGCATGTGTGCTTAGGTCTTATAAACATGTCCTAGAAGTTTCATAACGTTTGGATGTCGTTTGATGCTGTAACGATTATCATTTGTTTGCCGATGAGCGAGTACCTTTTGGTGATTTCTGTCATTTGAGTGTAGCTTGAGTTAGATGCGATTTGTTTGTTGTTTTGCAAGAGATTGAAAACCTCTTGTAGCCTCTATGCACCAGTCAAGTCAGCTTGGGCCCATGGATTGACAATTATATTCGTGGTTCTCGCTATGTCTGCAATAAGATAGAAGTGAGGTTAGCCCGTCCCACATTTGGCGCCGCTGTCGGGGATTGAAGAGACCTAAACTAGGGAAAAACACGAGCATCTTGTGAAGTTATCCTTTAACTTTCTCTAGGATCTCTTGGAGTCAAAACTTTCTTTTTAAAACCGCATAGCTTAAGATTGTCGTATTTTGCTGTGTAGAGGTAGCTTGGAAGTAGGTTATACTTGCTAAGTATCTTCTAGGATTATAGAATGATTGAATTAGATTAGAATTTTGAGAATGATTGATGAACAAGACAAGTCATAAGATCAAGGCTCAAGAAACCATAAAAAACAAGAAAACAAGTGTTTGTGGACACTTTCCACAACCCCATTGCAGTAGAACCTAGGAGTAGGGTAAGTAGAATCCAAGGTGGAATCTTAGAACATTGCTCTATCCAAAAGAATCAATTGTGAATTGTTTATGTGAAGTTGCAGAATTTCAGGTCTACGGCTAGAAATAGCACCAGAAGACTGTCCACCATTGAATCCGACTGGAGAGTATGTTTTAAAAGTTGTATGAACCAGTGGGTAAGCTTAAGGACGCATTTGAGATAAAATTTCAAGAATTTTCAAAAACTCGGATTATTTACTTTTTCTTGACATTTTAGGCCAAATTAAGTTTTGACTTGATCAGAGGCTTAAAATAGATCATAAAAAGACTCTCCGGTGAAAAAATTGAAAAAAGTGCTCATTTTAAGCCTAAACTAAATAATCATGATTATTTACTTTCAACTCAAAAGTGACCAAGGTTGATACCAGAGACTCTATGCATGTGTACAAACATCTTTTGTAAAGGCCCATAGAATTTGGATCACCAAACTGACAAGAAACTTGGTAGAAACTAAATTCTGCACTGATTGTTGAGAACTTCAGTGTAAATTGGAAAAATTTTGTTCAAACTCAGTGGAACTTGACTCATAGGCTTATATTGAAGTGTTAAACAAGTGTACATGCTCAGTTGACCAAAAAGATGCAAAAATTTGCTAGAAGTAAATAATCGCGATTATTTTTTTTGTCCCATTTTCCAACTTTTTTGACCAACCCAGCATACCACTAGTTTTAGCATGTTATATTAAGCCCACAAATCAAATTTGGTAAGATTTGGATCATTGGAGTGAAAATTGGGGCCAAATTTGCAAAGTCAGTATGTAGACACAAAATTGTTGACCTTTTGAACAGGAATTATCCAAACTTGATGAAACTTGTCCAGGGAGCTTAAGTTAAGCTAATTAACAAATCTATGTCAAGATAGTGACAAAAAATTGCAATAAAATAGCAGGAGTAAATAATTGTGATTATTTACATATGCTACAAAACTAGGCAATTTTGCATATTTGAGTATACCACAAGGTCAATCATATCAAGTAGACCACACAAATCAAATTTGGTAAAATTTGGATCACAAAAGTGAGACTTAAGGTAGATTCTTGAAATTGAGTATGCGGCGGACACGAAACAGTTGTTGATAACTTGAACAAATTTTATTCAAACTAAGTGAAACTTGTCCAGAGACCTTAATAAATTAAGTACTTGGAAAATCAAGCCAAAAAGTGTAAAAATTTGAGAAAAGTAAATAATCGCGATTATTTACTTCTAATAGGGTTCAATCGGATCAAAATTAGTACATGTTCACTCAGTTTACAGATTTCAGATTAATCCTTTGACTTTTTGCAAAAGTAGAATATGAAAGTCTTAAGTGCTGACTCACTTAGCTCAATTTGAAGAGATGCACCTAGACCAGTCACAATAGTTAGCAAAAATTGTACATTCTTTGTGAAAAAATAGCTAACTTGATTAAAAATGATACAGAAATCAAGTTGCAAACAAGGAATTGAAAGCTTGACAGAAGTTGCAATCAAGTCAAGTGAAAGAAGCTGATAACAAGTCAATCCAACGGTAAGTACTCTATCTAGGGCTTCACAAGTCTATATGAACCTTAGATCTAGTCGTATACTAGCAAACCAAGGCATATTTGGAGAGACCGCTAGTAGAGTATCCACCGAAGAGAGTGTGAATCAAGGCGATCACTTGGACACTATCTTTGAAGAAGTCTCGGATATTTTTTCAGAATCAATATCTGAAATATCTTCCTATTCAACTCATTTAAAAACCGGAATGACAGTGCGTTATAAGCACATACTCACCTTTTATAAGACTAATCGCCATGGAGCTCAGGTTTACTTGGATCCTAATGAAGAGTATGCTATTCGCATTGATGAACATGACATGGAGTTTGAAGAGGAAATCAGGGCAAAAAAACAAGAAAAATGTATATGGATAAAAACGAAACTCAGTATTTACAAGTTGAAAACACTAATGTGATAGACAAATGAGGGTTAGAAGTAAATACCACAATTCCATATATGGCAACAAAAGAAGGACCACCGACTTTAGAATTCGAGAGATACGATCAAGTTGATTTGAAGCCTTTGAAATGGCATAGTACGGATAATCCTAGGATCGGAGTCTACTATTGGGAGGATAGAAACGTCAAAGATCTTCTATGGAATTCTCATGCCCAATCAAGACAGTTAACACCCATGAAGATCATCTATATCTTCAAAATCAAAGACAAGGGTTCAGTAGATCTACCAACCTACCTATTTAGGGATTGTTAAAACAATAACTTTGTTATGATGAGTCCTGAGGAGGTGGAACAAACCAAATACCAAGGGTACTCCATAACAGATTGGATATTGGGCCAAGGACCACAAACTATTCTAAGAGATGAACTCCACGAGAGATCTTTTGAGAGTAATGTTAAAAAACCAAAAACTACCTCATCACAAAGAAAACCGGGCGACACTAAAGCCAGTCATGGGCTACATGAGTCACTATTTCCAACAGATTGATTTGAAGGACTCGAAACAGGACCAACTGCCACGAGACCGGGAGTTGAACCGATAGACATGTCAGACCAGCTGATTTTTTAAAATGGGTCAAAAAATACAGTGGATATGGGGATCCATATGAACACTTAGCAAGCCCTAAAAAAAGTGCTAAGAGCAGAACGCATATTTGATTTCCATACTCAATTTGAGGGATTTAGAATGACATTAGAAGGAAAAGCAGTGACATGGTTCCAAAACATTCCACCAAGGTCAATCATGGACTTAAATACATTAGCTCAAGGATTTGTACCTGCATGTTCCAAAACGGGGATCAAACATAATTTGGTAGCTCAAATCTATAGCTTCAAACAGAAACAAGGTGAGTTTGTTAGGGATTATGCAACTAGAATGAAACAATACATTGCAAGATGCCCAGAACTAGAGATACCTGCAGAAGAAAGATTAGTATCATTGTTTCTAGTGGGACTGCTAAACAAAGAACTTCATGCTATATTGTATAGAAAGAAGCATACGACCCTAGAAGAGTGTGTGTCAAATGCTATTGACTTAGGAGAAAATTGTGATATTTTCAATGAAGAAGATGTCCCTAAGGATAATCAAAGTGAGAAAACAACATCCACCAAAACAGCACAAGTGGAAACGACTGCTGCAGCACCGCTTACAGCCATAGAAGACATGCTCAAAAGGATGAATGACATGATGAATAACATGCAAAAAGCACATATGAGGGGACCAGGGCAAGGGATACCTCAACAGGGACAACCAATTAGGTCGTAAAAATGGTGTGCAATCGAGGATAAATTGACCAACCATTAGACCAATGAGTGCTATTACTGATCGAAGTATGATGGGAATGTTCAATATGTGCCTATGAGGCCACAAGGACAACCCATGTACAAATATCAGTCTCATATGGCCCTAGCTCAAAGACCACCGATGGGTATGGAAAGACCTCAACCCGTGTTGGGTCAACAACGTCCATATCCAGAACATAATGCAATACATGTAAAGTACATGCATTCAGAGGGAGTCATAGATGAACAAGCACTAGTGCCTGTTACACCCTATGCTGAGCATAGTCCATCTACAGTAATGGTAGAAGGAGATTGGTATAATTCACATCCACCACCAATGGAAGAACCTGTGACTTATACTACACCAGAGCTTGCACCGATGTACTATGTAGCTAATCAAGGTGTTAGACCTTCGAAGGTAAGACCCATGATTAAGCCAAGAGCTGGAAACTGTCATAACTGTGGTGTAGATGATCATTGGAAAAATGAATGCCCAGAGCCTGACAAGAACATTAAGCTAGTTGAAGCTTTTTGTATGCAATGTTATAAAAAGGGAGGATATTTCCCAAAAGATTGTCCAAAAAAATCATTTCAACAAGGGTAACACTTTAGTAAACGTAGTCCAAGTGATACCTAGTAGCTCATCTGAGAGTGAACCTATTGTTCCAATCAAGGTAATCACCAGAGCCAGGCTAAGAAAAAGAAACATAACTCCTTTGATAATTTGGAGAATACTAAAATTTCCCCTTAAAAGACCAAGAGAAGCAGAAGCAAAAGGTATGAGATGAGAAAACAGGAACAAAGGACTGAAATCGAGGAGAAAGCAAAGAAACTATTCGAGGAAAAAGTGAAAGAAACTGGAAGTGAAATCAAGGAAACCACAATGAAATCTAGAGGATCAATTTTGTTAGACAAAATTTTTGAGCCAATTAATGCAGCCTTGGAAGCTTACCAAGCGGGACTTAAAGCAAGCCAAAACATGGAAAACAAATGGAAAAACTATCCTTCTCGAGATATGGAAGCAGCTAAGCTTGAAGCTTATCAAAATTTGGTAAGAATTACTCAAGAGATGCTGGAAAAACAAAAACCCAAGCTCGAGAGTATGGCAAAACCTGAGGAGCTTGTGGAAGGAACATGTAAAGAAAAATCCAAAGTGGTGGTAGAATCCCACCTTGAAACAAAAGATCCAGAACTCATAGTGCCTAACAATGAAGATGTCTTAGATGGACTTCCATTTGTAGAAGAAGATTGGCCATGACACTTATGGGAAAAAGTTAGAGAGATTAATGATGGGAGCCTAACTCTGAAGTCAGCTCCTATAGAGGACATGGATGTACAATCTTTGTATGGGGATTGCGGATCTGAAGCTTCAGGACTGTCTAAACCAATAACTCTAAAAACACTACCCTCTTACTTGGGAGATAATGAAGATGAATCCATAGTGTGTAAAAGTAGTCACGTAAAAAGAGAAGAACAGACCCTAGGGGTAGACAACATCCATTCAATCATGTCTACAACCATTCAATGCAGTCTTACTTTAGGAGAACTGTTAAAAACTTAGACCATATCTATGGAATGATCTATAGAAAACTCTAGAGAAGGTGGGGATAACAGGGCTAATAGTGAAAATTTTAGAAAAGTTGAAACACGAAATGGATAACAAAGTGATTCGATCTGTTCCAATGAACAATGGAGAATACTATGAAGGGGAAGAAGAAAACACAACCCTTCCAGTGAGATACAATGATATAGAAACCATGGCAATACTGGATAGTGGGGCAGGCATAGCCATAGCCACAAAAGCATTATGAGAATCATGAGAAAGACCAGCCATTAGACAAACTCGAATGAAATTGCAATTGGCTGATGGACACATTGAAAAACCCTTAGGACTGCTTAAAAAATGATAGTTAGTTATTGTGGAATTGATTATCAACACACTTTTGCAATAGTAGACTTTGGAAAGAAACTCAATTATGAAATCATCTTGAGTAGATCTTTCATGCGACAAGTACAACTTATCCAGGATTGGGAAAACAATTACCTATACTTGAAGCAAGTGGGATCAATAACAAGGGTTAATCTAAAAGATCACACTTATAGAGATGTCATGAAAACGCCCGTACAAGAATTTGACTCAGTCTCTTCGGCTGAAACTAAGCTTCCATCTTGGTTAAACAAAGACACACCTACTTGGATGTGTGGAGCCTTAGAAAATGAGAGCTTAAAATGAGAAGAATGTATCTTAGAAATGGATTGCACAAATGAAGCCTATGTACCTGAATCCTTTCCGGAGCATTTGTTTGAGCCATTTGAGTGGACTCAATTTTGCAACAACAAGGGATGTGTGTGTAAATACGTCTATGCCCACTGAATTTTGCAATGAGGATGGCTATGACATAATTCCCATACAAATGATCTCAACCCTCAACAAGTCTTTTCCGACCTCTATTATGATGCAAGAGATGAGTTAGAAGAACATTCAACTACCTCAGATGATTCGGGGTCAGAAAAAAACATGCGAGAGCTAAACTACTCATGAAAGGAGGGGAGGAAAAGTTTTTTGACTTTCCAAACCAAAAACCGAGAAGACAAAAATGCTATAGAAGAAAAAGAGACACGAGAAACTTGAAATCTAGACCTATGCCATCGGTCTCCGGTAGAACACAGCTTCTGATGCAAATAGACGCACATGATTGCGTCAAAGACAAAATCAATGGTAGATATTCTTTAAACAAAAAGCAAAAAATATCAAAAACATTGAGAAAAGCGAGAAAGGAAACTCTAGCAAAACCTAAATACCAAGACAAGGATTCAATCATGACACGAGTTGAATGAAGAAAGAAGTATCAAGAGTTGAAGAAAGCTCTAAAGGAGATATATACAACTGAAATGGAAACCACTAAGGAGGAAGGTAAAGATGTAATGAGTGTTCCATCCCATTAAAGAAATATACTCTTTCAGGGAACTACGAAAACAACCTGTCAAGGAACTACGAAAACAGGGTGAGTCCTATGAAGGACCTAAAAATGCAAAAAAGATAGATTTGGCCGAACCAGGAGAAGAGGCTAGACCTGTCTACATTGGAAATGACTTGACTGAAAAAGAAAAAGATCTTTTGTTAAGCTTACTGAAAGAGCACCAAGATATCTTTGCTTGGTCTTATAAGGATCTCAAGGGTGTTGATCCAAAAATCTGTCAACATACCATACCTATGAGAGATGATGCAAAACCAAGCGGACAAGGACCATACACTTATAATGAGACATTTGCTAGAAAGATCAAAGAAGAGATATAAAAGCTAAATGAGGCCAAATTCATTGGGTGTCTCCAATTGTGGTAGTACCCAAGACAAATGGAAACCTAAGGGTGTGTGTCAATCTCAAGAAAGTGGATGAAGCTACCATTAGAGACAACTTTCCTCTTCCAATCACTGAGCATGTTTTAGAATGAGTTGCAGGAAAAGAAGCTTACAAATTTTTGGATGGCTTTTTGGGATACAATCAACTTTTGGTTGACCCAAAGATCAGCATAAAACTACCTTTGCAATTGAATGGGGTATTTTTTACTATCAGGTTATGCCTTTTGGGTTAAGTAATGCTCCTGCCACCTTTCAAAGATTGATGAGCCATGTGCTTTTAAGGAATACCTTCAGAATTTCTTGGAAGTATATATGGATGATCTATGTGTACATTCATCAATCCGAGCTGATCATTTTGAACATCTCAAAAAGGTATTCGAAAAATGTAGACTTTATAGGATTTGCTTAAATCCTGAAAAGTGCACGTTTATGGGCAGACAAGGAAAAATTCTTGGACATATAGTGTCTGAAAATGGCATAGCTACTGATATGGATAAAATTCATGTTATTGTTGAATTGCCTAGACCGACAACAGTCAAAGGGGTTCAAGATTTCATGGGACAATGTGGATATTACAGTCAAAGGGGTTCAAGCTTTCATGGGACAATGTGGATATTACAGACGATTCATTTACATGTACGCTATAATTGCAAAACCCATGTACAACTTGATTACACTCTTTGAATAGACTGATAGTGTGAAGAATCCCTTATGAATTTAAGCAAGCTCTCACTTCAGCTCCAATATTGAAAGCACTTGATTGGAATAAGATATTCCACATACATGTAGATGCTTCCAATTTTGCCATTGGGTGTGTATCCTAGCTCAACCAAGAGACGGGAAAATTGATTTTCCTATTTCTTATGCTAGTAGACAGTTGAATATGGCAAAGAAAAACTATACAACCACCGAGAGGAAGGATTAGGAATGATCTATGCCATAAAAAAGTATAGGCATTACCTATTAGCTAACAAATTTGTGTTCTTTGTAGACCACCCAACCTTATTGTACTTGGTCAACAAGCCATTCAACACAAGAAGAATAGTGAGATGGTTTATCATTCTTTTGGAATTTGATTTTGCTGTAGTTGTGAAAAAAGGCACCACTCATGAAAGAGCAGATCATTTGTCAAGGACTATTTCAGGAGAACCACCAAAGGGAGTGACGATGATCTACCAGATGCATATTTGTTCTCCGTGGAAATGATACCTCGATGGTCGAAAAATATGGTATCCTTGATGACCATAGCTCAAGTGGATTCGTAAATACCACTTCCTATTACAACCGGATCAATTGAGCAGTCGGCTATGTATCAATTACTAGCGGGAAGACTGTACAAAATAAATCGATATGGAATATTACTTTTGTGTATTAATCCTGAGGAGAAAAGTCAATACCTAAGTCAAGCACATAGTACCATAGTAGAACTTCACTTTGTGGAAGATAAAACTATGCAACGGATCTTGAGACTTGGAGTATTTTGGCCAACTATGAGGAGTGATGTTCACTCATTTGTAAAAAAATGTCCCCATTGCCAGAAACAAGCACCCATACCTCATGTGACATTGTTCCAAATATCACTTGTTACTAAGTGGAGTAACTATCTAGTTACTTACTTATCAAGCCGAACATTTCCAAAGGATATCAGTAAACGCCGCCAAAGAGCAATTGAAACTGAAGTAAGAGACTATGCTCTTATTGGAAACCAATTATATCCAAGAGGAAAAGATCAACATCTACGTCTTTGTGCAAATGAAGGTGAATATATTCCCATAATAGAACAAGCACATGCTGGATTAGCTGGAGGTCACTTTTTGAGTGAAACCACCGTGAGAGAAATCTTAATGGCAGGCATATGGTGGCCAACACTTTCTGCAGATGCCAAGGAATATGTTCGAAGGTGTGATGCATGTCAACGAGAAAAAATGTCAACCCGTGTAGATAGCATGCCTTTACAACCAATGATGGGGGCTAGAGCTTTTACAAAATGGGGTATATACTTTGTTGGGCCAATACAACCACCTACTTATAGAACAAAAGCTCAATATATCATTGTAGCTACGGACTATTTGACCAAGTGGACAAAGGCTAAAGCAACCCAAAAGAATGATGCCAGAACCACATTTCGCATTCTTGTATGGGAATGTGTTCACGAGATATGGAATGCCAATAGAAATTGTGATAGGGGAACTCATTTCCTCAATGAGGTAGTTGAGTATCTGCTTAATGAATTTATGGTCATTCATAACAAATCGGCTCCCTATTACCCACAAGAAAATGGACAAGCTGAGCATACGAATAAAATTCTTAGCTCGTTATTGACTAAAGTGGTTAGTTCAGTATGGACAGATTGGGAAATGAATCTCCATGCCGCTCTATGGGCTTACAAAGTTTCATTCAAGACAGCTTTAAATGCTACACCCTTTAACCTTGTTTATGGTCTTGATGCCATAATGCCAATAGAATTTCTATTGCCGACACTAAGGGTAGCTAAGGATCTTGAGTGGACTGGACATGAATTGTTAGAGAAGCTTGAAGATTTAGAAAAGCTTGATGAGCAAAGGCTAATTGCTGTAGCTCACATCTATGCACAAAAGCAAAAACAAAAATAGTTTTTTGATTCCCATCTACTTACAAAAATCTTCAAAAAAAGGGACTTAGTTTTAGTCTATTCCCTTAAGCAACACATTCCCAAGTTTAAGAAAAAGGGAAACGGACCGTTTATCATTGAAGATGTATCTCCAAGTGGAGCAATTAAGTTGTCCACCCTAGATGATGAACCAATGGCTAATTGGATTAGTGGATGCCGTTTAAAGAAGTACAATTTTCCACTAACCAATGAATTGCTAGAAAAGATGCATGCAGCAAAGCAAAGAAAGATAAAACGACAGCAGGTTATTGATGAAGGCCAAGAAGAAGCTCGGCTTTGAGTACTCAAAAGAAAAGCTGCTCTCAAAAATCAACAAATACCTATTCCCATCAACACTTTGGAATCAGATGACCAACTATGGGAATTACAAAAAGATGCAGTGTCAACAGATGATGAATGGTTAGATGGAATGGACCTTCGCATCAAAGTATAACTGAAAAATCATAGCACAAGTGCATTGGTCGATACAGGAGCTCGAGTAAATGCAATAAATTATTCCACGTACAAGAAAGCAACAAGTCAGTCTTTGACAACAGGATTATCGACTATTAAAGGATGCAACAAGAACCCAACACTGACACTGGGAGTAGTCAACTTAAATATGATAGTACATGGATGTTCATGCCCTCATCAGTTTATATGCTTACCAGATGAACACATGAATGAAACAATGATTCTTGGAATCTCATGGATACGGATGTACAAGGTAGTACCAAATTGGGATACCAATCAGCTCAAGCTATCACCTAAAGGCGGACAACTCATTGTTCCAATTGCACCAAGCAAGGAGGAATGGAAACGAGATTACCAGTAGAGCAAACCGCATGCTACAAGTAGCATGCAAGGAGTCAGACAAATTTGGGTACTAAAAGCACAACTTAAGGACAAGCCGTGTCAAATTTGGGTACCAAAAGCACAACTTAAGAACAAGCTGTGTCAAATCCGGGTGCCCAAAACATCATCGATTGTACCACGATGGTTCTAGGTTCAAAACACAAAAAGGTGCATCTTTGAGCAGATAAACTAAAACAAAATGGATTTGGAGGAAAAAGGAGCACTTATCTTCTCCGTAAACTGTAAAACCGATGAAGCAGTGGAGAGTTACATCTCAAAACATTCGATCACAACATTTCATTAAAAAACTGTAAGAACTAGGGAACTAGATCTTGAGATCCTCCTCCCAACCTCCCTTTATATAGGTGGGCTCCTAGCCCCTTGCCCTAGACGGATCCCCTGTCCACACTGCCTAGCACGACCCTTGGACGTAGTCCATGACTAACCTAGTTCTTAGGGTACAGGACCCTTGTCCTGACATTACTCCCCCCTTAAAGAAGAGTTTTCGTCCTCAAAAACAAAAGTGGGAAACTTCTTCTTAAGAACACTAATGTTTTCCCAAGTGGCACCTTCTTCAGGTCGATCTTTTCACTTGATTAAGGCTTGTTGTCGTACATGATGTCGTGTACGCAACTCATGATAATCCATAACACGTTCAGGTTCATGCGGTAAAGTAGAAGGTTCAATGTAATCGACCAAAACCTGTTGGTCAACGACATTGTCGTTCCCATGTAACTGTTTTCATAGACGGCTTACATGAAACACCAGATGAATGCGAGAATGAGATGGTAGTAGTAGTTTGTAGACAGGTGTCGGTCCAGTTTTCAGACTTTTTGAATGTTCTGGCACACGTAAAAATACTTCGTCCCCTTCTTCGAAGGTAACCTGCTGACGTTTCTCATCAGCGTATTTCTTATACCGATCCTGTGCTTGTCGGACATTCTGATGAGCAAGTTTCAGCATATCCATGTGGTCCTGGAGAAAATCCTTAACTTGTTGGAGTTTTTCGGTTGCCAACCCCATCGTAACTGGTGACCTAGGTTGAAACCCGTACATGAGCATGAAAGCACTGAAACCTATTGTGACATGCTTAGAACTGTTGTAGGCAAACTCGAGAATAGGTAAGTATTCTTCCCAGTCTATCTGTTTTTTGCTGACGTATGCTCTTAGCATATCCTCTAGCACCTGGTTAACCCATTCCATTTGACCATCTGTTTCTGGATGGTCAGCGGTATTGAGGTTGAGTTGTGTACCCAATCGTTTAAATATAGCTCTCCAGAAGTGGCTGTTAAACATGGGGTCACGGTCACTAACAATGTTACTTGGCAACCCATACAATTTGTATAGATTGTCCACAAATAACTTTGCTAGTTCAGGTGTCTTAACCGTTGATTTGGTCGGAATAAACTTACATAGTTTAGTCAACCTATCTACGACCACCTGTACTGAGTCATGACCTCGTATAGTGGTTGGTAAACCTACAATGAAATCCATGGAGATACTTTCCCATTTTCCATTGGGAATTTCCAAAGGATATAAGAGTCCTCCTGCTTTCATGCGCTCTGCTTTGTTAACTTGACATTTTTGGCAATGCAAGACATAAGCTTGAATAAAGCCATGTAGACCTGGCCAGTAAAACTGTCGTCATACGAGAGAATAATTTTTTTAAATCGTCGGGTGCCCTGCACTTGGACTATCATGACATTCATAAAGAATTTGGCGCCGAATGTCTGTGTCCATCGGTACACAAACTCTCCCCTTTTGGAGTAGGTACCCATTGTCGATGGTAAAATGCTTCCATCATTGTAGTTCATCACTTAATAAAGGAGAACTAGGTGTGGAGGTTAACTGTACACTACTGCATTGGAGTGAGAAGGATCCCTCTTTTGAACATGGCTCCACACTTTGGAATATGTTTCATCTTGCTCATATTTGCCCTTGAGAGATTCTAAAAATTCACTACGAAGTTCCGTGAACAAGAGCGAATTGATCTCTGGCATTCGACTGAGAGCGTCTGCCTCTACATTGTATCGGCCTTTGCGATACCTTAACTTGGCGTCATATTCTTGAAGGATCTCCACCCACTTGGCTTTTCGACCCTTTAAATATGTTTGTTGTGTAAACCATTTGATGCTTTCATGGTCAAACACAATCTCGAACTGAGCACCATACAGATAGTGCCACCATGTCTTTAAGGCAGACACTATTGCATAGAGTTCGCGTTCATAAGCAGAATAATTCTGCTGAGCTGCATCCAGCTTCTTACTTTCAAATGCAATTGGCCGTCCATCTTGTAACATGACTGCTCCAATAGCACGATCACTAGCATCCGTTTCCAAAACGAATGGTTTCAAAGGATCTACAGTAGCCAGTATAGAAGCTATAGCTAATGCATCTTTGAGTGTTTCAAAACTGTGCTGTTGAGCGGAACCCCACTGAAAAGCCTTACCTTTGCCTTTGAGTTGGTTCGTCATAGGTACAACAAGGTGAGCATAGTTTTTAATGAACCTTCAATAAAAACTTGCAAAGCCTAAAAAGATATGTAATTCTTCCAGATTTTTAGGAGGTGGCCATTTCCGGATGGTATCCACTTTGGATTGATCCATGTATAGGCCATTAGCTGAAATAACATGCCCTAAATAATGAATTTCTTCCTTGAGAAAATCACATTTAGATTACTTGGCATATAACTTGTTTGCACGTAACAACTCAAACACCTGCCTGAGATGTTGTAAGTGCTCTTCTTCAGAAGCACTATAAACTAGAATCTTATCAAGGAACACAATGACAAATTTGCCCAAATATGGTTTAAAGACACTATCCATAAGTGTCATGAATGTCGCGGGCGCATTGGTTAACCCAAAGGGCATCACCAAAAACTCGAAATGTCCAAACCGTGTTTGGAATGCAGTCTTAGGTATATCAGCGCCGAATACGGACTTGGTGATATCCTGACCGCAAGTCAATTTTTGTAAAAATGCGAGCATGAGTTAGCTTATCAAATAACTCATCTACCCTTGGCAATGGGTATTTGTTCTTAAACTGTAACCGCATTTAAGCCCCGGTAGTCTATGCACATGCGCATACTACCGTCTCTTTTCTTCACCAAAAGGATAGGTGAAGCCCATGGTGAAGAACTGGGTTGTATAAACCCTCTGCTAAGGTAGTCAGCAAGCTGACATTCCACCTCAGCAGCCTCTAAGTAACTCATACGGTAAGCTGGTTTACTAACAGGTTTACAACCTGCAGCCACGTCAATGCCATGTTGCACTGAGCGTGTTGGTGGTAAACCTGATGGAAAATCATTAGGAAAGACATCTTGAAATTCCTTTAACAATTTTTATAACTGATTAGCAACGTTTGCTTGTGTAGAATTAGAAATTGGTGGAATAGAGGAGAGAAAAGCATGCGGCATTGAGGAATGTTCAACAGACTCAATGTTAGAAAGAAAAAAAGAGAGTGAGTAACACAAGAAAACCTGTTCTATTTCATTATCAGAAACGAGCTGCATAAGATCGGCAGTACAAATCAGCGGCGATGATGATGGTATATCGTTTTCTCCTAACAACAACACATGTGTGCCATGGGAATCAAACATCAAACTGTTGTGCTCATAGCTACGCATCAGTGATGGTCCTATGCTATGCAACCACTCCCTACCAAGAACCACATCAGCCCTTTCCATGTTCATAACTTGAAAATCCAAACAAGTAGACACCCTTGTACTTCCAATGGAACAGCTCGGCATTGAGTATCCCATATTTCACCATCATGTCCATTCATCATTGCTACCTTGTAGCGGTGGGTACTCGGAGTTTGAGGCAGTTTGAGCTTTTTCACCAATCCATAATTGATGAAATTGTGCGTAGCACCGTTATCTACCAAGATGCGCACCTTGTGCCCTTGCAGATATCCGTGCATACGTACTAACTCATATAGTCCAAAGGTTTGTTGCCACATGGAAGCTGTGAGACAGCATTCATGCACCACCTCTGTGTGTATTACTTCCACTGTAGAGAACTTGGAGGAAGACTCGAGAGGCAGTAGTTGCACCATGTGCACTGCTTTCTCCTTCCCCTGGGTAGCAGATTTCCCCTCGGGACAATCCTTTTTGCCATGGCCTCTTCCTAAGCATTGAAAACATAGCTTCTCTTTCTTGGCCTTATCAAAATTCTCAGGGGAGAGAGGACCCCTGTACCCCTTGGGTTTTTTAGATGCATCTGAATTAGAAACTATAAATTTTCTTTTATTGTGTCTGTATTGAGTGCGTGTGTTACTATGTGTACTAGCAGGCACGTTACTGTTATGTGTTTTCTTATCATTAGGGTCATCATGAATATGTGCTTTCACTATGGATTCCTCAAGTGTTTTAGGGTCCTGGGATTTGACATACTTCTTAAGTTATGGAGTCAGACCTCGTATGAACCCTCGTACTTGTTGAAAGGTATCCAAGCCTTCCAACTTGAGGATGACATCCCTATAGTGAGAGATATATTCAAGGAGTGACGGATATTGGCGCATGAAACACGTTTCCCAAGCGGTCCAATTCCGATCGGCCTTGTTTGTGGGCAAAAATTCCTTGCTAAACATTGAGTCAAAGGCTGCCCAACTCTGTGGTATGATGTTCTTCTCCTTGAGAGACATCCACCATTTGTAGGCCTTGCCTTCTAGAGTTAAGCTCGTTTTCAGAGATCTTACTGCATCCGGAGTTCGCCGTAAGGCGTGAATTCCATCCCATTTACTGAGAAAGATGTTCACTGCATCCTTATTGCGGTCCCGGTCTTCGCCCTTGAAAACTGGTGGTTTAAAATTCTTCAACAAATCATCTACCTCTTTGGCAGTGAGAGTATGCAGTGTTTCATTAATTGGGCCTTGCCCTTGTGTTCCACCGTGGGTGTCAGCCGGAATCTTAGTCTGTTGTTGCATCAATTGAATGACTAATGTGGAAAGTTTAGTAACATTTTCATTTAAAGCCTTAAAATTTTCATCCATGACTGTCATGCGTGTCTGAAGTGCACGAAATTCTTGAATATCGAGCAATTCATAAGTATCTTCTCATGTCGTAGCGTCGCAGGTACTCTCCTTATGAGGATCCGTCATTGGCAGGATTGGGAGTACTTTGCTCAAAATCGAATGTCATGTTGATATCCGAATCCATGGCTACACAGTGCAGTGAAAGAAGTACTCAGGAAAAAAATACCTGATTTTGGTAGCACTTGCAAAGTATAGCGAACTCCCCTTTGCGCGTCGTAGCACTTAATCTCGCTGAATAAACAATAATTTGCACCGGCGACGTACAAATCGAACTCCGCACTATCGCCTGAGGTTCAAAAGATGACCAAACGCGTGCCGTGTAGATGGTTGAAGCTTCTCCTTTGAAAAGAAGCTTAATTGTTGGAAGCTTCTGCTATATGTTGCTTGAACGCCTCTTGAATTCGTCGCAATCGAAAAAATATGCAGGTTCTGGAATTTCCTGCAATTATTGAGCGTAGTCGGACTTTGTGAGATTCGATGGGAAGCCGAGTGTTTGCTTCGCCTTGCCTGTGCTGCCGTGAATCGTCGATTCGCTTGTGGGAAGGGCTACTAATAGTGGCCAAGTTCAAAGCCAATGGCCAAAGGGCCTTTCAATGTGAAAAATCAAGTTTTTTTTTGAAGCCCAAAACGTTGACAGCACAAGGTCGAAGAGATGAGGGTATGGCTAGCTGAGGCCGGCTATGGCCGCGAGCTCTTGGCAAGCCTCCCACCTCCCCAGGGCGCTTCTTCCAAGCCCAACTCCTCACGAAAACATGCACCACACACACTGTTCCAAAATGGGAAAGATGGCCCAAATTGGCAAGAAAGAAGGCTATTTATAGAAAAGCCTTAAAAAAGCCACGGTTCTCACCTAAAGACCTTGCTTTTAGGGACCTAAAGTGACCACGCCTAGAGAGAGAGAGAGAGAGAGAGAGAGAGGAAGAGAGACTCCTAAGCTCTGATACCAATGTAAGAACTAGGGAACTAGACCTTGAGATCCTCCTCCCAACCTCCCTTTATATAGGCGGGCTCCTAGCCCCTTTCCCTAGACGGATCCCCTGTCCACACTGCCTAGCTCGACCCTTGGCCGTAGTCCATGACTATCCTAGTTCTTAGGGTACAGGACCCTTGTCCTGACAAAAAAAACAAAGATATCAATGGCGGGTAAAAGCTCAACAACCATCATTATTAATACTGAAGGCTTAGGAAATCAACGTGCCAAAGCATCTTGACGGTACAATAAAGCAAAGAGCACACAAGCTACAAGATTTTCTCTTTGGGAGACAACAAAAGAAAACCTCAACCTCATAAACCTTTGAATTATTTCTCAAGACCCAACTCTCGCACAACAGAATGGTTTGAATTGCATTGATCTTCAAAGCATGGTAGAGCCAAACAAGGCTATGCATAGACACAATTGTTCAACCCATGCACACAGTCGTCCTGGAGTGCGCCATCTAGGAGAGGCGGAAGGGAACTAAGTAATTAAGGGTAATGTTTGAAGAGGGAGGAAAAAGTTTGATATTAACGTGTGATTTTTTGCAAAATTACCTAATAATACCCTTACAAAATCATCAATAGGGAAAATTTAACTGATAACATCTCCCCGATGAGTGTAAATAGTGTTGGGGTATAGGCGCCTGTGCCTTGCCCGGCCGCCCAGAGTCTGGGCGCCCACTGACTTGTATACCTTATACATAGCATAAGTATATAGGGGGCTGCTCACTCTTTGGAGTCTCCCCACCCATATCTGTGTGTCGTGTGTCTCCTTCTCTCTCACACTCTCCGTCTGTGGTGCTCCCCGATCCCCTTCAATTGGTATCAGAGCGACAGGTGTGAGAGCGTAGATGGACGGCTTCGTGATGAACTCGTCAGCGATGGCGGAGAGGTCATAGATCTGAGCAAAGAAATAGAGGAGGTTTGTGGACAGCCATACAGAGGCTTGCAAGAGATCTCTCAGGAGCTTCCTAGTGCTCACAGATCAGAGTTCCTCTACAGATCAGCCCACAGTGTACATCATTTTCCCTCTTCGGGCAAGCTTTGCAAAGGCTACATTGGCGACAGGTTGGAGCTTGGAGCTTGGAGCTTCCATAGACATGGAAGCATTGTGAGATTGATGCATTCAGCTCACGCATCGAGGTGGGAAGTGAGTTTGAGCCTTTCTATGAGCTCAAAGAAGCACATAAGAAAGTCGTTCAGTTTTTGGCAGTTTGACAGCAGTCTACTGTTTTGCTCATAACTTGAGCTACAGAGCTCCGATTCCAAAACTTTTTGGTTCAAAACGGAGCTGGCTTTGAGATCTACGACTTTGTAGAAGGAATTGTTTTCTGATTCGGAGTGCAGGTGGGTCTGAAATTAAAAACACAGAGACTGTTTTTCATGACAGTTTTGGGCTCTGTTGTTTTCTTTGCTGCAGACAGCTTACCCGTGTACACTGCATGTAGCAGGCACATATGAGGTGTTACAAGATCGGGTTTGACTCCTAGGTACAGGTTGAGTCTAGTACTCCCACAGGTGTTTCCAGTTGCAGTTGAGTGGTTCTTCTGCAGTGTTGTGGCTTGCATACATGGTGTTTGAGCGGGTAATGCTCTATGTATGCTTATGTGGTGAGCAGTAGATCTTGTGAGCAAGTGCAGAGGTTGGTTATGGATGACATGTATGATCACCTGTGGTACTCTTTGTGAGCATTTGTTGGACACAGGTTTGCAGAGCTTATGCATGTATATTGAGTGTAGTTTGATGCGCATTTATTGCTCATTGTATTGAGCTTGCAGGACAATGGTTATTTTGTGTTGATAGCCATTGTGTGTCAAAACTCTGGCGAAATTTTCCCAGGAGTTTTATGCGTATCATTTATGCGATCTAGGTAGAGATTGCGGGTTGCACTCAGCATTTGCGTACGGTGTTCTCTGCAGGTGGGAGATTTGTGCGTGTGTATGCATCGATACCGCACAGTGTGGGCTTGGTGATTAGCTCACAGATTGCAGTGTGATACTAGAGCAGGTGAGGCTTGTATTGACATTGCGGGAGCTCTATTTTGGAGTGTGTCTCACAGGTTTTACATTGTGTTTCTGGCCATATTTGTAGATAGTTTCCAGGTGTTGTTGGTGAGGTGGTTTTGCTTTCTAGTTTACTACATTGTGCTCATGGCAGAGACAGGTGATCGATCAGATTGTGACCTCTCACAGATGCGCGTGTTTGATGGGTCAGACTTTGCGGCATGGAGAGAGTGTATGCTTGATGCATTGACACAGCGAGGGTTGCATCGACCATTGAGTGGTGATGCAGGTAGACCTTCAAACATGTATGACGATCAGTGGCAGGAGCTAGAGGAGATGGCACTATCTACACTCTCTTTGCACCTTGCGGAATTTGTATATGCTCTTGTTATGTATGAGACTACTTCGAGAGCACTTTGGCGCAGATTACATGATATGTATGATAGATTTGAGTCATCACGGACTCGTGTGAGACATGTACATTCACGAGCACGCCGACATGTGACATGTTGGTATTGTGGTCATTCTGGACACGTTAGACGGCGTTGTTTTCGTCGTATGCGACATCATAGGAGACATGGCAGTCTCAGAGATGTATGTAGTGATGCCATGGACTCAGTTGCTTTGACAGTTGAGGCACATGTAGTGTCGAAGTATACTAGTGACGGGGATGTCACTTTTACCTCGAGCTATGCACGAGATGCTATACATGTGGATAGTGCACTCCCTTCGCAGTGGTTGCTAGACGCAGATGCTATGTTTCATGTCACGCCGCATCGTGCATGGTTTTGTAGCTATTCTAGCGGGATGCTTGGCAGTGTACGTTTGACCGATGGATCGGTGCATGCGATAGCAGGTGCAGGAGATGTGAGACTGTCATTACCGAGTGGTGCATCTTACTTGTTACGACATGTGCGCTATGTACCAGATTTGACAGTGAGTTTGATCTCGATTGGTCAGCTAAGAGATTGTGGATGTCAGATTTCGCTACGAGAGCGAGATTTTGTGATGCATTTGGGTTCGCTAGTGATTGCGAGAGGTGCCAGGAGTGGTACACGTTACCCATTGCATGTGGATCACACGAGAGACGGTGTTGTCTCTGTGATCACGCAGCCAGGTAGAGAGCGAGAGAGCAGGCGAGTCTCTTTTGCTTGTGGGTTGCAGGATGCTTTGCATGGAGTGCAGAGCAGTGACCTTGTGGTGCAGGTTGCGTCTACGGATGCACAGGTAGAGCGGGACAGCTCTAGTGAGTCACAGCAGGATGAGTCATCAGAGGTGATGACAGAGATGACTCACATGGATGTTGAGATGTCGACTATTGTGGAGTCATTTCTTCATATGCTTATGCCAGAGCTTGATGCAGATTCAAGACATATGGATACACTTGGTACACATGTGATATGTGGTGGGCACAAGGAGTCACTCCAGAGCTCGGAGTCAGAGTGCCATGGTCTCTATGATAGGGGACAGGATTGCCATGTGTTGAGTTGTGAGTTGGAGGTGGCAGAGGTTGCCAGGGTTGCATCAACGTTCGGTGTCCTTATGTACGAGATGCTGATCTCGAGGCCCGACATAGCAGCTGCAGTTGGAGCATTTGCAGCAGGGTTGATCAGTCGTTCGATGACTGATCTCGGCATAGAGCATAGGGAAGGTTTGCAGGTATTGCGTACATACTTGCAGTACGTGTGTGGTATGTCTGGTGGTGTATGGACTTACACGGGAGCAGGACAGCCGGATGCACACGATCACAGCCAGCCAGTGGGCATCGGTTGAGAGCGGTTTTCTCTCGCCTTTTGTAGTCTTTAGACTAGGTTCTCTTGCTTAAAGGCACAGTCTCCTTTAAGTGGGAGGTTGTTGGGGTATAGGCGCCTGTGCCTTGCCCGGCCGCCCATAGTCTGGGCGCCCACTGACTTGTATACCTTATACATAGCATAAGTGTATAGGGGGCTGCTCACTCTTTGGAGTCTCCCCACCCATATCTATGTGTCGTGTGTCTCCTTCTCTCTCACACTCTCCGTCTGTGGTGCTCCCCGATCCCCTTCAAATAGTGTATGTACTATCAAAAAAGCATTAAAATTTATCTTTTTTGTTATTTTTATCATTTTTCTTGATATTGGGACTTGAAAATAGAGAAATCCATCAAAAAACAATAAAGCTATGTTTTTCAATGGATTTTTCTAATTATTTATTTTTCTCTTTGCTTTTTTAGCGCATTTTGTTATTTTCTTTGATTTTTTTAATAAACATGTCAAAAATTAATAATAAATAGTAAATGAGCTCAGATAGAGAAATTGAAGATACACTAATGATCAGAAGGACAAAGCGAACAAGCACAAAAATTTCAATCGAATCGACAGATGGAAGTGGGAAGCCTAAATTAGGTTGCCAAGGCCTACTTTCGCAAATTCTTGCAAAATGAGCTATTGAAATCCGATTGAAGAAATTTTTGAGTCTAACAAAGATTTCACGGCCTAGTAAGACTAATAGGGGAATTTGGGAAAAAATAGTTTGGGAAATCCGAGTATAGATATCCAAGGTAGCCCAAAATCACCTCAGTTCCACTAGTCACTCTTGGAGGAAAGAGCTCTCTACCTTCTTCGCGCGCGATTTTCGGAGTCCACAATCGCCCCTTTACAGTGCCGTCTCACATGAAACATGAGGGGTAAGTTCTAAGATTATCAATGATCAATTCTTTATGGCCGGATAACAAGTCTAGGCTCAGGAAAAAACTGTAGAAACCCAGCAGTGCACGAAGTCCTACAACCCAAAATTGACCATAGCGGCTTGTCAACTCAACCAAGGTCAACGAGACTTGAACTGTAGCATGCCCCTATATAATAGAACACTTCTATATCACCAGATGACCATTCGGCAGGGGTCGAGGGGTTCCCAAGTAGAAAATCTAGGTTTTTGCGAGATGCCAGAATTGGATTCTGACTCCACAGACAGCTTATAGACTGGGTCTATACACAATGTACATGGATGGTTTCATGAAAAACAATCAAGGAAACCTCTCAAAAAGCAGAAATTAGCTCGAAGGTTACAAAGTGTCAAATTTGGCATATGAAGTCAAACTGACTCCAAATGGGCCAAAACTGGATGGGTAGCATAGGACTATGTAGCGAACAAGCCCATAGCTTCAAAAGTGACTAACCAACTCCATATGCCATCTAATCACAAAAATCGGTGATTTCAGAGTCAACAAAGCACGAAGTGATGGCGACACAATAAAAATTCACTAAATTCACTTTAGGACTTGTTTTAGATGTATTGAATGTGTCTAGGTCATCAAAGTGTCAAGTCTTGCAAAAAAAAATTTGAATGCTGAAAATAATCGTGATTATTTACTTTTGTGCTTTTTGGCTTGAAAACGATCCCTTCACTTCACCTATCACTTGTATACATCTAATACATACCACATTTCCAGTATGAGCCAAAATGATCAAGAAAAACTTGGAAATTGTCAAAAAAATGCAAAGAAGTCTTTCCAATCCAATTTTTGAGTTATCTATCACATAGTTTGATCCAAATCACCCCATATCTCATACATAGAGTCTTCATCATGCTTAGAACCAAGTTGCAACAAAAAATGTGCATTTTGATGAAAAAGTTAATAATCACAATTATTTACTTTCTTGCCAAAATGGATGAAATTTGCAACTTTGACCTTATGGGACCAAAGAACATGATGTCCTCAATCCATTGACCAAGTTCGAGAAAATTTGGATCTCAAAAACTCAAAATCTCAATATATCTACTGTTTGAGAGACTGAAAGCCTAAATTTGACACCATTTCCACCCAGTGCACTCAAATGAGTCCACACTTCACTCAGAGCACCTAAATGCCATAGAATTTAAGCCTATCATGTCAAAAATACAAAAAGTTGAAAAAAGTCCCTAGCTGTAAATAATCGTGATTATTTACTTTTGTTGCAAATTTTTGCATGAACTGTATGATCTTGATCCTTACATGTTTTTATGCATCTATGCATGCTCCAAAATTGATTTGAAGCAGAATGGACATCATTTGTTAGTAATTCAGACTCAGGGCATTTTAGAGCAAAATTTGCAAAATTTTCTAACTTTGGCACTGTATTCACTTAACAAGAGCAATGCAAGCTGCTGAGAAGGCCAAGAAAAGGGTGTCCTAGAAAGAAAAGTTGCAAGAGCTACCATCCTACCAAGTGGACCCAAGTTTAGTAAAGATGGCCAAGGCAACGTACTTGTCAAAAGAATAGCTGGAAGAAAACAACACCACGTTTTTCACTGGAAGGTTCAAGAGCAAAGAAGGACACCAAGTGGAACTGCAAATGCTTCCTAAAGAGATATATGATGTAGCTGCCAAGCCACCAAAGAATCCAACAGAAGGCTAGGCTTAAGCGACTTCTATGACCAGGAACCATGCGGCGTAGATTTCCAGAAAGCATATGAACTACTGTCCACAATCAAAGAAGGTGGGTCAGCCCAAATTAGTGACCAACAAGGGAAGAAGGTAGAAGTAGCAATCACAAAAGAGATTGTGGCCGAGGCATTGAAGCTGTCGGATTGAAGGTATGACGATGCGGGCCCGAGATAGAAAGACAGCAGGAAAATTCACCAAAGAGACTGCTACTACCACATTTTTCAACCTAATCCAAAGGCAAGTGGAAGAACCAGCTCGCCTATACCATCAACACTTCCACTTCTTATCAAAGAGACCACCACGGTACACCACCCCAAATCATACGGTTGCGACCACCTTCACTCAAGTGTTGAAGTCGACAACCAGGCAGCCAATTGATCATGCACAGTATGTACTGACAACACTGAAATGCATAAAAAAAGAAGGAAAAATCACATATCTGCGTGTCCCTGAAGTGCTGACGAGAATAGAATATCATACTATTGGCATGGCCGATAATTTGCCGCTAGCCCCAGATCAGAACACATGGATTGTTTTCGCACAACCTTCTCCCATAACCACACGTTCATCAAAGAGAGTATATAAGTCAGATGAAGAATTTACAGAAAGCTCTGATGAAGCTCATAGCAGTGAGAGCTCGGACAACGAGGAAAGGCGGGCAAGAATTGAAGAGATGAAGAAGGAAGCAGTAGCCGCACATCACGAAGAACTTCAACAAAAGAAGGTGAGGTTTGAAAGAGAAAAACAGACTTATGAAAGGAGCCACCAAGCTGCAGGTGACGACCCTGAAAGATGGGTTCCAAGAGACATAAAGGGACCCGGAACCAAGAACCCTGAAAGGAGCAAAGGATACCATGGAATTTATTGAACGCATATATGCAGAGGCAGAAGCCTTAAAGCTGAAAGAAGCTCAAGAAGCCGAAAGAAAAGCAATGGAAGATGAAGGCGAGCAACAGAGGTAAACTGAGGCTACGGAACAAAGTGAGACACTTCACGACCAGGGGGAGATGTCTTCAAAGCCCACTTCACCTGCTACGGAGCAAGAAGACCACCCAATGCCAAGTCCAAGCCATTCACCAATATCTAAACCCAAGGTGGGCAAGGAAGCCAAGGAAAAAGAGCTTGAGCATCAGGCAACAGCAAGTTTTGAACAACCAAAAGCAACATAACAAACTCAGGTAGACCCTTCTACAGCCACCCAACAAGAAACAACAAGCTGCCAGAACAGGTGATAGAAAATTCAAAGTCAATGGGAGCTAAAGTCTAGAAAGCTACACAAAGGTCATCACCAAAATCTCCTCCAAAGAGACAAATTCTGTCAGACAATACAATGGATCTTAAGATCAAGGGTTACTCAGATGCAGGTGGACAATGCTCATCAATTGCAAACAAAAAGTGCAATATTACAGACAAAGGAGTCAACATCAACGGAAGCAAGTGGTCAAAGCAAAGAAAATGCAGATAAAGCTCAACCAAAGGACGTTGCCACAGCAAAAGCAATCAATTTAGACACGAATCCTAAGATGATCAAGTGCAACATTATTGGTGAACACGAAGAAAAGTTGTCAAGTGAAGTAAAACTAGATTTTTACCTAGACAAGAACCTCATGTCTTTTCCCACTTGGAAAAGATGTGGCCAACCACAGTTGGAAGATGCTCCTGAATTTGTGAGGATGTCTGGAGACAAACGAGCAAAATGTTGGGGAATCATCTCCACCACCATTGAAGTAAGTTCACAGATCATCATAGCTCAATTTCATGTGATCACAGCAAAGGATATACCAGACAACATCATAATGGGAATATCAATGGCCCAAAATATGTTAGAGATACAGAATGTAAAATGATGATAGAGTCATCACAAACAACAAAGAATGAAGACCAAGACTGGTCACCCGTGGACGACAACACAAAGTCCTTGAACACAGTTAAAATGGAGATTGATATCAAAGCATATCTTATTGAATATGATTCATCTCCATCAAACAGAACCTCAAAAGAGCTTAAAGCAAATTAGGCAATATCAAGTTCAGATCGAACAGAGCAAAGAGCAACCATGATAGCTATTGAGCAAAGAATTCCACCAAAGCAGAAGTAAAGAAAATCAAAATTGCAAAAAGTCAGGAAGCAATAGGGAGTCCAAAGATCCAGACATTGCCAACTAAATCAACCAATACAAGTCAGAGTGGAACACAAAGTCTCAAGCCACCCTCCATAGAGACACAGTTAGATCAAGATAAGACCATGGAAAAAGCTGGACAAAGATCTTTAATAGAACCAACAACAAGAATAGCTATATTTCTCAGTAGTACAAAAGGAGCAAGTGTCAGATGCAATGCTCTACTAGATAAAGAAGCAAATTGCAATATGGTTGCAGACAACATTCAGAGCATTCTAGAGCTAAGTGCTGCTGTTCGCATTTTTTTTTTCATCAACTGCATCTGCTTGGCATATTCATTAACCTGTATGATGACTTTGTCATTCGTTTCCCAATCTTCAGGCTCTGTAGGCTGTCTAGAAGTTTCAGTTGTTTGAGTGTGTGGATGCTTGTGGTTGGGGCGGGGGTTCTACTTCTCCTTGAGGTGTTGCGGTTTCCTCGACTGCTTCTGCTTCTTGAGGCTTAGTAGATGGATTTGCATCATATTTAGATAGTCTTTGACTTCATTCGTACCATCCATAGGGGTTTGTACAAGGTCATGATCTTGCTGATATTCGTTACCCTGTGCATCTTGATATGCATATGTGAGCTTGGTCACATGTAACTGTTTGAACACTATTAGATTTGTCGATCTTTTACTTTGACTTGTGGAGATCAGCTGAAACTTTTGTCCTTGATGATCTTCATATAAGCATTTGTCTACAGATTTTGATGGAACTTGGGTCAATTGGAAACTTCCAACAACCATATAGTCTTTCAATGGTTTTTTCTTTGGGGTATGTTGGTTAGAAGCTCTAGGGCTTCTAGCTGACATTGCGATTCCTGGTACATAAGCTGAGCTTGATGGATTTACAACTCCCCCCTTCCTAGGGTGATCACTATAGCCTGCTTCACTGTAAGAGTTCAAAATTGTTTGGCTCTGGTTTAGTCTCACCTTTCGGGACTGTGAAGGCACACTTTGGGTAGCACTATTGATATTTGGCATCTATAAACCTTCTACATAGTTTCCTATGTATCTCCTTGAAACATGACAAATTATTTCCCAAGTGAAGCTGTAGATAGCATTATCTTTGCCCTGATATTGTCTATCCCATGGATATCCTATGATATGAGCTTATGTGGTTTCAAGACCCAAGGCATCATCGATGCTAGAATCTCATTTATATCTATGACTATTTTGGTCAAAGTATATGCCCATTGGTTTACAACATCAAAGCTTGATTTTCGATGGAGAAGAGTTTGGCTCTGGATAGATTTCTAGGTTCACTTGGTTAATATCCTTCATCTCTAGAGAGGATGGGCTATAATAGATTCTTTCCTCTGAAATGAACCATCCTTTCTGATCTATCACTTGACGCACTTCTATGAGTTGGTATGTGGGCCGCTCAAACACTGGTTGATCCTTTTTGTACAATTTTCCTTTTTGGTCTACATAGTGTGTACATGAATTATGTGTACCTTACAAAGCTATCATCATTCTGTTTGTTGTGTCCCTTAGACTCGTGAATGATTGCACACTTGTGGCAGTGGATACAGAATCATTTATAAACCTAACAGTCTTTTCAACTTCCGGTGATATCTGGACACCTTGCCCAAATTTATGCAAGAATTTGTTGTTCAAATAATCAATTTGAAGCTTTTCAGGTGTCTGTGCATCTTTATGCTGATTTTGAACTTGCAGTGCTTTTACTGGTGCTTCTAATGGTAATGTAGAATCATCCAATTGCATTAAAAGTGACGAGTTAGATGCACTTACATCGAGATTCACATTTCCAATTTTCTATGTACCTTGCTTGGTAGTTGATGTGTCCTTGTTTTCAGGATTTCTTGGACAATCTTCAGCAAAATATCCACCTTTTTTTCCACAATCTAAACAATACGCCATGACTGGTGGTATTTCAGCTGGTTCTGTCATATCAAGCTCATGCTGAGAAGTTTCTGCTTCTATGCTTGCGAAGTTGTGGGCATCTTCTTTCAGAACACTAAGCATCAAGTTTGTAGATTGGTCCATCTTGACCTTTGTACCATCTTCAGCTCGGTTCCCCAATTAGACTGGCTTCAATTGGTTGATCTATTGGATCTTGCAATTCCGGCTCTTGACTATAGATCTGACCACTATAATCCACGTATAATGACCCTGATTGCATATGCACCAACTGTATGTTTTGCTGACTTGTGCATATTTCTAAATAAACACTTGGGTTGACTTTTTGAACTTCTATCTGCACTTCATCTTTGAGCTTGCAATACCTGGCTCCATTGAAGTCTGTGAACATATGGGAGTTCTCTACTGGCTTTACTCTGATCAATAGAATCTTGGCTCCGTGTTGCTTTTATTGCTCATTAAGTATCTATGGCCTTCTGAATCTGTATAATAAGACTTTATCTCCATTGTAGCCATATAGTTGTAAAATTGCCTCTGTTGCACTTGTACCTGTGTTGCCACTGCTACTAGCTTGCTCTGCTGTACTTGAACTCTCGACTCGACTTGAGTCCATGTTGTCTTGTTCTGTAAAAACTGTCTCCTAGAAGATCTTGATATCTATTAGTAGAATTTCTCCTACTCAGTTTTGATTAAACTGCTTTAGCCAAAGCAATTTTGTAGTTGACTTCTCTAGACTCACAAGAGTAGATTAACTCTAGCTTGAAAGATTCAAAATTGATTTGGGCTTTTAAAATGATGAAAAACTGGGCTTTGAACAGCTTAATCTGCAATCCACCGTGATTTGTGTCTCCTTTCGTCCAACTGAAAGCTAATTTGCAATGCAATTACTTGCACTTGTCCGTTTCTAGCATGCAAAATTTTAAAATTTGCCTGTTGCTCAAACAGCTTTGAGTTGATCTTTTTGCTCGTTTTTTTCGGATAATCAAGTTCCCTTTGCAGTGCATAATTTTTCTCGCTTTTCTTTTTTTTTGACTTGCTTGCTTTTGTGCTGTTTGCTAGGTTTGCGGCTCTTCTACCTTTTTTTTTTTAAAAAAAAAAACCTTTTTTTGGCTCTTTCGATGAATTTCTTTTTTTTTTGTGAAATTTCATTTTTTTAGTATTTTTATGATGTTTTTAGAAAATTTTTGGATTTTTAGGTAATTTTAGAAAAATTTTGACATTTTTGGAAGGTTTTATGAAAGCTTTTTAAATTTTTTGGGATTTTTCCAATCAATTTATGATTTTTTAATGAATTTTCCGTGACTTTTTATAGTTTTTTGTGATTTAACTATGTTTTTTTTTTAAATGAATTTTTATGAGGTTTTATGAAATTTTTACAAATTTTTGATGAGTTTTTTATTTTTTGTAATTTTTAAGACCTCTATTTTTTATTTTTTATTGGATTTTTAAATTAAAAGTTAATTGACTAACTAAAAATAAAAAAAAATTACCTGTCTTACCTACTGTGCCGGTGATGGCGGGGTTGACATGTGGCACCATTGCCGAGGATGATGGCCTACGCTAGTGTAATTGAGGCATAATCGAATGTGTTTCCTCACTAATTTCACTTGTGTGTTTATGTTTTTGTGGATTTTGGATGTGTGCATGAAGCAATGTGGTCATAATTTCCTAATTTGTCACCGTATCTTGCCAATTTTGTGTGTTTACACACTCTAATTTCACACTAACGCCTTGCTAATTTCATAATTTTTGCTAAACTTACACACTAATTTGCTATGAAGGATTGGAGCTTTCAACCGTTCAATCGATCTTCAATGGAAAGGTAATCAAGGTGGTATTCTCAACCTCCCTAGAATCTAAAGATGTGTAAAATTGTGTAGAAATTTCACCATGATTCAATGTAATGTTGATGCTATGTTATTGCAATGCAATGTTGATGCTATGTTGCTTTGAAATTTTTTGGATTGTTCGTTTTCATGCCGTCGTAACGCTGAAATTTTCCAAATTTGGTGGCGTATGAATTTGACAAGTTCAATTGTTTGGTGATTGTACATTGCTAATTGGGTTAATTGCATGCTTGAATGGTCAATTGCAAGTGTGTGTACACTAAAATCAAGTTTGTATGCATTTTAATTGAGTGTGTGTATGCTTAATTTTAGGTGTGTGTACACTGACTGTTTTGCCCTTGTTTGTGCACCTAAAACTCAATGTGTGCTTAATGATTTTTCAGTTGTGATGATTGATTTGTGTTGTGGTCATGCTCAACTAGAGATTTGTGAAATCACATTGAAATTTCGATAAGATTTACCATTTTGTGTGCACACCTAAAGATTGGTAAAAACTGACAATTATTAGAGTTTGTGTGTGTGTGTGTGCCTAAAAAGTGCTTAATGTGCATGATTAATTCAATTTTTGATTGCGTAATTGATGTGTGTAATGGTTATTTGATGCGTTTTTTAGCTCAAAACAAGGATTTACACACTCCAAATGCGTCAAATTTTGACCTAATTTTGCCGATTTAATTACCTAGTTTGGATTTTATTGATAAAATTGTTTGGCAATTGAATTGATGTGCTTTTTGTGATTTTATTGGGCTGCACTAATCCTCTATGTGTGGAGAATTTTTAGAATTTTTGGTAAATTTTTGTTAATTTTTGTTTAATCCTGTAAAAAATTGATATCTTGCGATCTTTACGAGTTGTTTTGAATGTGTGGTAACGGCTTGATTTCGAACGCATTTGGGCTGTCATCGCCAAATTTTGAGTGTTTTGCTATTTTCGGGGACCGGGTTGATGATTTTGTTGAATTTGGCATTTTCGGTAAAAATTGCTATTTTTGGTCTGATTTTGTATGTCGAAAGTGTTCGATTATGATTGTCAATGATTTTCTAAGATTTCTATAATTTTTCATGAATTTTTAAATTTTTCTGGCAAATTTTGGGATTTTTTGAATTATCGGTTGATTTTTGGCCTAATTTTGGCATTTTTGGATGTTGAAAAATAGAAAATAATAATTTTCAAGCTCAAACGCCCTTGCCTTGCGGTGCATAAAATTCCTAGTCGGTGGATAGATCTTTACGGTCTGCTAGGATAGTTTTCGTCAACATTAAAATACTCTTCTTCTTATTTTTTCTCTCTCCTGGTGAACCCACCCCAACACACCCTCCTCTCTCTCTCTCTCTCTCTCTCTCTCTCTCTCTCTAACTCCCCTCTCCCCAAGGTCCGATTATTTGTAATCTCTCACCTCCCCCTCTCACTCTCTCTCCTTCCCACTCTCTCTCCCTAACTTACCCATTCTTTCTCTCCCGTTCCCAGCGTGCCACTACCCCGCCATCTGCGCCAGGTCGCCTCAAAACACGCCACCAAAACGGGTCCCTGCAGCCCCAAGTGATCTCTCGCTACCTGCTCGTAAGGCTGCTAGCCCTCACAGTCAAGTCACACATCCCGCCAAGCCGCTTTGTCGTGTAGCCCTAAGCACACCCACACACACACACACACACACACACACATACATAGGCTCTCTCTCTCTCTCTCTCTCTCTCTCTCTCTCTCTCTCTCTCTCTCTCTCTCTCGCATCCCCGTTCTCTCTTTCTCTCTCATGGCCCCGAGAGAAGAAAGACAAGATAAAAAGAGAGGTCCTCTTTTTTTTTTTGGTTCTTCTTGTCTAAGCTTTAATGAATTGTATGTGTATGGGTGAGTTCACGCGGAGCGAGACAAAAAGAGAGAATTTGTCGGCCAGTGGGAGAGAGAAGAAAAAGAAGAGTATTTTTAATGTCGAAAGAAACTATCCCAAAAGACCGTAAAGATCTATTCGACGGGAAGAGTTCATGCGCCGAAAGGAACGTTCAGGAACCGAAAGAAGCCATATTTAGTCCGAAAATCCAAAGAATTCAAAAATTTCACAAAAAATTAAAACATTCATGAAAACTCATAAAAATTAAAAAATTCACAGATAAATCTCAAAAAATTATAAAAATTTCATAAAAGCACAAAAAATTCATTAAAAATCATAAATTACTCGAAAAAAACACAATAAATCAAAAATTTCATAAAACCTTTAAAAAAGTTCATTAAAAATACAAAATTCACAAAAAAAATTCTTTAAAAATAAAAACTTTTTAAAAATATTATAAAAATCATAAAAATATCAAAAAAATTAAATTTCTAAAAATTTCACAAAAATATAATAAAAGCAAAAAGAAAGTCGTTGAAAGAGCCAGAAAGAGGCAGAAAAGCAGAAAACACACAGTCGCGAAAATCACAAACCGCAAAAGCGAACCAGATCAGCCTAAAAAAGCGAGCAAAAAGACCAACTCGAAGTCGTGAGCGACATAATTTTTTTAAAAAAAGTTGTTGTCAAAAGCAAGCGTGCAAATTGAGCTTCTAATCGGACCGTAATGGAATTGGCCTATTAACTTGAGAGTAGTGATTAATGAGAGTACTTTTGAGCGATTACTTTGTGAGCATAGCGGGTGAACATAATTGAAGATAACAACATAGTCATAGCAATTAGTTAACTTGGCATGAACAATACTTTTGCAAGAGAGAGAATTTAGAGAACATGACAACAATTGAGGACCGGATTTATGTGGAGCCGGTCACCCCTCCAATAGGCATTTGTATTATGATTTCTCCCATTAAGAGAGACTTGTTACAATACAATCTTTGTGTTCCTTGTGACCTAGGTGATGCAATGAAGATGGAAATCTTCATGCATCACAAGCATAACATAAACTTTGAAGAAAGCTTTAACTATCCCAAGCCTCAGTCCCAAGACCTCAAACACCTTCGAAGTTGGAGAGAGCTAGCAGGGAATGAGGGCATGGAAAAGGAAGAAGAAACATTTCATAGGAGAAAGAATTAGTTTCTCACTTATCATAACTCTTCTTGCCAGCATACATAATAGCATAGTAATGAAGATGGAGAAGATGGCAAGCTTAAGCATTGAAGCATGACTCTTGGTTGCATTTGCACTCCATAGCCAAGAGTGTTGGTATAGGCTCTCAACCTCTACTTGCTTGGAGAAGGAGAGGGAGCTCTTGCACTTTGCACATTGCATAATGAGAGTGTGTGTGAGTGTATGTGGGAGAGTATACCCCCTAATCAGCCCCCTAGCTTGCTTTGGTCGACCCCCCCTTGTAGCTCATGTTTAAAGCTGATTGGACCCCTCTAGGCCTAGCCAATCACAAGCAAGAGGCATTACAAGCAACAAGGGTAGCCTTGGGACAAGTGTCCCCCTTTGGGCCTTTGAGAGAGAGGACTTGATAAATGCAAAGACAAATTAATTAAATCTGCTAAATTATCATTGGACCCCTTGGGTGGCCAACCAATAGGCTTCAGGCACACCATGAGGACAACATAAGGAGAAACTTGACAAGTGTCCCTTATGCTTACTTTGTACCAAGTAGGCCTTGTGTGAGTGTGTGGGTGTTCTCTCTCATTCCCCCTCATGTAGGGCTCACCCCCTCCTTGTAGGGATTAGATCTTTGACTTTTAACACCTCAAGCCCCTCAAGCTTAGGCTCGGTTCCCACCACAAGCTTGGCCCTTAAGCACTTCAAGCGTGGGTTGGGTTCTCACCTCAAGTACAACCCTAGCATCTCAAGCATGTCAATCATCAAGCACCTCAAGCACCTTAGTCATCAAGCATGAGAAGCACCTCAAGCACCTTAAGCTTTGGTTGGGTTCCCACCTCAAGCTCATCCCTAGCTTACCTAAGGTCAAAGGACTTTTACACTCATTATTGGAGGTCTTCAATGAAGCTAACCCTAAGGTCTTATGCTCCATTTGTTAGCCTCGCTCTTTGATAGACCATCTCTCATTTGGGCCCCTTTATCATTGGCCCCGTGTTGAGATAGATCTATAAGTACATGTCTATATCTTAACCCTTGTTCCCATTTATTCTCCCACATTAAATGATCAGTTTAATATGAGAAAATCATTTGGGTTGGTTAGATATTAGATTTTATGATATTACCTCTCTCTTGAAATCATAGTCGTCCTCGACTATGAGGTAGAAGAGATAAAGCCTTAGTCATTAGTCGATCTTACTTAGCGGGTAGAGGATCCCTTTTTACCCTATGACATCTTTCCAAGATGGATGACTAATCCATTTGGTGCTTGGGAGACATAGCTACCGCAAGCATGTCTGCTCTTTAGTCCATTTCATTCTCACAAAGCAGAGTGACAGATTCTACTTGGTGTTTGAGAGACGTCGCCATCACAAACATGATTCTAAGCATGCAGAAGTAGAAAGAGAACTAGTCTTATAAGACAAAAACATGGGTCATTTAAAAGAAATTTGTACATTTTCTTACTCTAATGTAGCATTGTAAGCATTGACAAGGCTCATACTATCCTTAAGCTGTATTCCTTGCACCCATCTAGCATCTTCAAAAGGATAATTTTTAAACTTAATAAGATATCGTCGGATAATCTTACCATGTCGTAGTACCTTGTCTTCATGCCGAAGGATAGCTTTGGGTTGTAGCACCTCTTCTTGGTCTTCAACTTCCGGTGGGTCTTCAATAATTGGTTCACTTGGTGGCTCTCCTTTGTAGGGCTTAAGTAGGCTCACATGAAAAGCATTGTGTATGAGCCAATGGTTGGGCAACTTGAGTTGGTAAGCCGTCTCATTGATGGGCTTCAAGATTTGGAAAGGACCATAGTATCTTTTTACTAGCTTAGCATAATACGTTTGATGGCCCGTAGGATTTTTGCCCATCGTTTGCCTTAATCGAGCCTTAGGAAACTTGAGTAAGACCCAATCATTTTCTTTGAACGTTAAGGCCCTTTTGTGCTTGTTGCATCAGCTTTTTGTCTTTGTTGAGAGATGGATATAGCCTCCTTAATCTTTTGAAAAGGATTTTGTAGGTCACGGATATACTCATCAGTGGCGAAGATCTTCCCATGTACTTTGAGTAGTAAGGGACTTTTAGGTCTTCCCTCAATGATCTTGAAAGGTGCTTTTCCCGTAGAAGTATGTACAGATTATTATAGGCATACTCTACAAGATGTATGTACTTTTCTCATTGTGAGAGTTGATCTACTTCATTAACATAAGTCTTGAGTAGATCGAGTATCGTAAGATTGGCTATCTCACTTTGGCCATCCATTTGTGGATGATAGGCCGAAGAAAAATTCAATCTTGTTCCTAGATTTTCAAAGAGACCTTTCCAAAAAATTACTGGTCATTCTAGGATCTCTATCTGACATGATGGATGTTGGTAATCGATGATGTTTGAAAATCTGTGATATGAAGAGAGTTGCCATTTGGTGTGCCTTAATAGTCTTTTTGACAAGAATAAAATGTGCTTGTTTGCTAAACCTGTCAACTATTGTCCATATTCCTGTATTCCCATGGATAAACTTGGGTAATCCAAAGATGAAATCCATGGATATACTCTCGTATGGTAAATTTGGGATAGGCAATGGCTGGAGTAATCCAGGTTGCTTCCCTCTATCATACTTGGTCTTTTGGCATACTACACATATTGAAACATATTCTTGTATTTCCACTTTCATGGTAGGCCAATAGAAATACGTCTCTACTCCTCAAAGAGTAGGTTGAATACCTCTATGCCCCGCATAGGGAGGAGCATGGGATTCATACATAACTTTCTCACAAAGGGAATGGGTAATACATAGCCTATTTTTCGTGGACAAGATAACCCTCCTGCAAGGTGAATGGTTCCTCTTTCTTCCCCAAAGCAAGGGCTAACATTATGTCTCTAAAGTGAGGGTCAGTAGCATACTCATCTATCATAGATGATAGATCATTGTGAGTAGCTATAGACACCAAATTAACTTTTGGTCATCGTGAAAGTGCATCGACCACTTGATTGTGCTTACCAACAATGTGAGCAATATGGAAATTAAATTGCGAAAGAAAATTTGCCCACCTCATTTGTTTGTCAGAAAGCTTGGTTTGCGTCATGAAATACTTGAGACTTTGGTGGTCAGTTCGTAAGATAAATGGAGTCCTCAATAGGTAGTGCTTCCATATGTCTAGGGCATGTAGAACATCTAAAATCTCTTTTTAATAAATGCCCAAGACTCGTTCATCCGTATTGAGCCTTCGGCTCACATATGCTATGGCATGCCCTTCTTGAAGCAAAAATGATCCAACGCAATCACCACAAGCATCACATTGGACCTTAAACGGCTTTGAGAGGTTGGGAGGTAAGCTTCTCCTTGAGCTTATCAAAATCATTTTGCTCCTTAGCAGTCCATACATACTTAACATTTTTCTTAGTTAAGTCATGTAGTGATCCTGCTATTTGAGAGAATTTTGCTATGAAGCGTCTATATGATGCGTACATACCAATAAAGCTTCTTAGCTCATGTAGATTCCTTGGATTATTCCATGCTTTTATTACCTCTAACTTTGATGGATCCATATAGATGTCATCTTGAGAGATAATATGACCTAAGTATTGAATCTCTTGAAGGAAATATTCACTTGTCTTTTGGTTGAGGAAAAGCTTATTCTCCCTCAATGCTTGAAAAATCACTTGGAGATGTTGCTTATGTTCCTCCAAAGACTTGGAGTAGATGATGATATCATCAAAGAACACTCTAGTGAATTTACGATAAGGTCTAAAAATTTCTCCATTAGACAATTGAACGTTGCTGGTGCATTAGTCAAGCCAAAAGGCATGACTAGATATTCATAAAGACCAAACGTTGTGCAAAATGCGATCTTTAGGATATCTTCATCCACTATCCTTATTTGATGATAGCCACTTTTAAGGTCAATACTACTAAAGTAGGTAGAGCTTTGTAGCGTATCAAACAGATCTTCTACCCGAGGCACGGGAAATCTGTTTTTGATAGTGATATGGTTTAGTGCTCGATAGTCCACACACATACGGTATGCACCATCTTTCTTTTGCACTAAAAGGACTGGAAAACAAAAGGGAGAGGAATTAGGCCTCACCATCCCTTTGTCTGCCAATTCCTATACTTGCCTCATGATTTCCTCTTGTTGAGCTTGAGAAACTCAATAAGGAGGCTTGTTAGGTGGTGAGCTTCCTGGAAGGATCTCAATTCGATGGTCATCATCCCCTCGTTTTGGAGGTAAGTCCATAGGGATATCATCGATGAACACATCTTGGAATCCTTTTAGAAAATTAGACAAGTCTAACTCTTCTTGATTCCTACCGTTTACATTTAATGAAACATTAGGATCTTTTAGAGACTCTTTGACAAAAATCATGTACGCAGAAATTGAGCTCTTCATTGACTTATCAAAAGCAGGAGGATTTACAAGTAGAATAGTGCGACCACGCTCACTAGCATCTATATACATGTTCTTTCCCGTGTCGGTGAAGTAGATTCTCCTTTCAGGGAACTTTATATTGGCAGCCATGCAATCAGACCATGGCGCCCCTAGGATAGCATCCTCATGTTCGAGAGGAGAGATGAAGAAGTCTTCTTTGTCGACATAGCTTTGGACATGAAGCCTCAACTTCCCAATCAAGGGAGTAACAGAGGCTTGCTGTCCCTTGAAAGGTGTGTCAGCCATTACCATATCTCCCATCTTGAAAGCTTGAATGCCCAACTTGGTGACCAACTCCGTTGATATGAATTTGTGAGTAGAGCCAGGGTCAAACAAGATGAAGGCATCATGCTCTCTTACCCTTCCCCAAGCATAGAAAAGTGATGATCCTTTGCAATGAACATCCTCTTTTGGAGCTTCGATGGTGGAAGCCCTAGGAGTCTCATTGCGAGTATTCTTTTTGGGGCAAGAACGATAGCCATGTCCTTGCTCCCCACACTTGAAACACTTATGGTCCTTGAGAAAAGCTTCAAGCTCTTCAAGAGAGAGTTTTTTTTTTTTGCCTTTGTAAAATCCCTTCTCCTTGGACCGATTGTTGTTGTTGTTGTTGTTGTTGTTGGAAGTGCCTTGGGAAGAATTTTGAGTATTGGTTTCCCCTTTTGCATCATTTTTGTCTTTGATTTCCATGGGCTTGACATTCTGTCTAGCCCCTTGATGGAAATTGATGCGTGAAGCAACCATGGTGTGATGGATTAATTCACTAATAGAATCAGGCCATTGAGAGTTGATGTATTCGGCCATCTCTTCGAAAAATCCTGCATAGAATTGCTACTTTTACTCGGCAAAGTCTTATCTTTTGAAACACAACAGCCTTGAGATATAAATCCCAAAACTTGTCTACATACTTGTGGATAGACTCATGAGAGAGAAGCTTCAAGCTGCACCATTTGGTAAGCACTTTGTCCTTTGCATCGCTTGCAAGGAATTGCTTCATGATGGAAACTCGTAGAGTTTTCCATGTCTTTGGGGCTTTCATCGTTGCCACAAAGGCTAGCCCACCATTGAGGAGCTAATTTTTGGAAGTGCATAGCTACATGGTGTAGCTTGGAGGACTCCGTGAATCCCTCGTCTCCAAAGGCCGCATCATATTGCTGGATGAAGGCCAACACTTTGTCGGTAGCACCAAAGGTGCCATCATAGGTGAGAAAAGAGATACTCTTTCCTCCTTCCTTGAACTTCTTTAGCTTTTGCGACCTTCACCATGCAGGGTATGATTTGTGATGTCCTCCCCTCTTGTATTCTCTAGGAGAATAGCCATAGCTTTCATCGAACGAGGAGGAAGGTGAAGAAGAAGGAGAAGAGGGTGACCTCTTTCTAGCCCTTTTCTTCCTTTGTTTCCTCTCTTCGCTTTCAGAATGACGAGGAGAAGGACTGTGTGTTGATCTTTTCCTCTTCGGAGGAGTAGGAGATCGTCTAGACCGCCGTCTTTGTGGAGACACATCTTTAGAGGAACTTAATGTTTCATTGCTTTCTTGCTCTTTGGATTCCTCCTCTCGAATGGGAGAGAGCCTTCTTTTGGGGGTCTCTTCAAGAGGCCTCCTAAGCTCTCTCTCCTCTTGGAGAGGAAGGGAAATCCCATAAGCACAAAGTTGTTGAGTAACTTTGGCTTGCAAAGCAGGGTTGCCCATAGCTTGCTGCAACCTAGTGACGAGATAATTCACAAACATGGGGGCATCATCTTAGCACCTTCATGTGAAAAATCAAAGCTATCAATGTTCATTCTACTCTCTTGATTATTGTCAACCATGCTAACAAAATTTGTGTACGTACTTAGTGTATGCTTTGGAAATTCAAAAACTTAGTTGCCACTCCTCTTAGCTTTTGAAAATTGGCTCTTAAGTATCTACACCCACGGCTCAAAGTGGTCAATTATAGAGAGTAGTGGAGTAGGTCTAACATAGTAGAGTTGCCGAGGGCTAGCTCCTTTCGGACTTCATATGGCTCAATAATGGTAAAGCCATAGGCAAGTCTAAAAAGACTCCATTATTAAGTCCAACGCTCCCGAGGTGTGCACCATATCCCACAAAGTGGGCTCATCAAAACCGATAATAGATCCCAGTTCCACTTACCCTAATATAATTAACAACATCAACCATTTATAGGCTACTTGAGGACCTGTCTTCTTAAGCAAGAAAAGAGAAACCAAATGCTCTGATACCAATGTAATGGAATTGGCCTATTAACTTGAGAGTAGCGGGAATTAACGAGAGTAGCAATTAGTTAACTTGGCATGAACAATACTTTTGCAAGAGAGAGAATTTAGAGAACATGACAACAATTGAGGACCAGATTTATGTGGAGCCGGTCCCCCCTCCAATAAGCATTTGTATTATGATTTCTCCCATTAAGAGAGGATTGTTACAATACAATCTTTGTGTTCCTTGTGAACTAGGTGATGCAATGAAGATGGAAATCTTCATACATCACAAGCATAACATAAACTTTGAAGAAAGCTTTAACTATCCCAAGCCTCAGTCCCACGACCTCAAACACCTTCGAAGGTGGAGAGAGCTAGCAGTGAATGAGGGTAGGGAAGAGGAAGAACAAACATATCATAGGAGAAAGAATTAGTTCCTCACTTATCACTACTCTTCTTGCTAGCATACATAATAGCATAGTAATGAAGATGGGAAAGATGGCAAGCTTAAGAATTAAAGTATGGCTCTTGGTTGGATTTGCACTCCATAGCCAAGAGTGTTGGTGTAGGCTCTCAACCTCTACTTTCTTGGAGAAGGAGAGGGAGCTCTTGCGCTTTGCACATTGCATAATGAGAGCGTGTGTGAGTGTGTGTGGGAGAGTATACCCCCTAAGAAACCCCCTAGCTTGCTTTGGTCGATCCCCCCCCCCCCTTGTAGCTCATGCTTCAAGCTCATTGGACCCCTCCAAGCCTAGCCAATCACAAGCAGGAGGCATTACAAGCAACAAGGGTAGCCTTGGGACAACTGACCGTCTTTGGGTCTTTGAGATATAGGACTTGATAAATGCAAAGACAATTAATTAAATCTCCTAAATTATCATTGGACCCCTTGGGTGGCCAACCAATAGGCTTCAGGCACACCATGAGGGCAACATAAGGAGGAATTTTACAAGTGTCCCTTATGCTTTCTTCGTACCAAGTAGGCCTTGTGTGAGTGTGTGGGTGTTCTCTCTCATCCCCCCTCCTGTAGGGCTCGCCCCCTCCTTGTAGGGATTAGATATTTGACTTTTAACACCTTAAGCCCCTCAAGATTAGGCCCAGTTCCCACCACAAGCGTGGCCCTTAAGCACTTCAAGCTTGGGCTGGGTTCTCACCTCAAGTACAGCCCTAACATCTCAAGCATGTCAAGCCCCTCAATCATCAAGCACCTCAACCACCTTAGTCATCAAGCATGAGAAGCACCTTAAGGCTGGGTTGGGTTCCCACCTCAAGCTTAGCCATAGCTTACCTAAGGTCAAAGGACTTTTACACTCATTATTGGAGGTCTTCAATGAAGCTAACCCTAAGGTCTTATGCTGCATTGGTTAGCCTTGCTCTTTGATAGACCATCTCTCATTTGGGCCCCTTTACCATTGGCCCCGTGTTGAGATAGATCTATAAGCACATGTCTATATCTTAACCCTTGTTCCCATTTATTCTCCCTCATGAAATGATAAGTTTAATATGAGAAAATTATTTGGGTTGGTTCGATATTAGATTTTATGACACGGACGAACAGGGGCACAAATCACGATGGATTGCAGATTAAGTTATTCAAGGCCTAGGTTTTCATCATTTCAAAGGCTGCAATCAATTCTGAAACTTTCAAGCTAGAGTTAATCAACTCTTGTGAGTTTAAGAACAATCAACTACAAAATTGCTTTAACAGAAGTAGTTTAATAAAAAACTATCAAAAGAAGTTCAGCTAATCAATACTAGAATCTGCTAGGAGACAGTTTTTACATAGCAAGCAGACATGGACTCAAATCTAGTTGAGATTAGCAGATTTTACAGCTATATGGCTAGAATGGAAATAAAGTCTTATATGCAGATTTAGAAGGCCATAGATACATAATGAGCAGTAAAAACATCACAAGAGCCAAGATCCTATTGATCAAAGTAAAGCCAGATTTAGAGAACTCCCAGATGTTCAAAGTCTTTAGTGGAGCTAGGTATTGCAAGCTCAAAGATGAAGTGCAGATAGAAGTACAAAAAATTGACCCAAGTGGTTATCTGCACAGGTCAACAAAACATACAATTGGTGCGTATGCAATAAGGGTCATTGTACATGGATTACAACGGTCACATATGTAATCAAGAACCATAATTGAAAAATCTAGCATATCAATCAATTGAAGCCAATCTAATTGGAGAATCGAGTCAAAGACAGTACAAAGGTCAAGATGGAGCATTCTACAACTTGATGCTGAGTGTTTTTAAAAGGAAATGCCAACAACTTGGTAAGCATAGAAGCAGAAACTTCTCAGCTAGAGCTTGACATGACAGAACCAAATGAAATACCACCAATCATGGCGTATTGCTCAGATTGTGGATGAAAAGGTGGATATTTTTATGAAGATTGTCCAAGAAATCTAAACAACAAGGACACATCAACTGTCAAGCAAGACACAAAGCAAATTGGAAATGTGAATCTCGATGTAAGTGCATCTAACTTGTCACTTTTAATTCAATCAGTTGATTTTGCATTGACATTAGAAGCACCAGTAAAAGCACTGCAAGTTCAAAATCAGCATAAAGATGCACATGCACCTCAAAATCTCAAAATCGATTCTTTGAACAACAAATTCTTGCATGAATTTGGTCAAGGTGTCCAGATATCACTGAAGCTTGAAAGGACTGTTAGGTTTGCAAATGATTTTGCATCCACTATCACAAGTGTGCAATCATTCACAAGTCTAAGGGATACATCAAACAAAATGATGTTAGCTTTGTATGGTACACATAATTCATATGCACACTATGTAGACCAAAAAGGGAAACTGTAGAAAAACGATCAACCAGTGTTTGAACAGCCCACATACCATCTCATAGAAGTGTGTCCAGTGATAGATCAGAAAGGATGGTTCATTTCAGAGGAAAGAATCTATTATAGTTCATCCTCTCTAGAGCTGAAGGATATTACCCGGGTGAACCAAAAATCTATTCAAAGTCAAACTCCTCCGTCAAAATCAAGCTTCGATGTTGTAACCAAACGAGCATATACTTTGACCAAAACAGTCGTAGATATAGAAGAGAGTCTAGCATCTATGATGCCTTGGGTCCTGAAACCACATAAGCTCATATCATAGGAGACCCATGGGATAGACAATATCAGGGTAAAGATAATGCCATCTATAGCTTGACTTGGGGAATGATTCGTCGTGTTTCAAGGAGATACATAGGAAACTATGCAAAAGGTTTACAGACACCAAACATCAACAGTTCTATCCAAAGTGTACCTTCACAGTCCCAGAAGGTGAGACTAAATCAGAGCCAAACAATTTTGAACTCTTACAATGAAGCAGGCTATATTGATCAGCCTAGGAATGGGGGAGTTGTAAATTCATCAACCTCAGCTCTAATGCCATGAAATGCTACATCAGTTAGAAGCCCTGGAGCCTCTAGCCAAAAGACCTCTTCAAAGCAAAAAACATTGAAAGATCATATGGTTGTTGGAAGTTTCTAGTTGACCGAGATTCCATCAGAGTGTGCAGACAAATGCCTCTATGAAGATCATCAAGGAAAGAAATTTCAGATGATCTCCACGAGTCAGAGTCAAAAGCCGATAAATTCAATAATATTCAAACAGTTACATGTGATCAAGCTCACATATGCATATCAAGATGCACATGGTAACAAATATCAGCAAGATCAAGGCCTTGTACAAAACCCTATGAATGGCCCGACTAAAGTCAACGACTATCTGAAGATGATGCAAAGCCTCAAGTTGCCAGAATAGGTGACAAAAAAGTCAAAGTCAATAAGAGCTAAAGTCCAAGAAGCTACACAAACGTCACCGCCAAAATCTCCTCCAAAGAGACAAATTATGTGAGAAAGTACAATGGATCTATTAAGATCAAGGGTTACCCAGGTGCAAGCAGACAATGCTCAACAATTGCAAAAAGGTGCAATATTACAGCCAATGGAGTCAACATCAATTGAACCAGGTGGTCAAAGCAAAGAAAATGAATATAAAGCTCAACCAAAGGACACTGCCACAACAAAATCAATCACTACAGAAAGAAATCCTGAGATGATCAAGTGCAACAGCACCATTGAAAATGAAGACAAGAGAAGTAAAGCTAGATTTTCAGGTAGACAAGAACCTCATGTCCTTTTGCACTTGGAAAAGATGTGGACAACCACAGCTAGAAGATTCTCCTCAATTTGTGAGTATATCTGGAAACAAACCAGCAGAATGATGGGGAATCATCTCCACCACCACTGAAGTAAGTTCACAGATCATCATAGCTCAATCCCACGTGATCATAGCAAAAGATATGCCAAACGACATCATAATGGGAATGCCAATGGCCGATAAGATGTTAGAGATACAGAATGTAAACGGGATGCAATCTTCAGAGACAACAAAGAATGAAGACCAAAACTGGTCACCCGCGATGAACGACAGCACAAAGTCCTCAAGACAATTCAAATAGAAGATCTTATTGAAGATTATACATCTTCATTGAATAGAATTGCAGAAGAGTTTAAAGCAAATTCGGCAATAAAAGTGCAGATCAAACAGAGCAAAGAGCAACCACGATAGCTATTGAGCAGAGAATGCCACCAAATCCAGAAGTTAAGAAGAACGAGGTAGCAAAAAATCAAAAAGCAATAGGAAGTCCAAAGATTCATATATTTCCAGTTGAATCAGCCAGTGTAAGTTAGATTGGAAAACAAAGTCTCAAGTTAGCCTCCATAGAGACACACTTAATTCAAGATGACACCGTGACAAAAGCAGGACAGAGATCTTCAATAGAACCAACAATGAGAATAGTTGTGGTTCTCAACATTACAAAAGGAGCAAGTGTCAGATGCAATGCTCTACTAGATAAAGAAGCAAACTGCAATGTGGTTGCAGACAACATCCAAAGTATTCTAGAGATTACTTAGGGCAAGCCAGGTAACAGAGAAATCATGGGTTTGGCTACAAGTCAAGAAGAAATGGTTGCTACCCTTAGCATCCAAAATCATGAAGAGCAGGTGAAGTTTCAGGTAAAGTCTTCAAAAGACATGCATGCAGATGTCATCCTTGGACATCAGTGGTTAGATCAACACAAGGCCTACAAAGAAGATAAAATGCTAATAATCTCTTTTCCAAGAGATAGCAAGCAATAGATACAGGTACCGTTAATGATAGATTTAGAGTTGCAGAAGTCACAAGAATTGAAGACAAATATTGTAGACAAAGGTAAAGCTAGAGTGGACCCTCCACCGACTAGCAAAGAAGGTATGACAGCATATGCCTCTACATCAAAGAACCCTCATAATCAGCTTCTTCAAGCAAGTCAGGCTTTCAAAATTTCAAGTCAATTGCTGACCCAACAGAAACCTCTAATAAGACACCCAGAAAAGCAAAGGTATATTAGCCAAAGTACTCAAGAAAGCAAAGGAAAGTCAAGCAAGTGTTTGTTCCGAGAAGTTTAGTTGAAGTCAATGATCCGGTTTGGATTAAAGATAGGAAATCAACACAGAAAGACAAACACCTAGGATGGATAGCATCACAATGGAGCTTAAAAGGACGAGAGTACTATAGAGATAACAGACAGATATGGGTACCAAAACCGCAGGCTAGAGCATATGAAGTAACTTCAAGTCCCTCCCAAAAAACAAGGCCCCCTAGGTATCAACCTCAACAATATTCCAGGATACCTAAGAAGCAGGTATACAACAAAACAACATCAAAAGATGTTGAAGTCTACCACAACTCACGAGAGGATACAAAACAGAGACGGATCTCAAAGTATCTTCCTCTTGGACAAGGATTCTATACAGGATATACAAAGATTTGGCTACCAGTCAACCACAAGCCAGCTGCAACAATCCAACTACACTAGACCTCCATGAATATCTCAAGAGCTCAACAAGACCTAGAGCGAAGCAAAGTCAACAAAGGAGATACAAAGATCATCAAAAGATTTGGGTCCCTACGTCTTTCAATGCTATGAGTCAAAAGCCAAATGTCGACGGCCAACAGAGGCCTACAACAACATCAAAGACTCCTATCAACAGGCCCAATTGGAGAATCAAACAAATAATGGAGTCTTCACAGTCAAAGAAGGACCACCCAGCCAATGCGAATGTAGATTCAAAGAAGATAAAACAGGTATGGCGAAAGAAACCTTCAATGCCAACTTGGTCCTTCACTAATCCTCTTTTTGAGGAATCAAGCTTACTTTTACCTGAAGAAATGTTTGTAGTAAGCACAAGAATGTAAAAATTCAAGTCACCAGGGTGCAAAAAACACTCTTTGGCATAGCCAAAGTCGGGCTGCCGAGCCATAAAATGAGCAAAGCATTAGTCCCAAAGGTTCAAGTCATATTAAACTCTATGCTAAGAGTCGTAGTTATTAGGCTTACGCTCAAGCTGGAAGAGTTGAGCATATCTAAGTCATGTCGCTCATGCTAGATGAGATGAGCATAAGAGTCAAAATCTATTAACAGACAATTGGTGGAGTGTCGTAGAGTCCACCACTCACGTACAATGCACAGTAAGATGAGAGCGCATATCATCGTCAACAAAAACCATTCTTAAAGGAGTGCCAACTTGCAAAGCTATGTCATATGCCTTTATAGCTACACCATCTTTCTGAAGAACCCCGCAAAATCCTTCTTGCACAACATATTGTTTTCCATGCATTTTTGTGTATGCATAAATAGGATGTCCCATCATCGGACATATGCATTAGACACTCTTTTTTGCTTCCACCCATGCACCTTGAGTGGACTACAACGAGAAAACCAATGTTCCATCATGCTACCCTCTCATGTTTGCTGCCTTTTTGATTCCATACCTATCAACAAATATTTCCTTGAGTACTTTATTAATATTTCCAATGCTAATAAGTACCCAATAATACGCGTATCCCACAGGCACTTTTTTTCCACTGGGTTTTTTCCCTTTGGTCATCCATGTATTAGACCCTAATTTAGAACCTCATCATTCTACTCCCCTTGTACATACTTTTCATAAATAAACAACAGACTCATCACATTTGCTATTACAACCGACAAATGCAACATCATCTTTCACAACTGACATATTCAGACAAATCCAAATGCTGCAGCAAATTGAACCTCATCAACAAATTCAACAACAAATGAAGACAATCAGCCCATCAATGACCAATCAAAACCTTCCACGGCCTCCACGGACACTTTTCAACATTGCTCGAGGAAGGGCACTAAAATCGGAAGGGGGGAATGTTAACTGAGTCAACGTCAGTTAACAAAAGCTGGTAAAGACTGAAGGCGTACGAATGCACATTGAAGATCAACATGAAGAAGCAATAAAGATTGGAGTTACACATTTTTCACATTTTCCCAAAATGGCCATGTATTGTAAATTCTCAATTTATTTCGAGCCATTGTAATATTTTTAATGTGTTACGGGATCAATGGGAGTTCCAAGCTATAAAGAACGGGTCAGCTAGTGTGTCTAGGTTGCAGATCAGTAAGTGGTGAAGTGCTAAAGGCCTTGGGCGCCCGGACATTGTATATTTTTACCCGAGGTGTATAAGGTAGTGTGTAAAAGAAATTAGGGTTCTCAAGCTCATTTGTTGAGAGCACTCTTTGGTGAGAGCTCTTGAGGTGTATGGCTATGGAGTCCTTGAGCTTCTCCTTGCTCATGTGACTTGATTAACACTAATCAATGCTTAATTCTCTTTCACTATGCCTCTGTCATGCTTCTTATGATTGCTAATGATGCTTTGATTAGCTAGATCGTAACTAATTAGTGGTTAATCTCTTTCTAATCTTGTGTGATTGCCCTCTTTTGCTTGTGTGTGCATGTAGGTTTGATTGGAGTGTGGTGCTCGATAGATCTATGTGTGTGTGTGTGTGTGTGCTTGCGATTGCATGATAGGATTAGTGTTGTGTGCGTCTTGCAAACGTTATAGTGTGTGTGATTGGGTTGATTGGAGGTGAAGGAAAGTGGATGTGGAGATTTCCCATCATTGTGGCTTAGCTCCTCCATAGGCCGAGAAGCTCACCTTGTAGAGTCACCATTCGTGTTGCCATGACGTGTGAGTGTTTCCATGCCCTAGCCGGGTAGCTCATCCCTCCGGATTAATAATTTTGTTGGTCATTGGAGCTATGCAACGATGGAACCCCCAATATGTTGGCGTTTGAGGAAGCATTCTATACAGGTTTCTTCACTTGGAGAACGAAGATATTTGGGCCAGTGATTAGTAACCTTACATCCAGATTTGTTGGCTATTCAGCCATTGAGCTTAAAACAGAGTCACAATGCAATTCTTGCAAGTTTGTGACAAAGAAAGAAGATTCATATATGAGAAAGCATTACATGCGCTTAAAGACCGCCTCGGCAGCCATCAACCCGAAGACTACTTCAGTCCATGAAGCTGTGTCAAGGGAAGACACAATCGAGGACGGAGGGAATGCTAGCAACAAGCTAACTCGGATAACATTTTTCGGAGCTTTCATTGTAAAAACACTTATTATTTTGATGAATCGAGATTATTATAGCTCCTAATTTCCAGATAAACAGTGTAATTGATGAGCCGGGGCTACAAGCTTCCAAATTGTATCAACCTGTCTTTAGTTAGAGCTCCCAGATTATTAGTTTTGACCACAAAACCTTGGCTAAGGTATAAAAGACAGTTTTTGTAAGTATTTTGTAAGTTTTTGGATAATAGAAACACAGCGTGAGCTAACGGCGCTCACTTCTCTCCTTCTTGTGCTTCCTACTCCCTTCCCAGTTGTCACATTGCAGTGTCATCTGTTGCGTTACCGCAGGTATACGCATTGACGTAAGCATTTCATGGTAATCCGTACCTTTGGCCATCGCCGACCTGCGGCCTAATTTCATCATAGGTAGGAATTTAAACTTCAATATCATAAACTAAGTATAGACGGTGTATTGGGGCATCATTGCTAAGCATTTAGATGCATTCTAGGTCGAAAAAGACTAGGTCAGAAACTCACTGCTGTTAATAATCACGATTTTTGCACTTGACCTAAAGTGAGATTTGAGACCATAAGCATGTGTGCTGAGGTCTTATAAACATGTCCTAGAAGTTTCGTAACGTCTGGATGTCGTTTGATGCTATAACGGTTGTGATTTGTTTGCCAATAAGCGATTAGCTTTTGGTGATTTCTGCCATTTGAGTGTAGCTTGAGTTAGATGCGAATTGTTTGTTGTTTTCCAAGAGATTGACAACCTCTTGTAGCCTCTATGCACTAGTCGAGTCAGCTTCGTCCCATGGATTAACAATTATATTTGTGGTTCTCGCTATGTCTGCAATAAGATAGGAGTGAAGTTAGGCACCCGTCCCACAATATAATACAGAAAGATCTCTATAACTTTAGAATTGTACTAGGGTACTCTTTGCATGTACCACCCTAGCCATAGGACATGTATGGAGTACTTTACAACCTCAAGATTGTAGGATACTTTTTTGTAGGTAAAGAATAGAGAGAGCTCTATAATCTCGGGATTGTAGGGTATGTTTTGTATGTAACACCCTATGGTCTTAAGGCCATAGGGTGGTTTTTGCATGTACCACTAGTCCTAAGACCATAGGGAATTTATGGAGTACTTTATACATAAAAAGAAATAATATATAGCCTTTGGCCATATCATATATTTTAGTGATTTCACAACAACTTCTTTGCCTATTTACTTAGCATTATGTAGATTCTAAGGACAAAAGGTGCCTTTTATGTCTGTTAGAGCCCTATTTCCCTTAGGCTATAGCAAAGTACCATTAAGAGAATAATGAAATACATATGAAGAGTATCCAATGGTCCCAAGGATAATGGGTGGACTAGGTGTCCTCCTAAAGCATCCATATAGGCAGCCTTTGGCCATGGAACCATAGGGTGCCCTCTATATGATTTGTATGACCATAGCATGCTTTGTTTTGAACCTAAGGGATTGTAGCCTTATTTTTATGTATCTATATATTGGCACCCTAAGGACAAGGGCCATAATCTTTATTCTATTTTTTTTTAATACAAGCGTGTTGATAATAGGGTCCTAGAAGAAACCCATGTTTTACCTATGGCTTACGGGCCATAGGTGCTCTTTGTAGGCATTTTTCAGACTCCGTGAAAGCCTAAAATATGCCTTTCTATGGAATTAGGACCATAAAAAATGGATTTCTTGTAGGTATCAAAACAGAGGGAATTATAGTCCTAAGATTGTAGAATGATTTCTATATGTACGAGTCTACAGTGTGCCGAGCAAGATTTTTTGAGCGAAGAAAAATCAAAGCGAATGAATGAAGAATTAGATGGCATTTATTTGTGCCATCTAGCTAAATGTAAACTTTTTCAATGAAATGGTACATGACACAATGAAATGGGTGCATAATAGCCAATGAAACCAAATCCACTTGAGAGAAATTAATTTCTTTTATATTTGAGCCTCGCTATTGCCAAGACACAATTATGATACACCATGATCCATCCACTTTAAAAATAATTTAAGAGAAAATTTAAAATCTTACAACGAATCTCATTATGCCTCTTTTTGAAGGAACAACCCGATCATCACTTTTAATTCACATCAAATTGATCATTACTTTCTTTCTCGACTCATATCAAGAACACATCATGAAGATCTAGCATGGGATGTCTCAGAGAGGTTGTGTTGGCTATATGAGCCAAGAGTATACAACTCCAAGCAATGAAAGTGTGGCGTACTCTTTGCAACGTGGCAGAAGAATCATGAATAAAACTAGCAATGATAGTACAATAAGAAATACAACAAGAATGACATGATCATGAAAAGAACATTTGAGTATGCATTATGAATATAACCTAAAGAAAAGAAATACCTTAGTGTGCCCTCAAAACTCTCAAGAAAGCCATACACAGAGTGATGTAGCACCACAACGTGGCAAGCCCCTATTGTCTGTGAAGCCCAGCACACCCTCCCATCCACTAATATCTCTTGTAGTTTATTTTAAAAGGTTAAATCCTTCACAAAACAACAACATAGGAGACAAACCAAGAGATATATGATTTTATTCTCCTAAGTTCATACATGTGTTGAGCAGAATGCATTTGCATCATTTGCAAAAGTCTCTAGCTCTCTTTGTTCTACTTTAACATTTCCCCCTGATAAGGATGCACATATACAATTAATTAGTCTTATCTTGTTTAACCTTCACCCTTTTAATCTCATGATTCCTCCCCTTCTAAAACTAAACCCCGATAAGATCAAACACCCCCCCCCCCCCCCCCCCCCCCCCCCCCCCCCGGGTTTCGGATCAAAATCCCCCACCATAACAACCTTCAAAATATGGTGGAGAGACTCCTTTCAATTTGACCTTACCCAAACTTAGGCACAAGATTCCCCTCCTTGTATGATGCAAATTTTTGAAACCTAACAACCTTTGAAACGCTAAGGATGGCCCCATCTTCTTCCCACCATTAAAGTTTAAAAATGCTTTCTATTTCTAAATAAATATACCAACGTTATTATGTCAAGGTACCCCCCTTTGTGAAATAAATTTTTTAGGGAAAACTTTGTCTCAAAAATGCCGGTTGATGGCAAGGGAAAAAGGAGAAGTTCTACCCCATAATAGAGAAAAATAGTGTAAAAACCCCAAAAAAAAAAAATCTAAAATTTCCTCTTGGCAAATTCAAGGAAAGGAATTTTGCATGTTTGAAAAAAATTATGGAAAGCCTCTTAACTTTCCAAGTACATTGTACCTGCTAACCCGCCTATTTAGAATTTAATTTCCTAAACCTGTGTGCCCGGATCCATTCCATATGTTTCAAAGAGAGATATTAGTCAAACTTTGAAGTTTGGACCTTCTTGAAAAGCCTTGAAAGTTGAAAGTCACTCCCTACCATAACTTCCTACCTCAATTAAACACTACTCAAGTAGCTGAATGTCACACCCGCATTGGGCCGCAATAGTACATTTTTCCTTGATGAGACCCAACAAGGGTTGAAAGATGTTGACACTCATCTTAGAATCTCTCCATATTCCATGCCTCTCGATAGTATTTTGGGAACTTCATCCTCTCGTATATATCTCTCCCTTGAGGAATTCCGTATTCCGAGCAAACATTTACGAGCAAACTCAAAACCGAGCAAACTAGAAGCTAATACTATGAGGCAATATCACCTCCATGAGTGCATCACTACATATGCCTTGTACCACCAATGGATTTTTGAAATTTTATTATTTTTTAATTGCGTTCTCTCTCTCTCTCTCTCTCTCTCTCTCTCTCTCTCTCTCTCTCTCTCACACACACACACACACACACACACGAGTTAAACACTGGTAAAACGGCGCCGCCTTCGACGGCGGCATGCCCCCTCTTACCTTCAAACCCCTTGCTCATTGTTCCTCAGTCTGCCCCTTAGTTGCACGAAGCCTACGGCTTTGCTTGGTTGCCAAAGGCTGCTCAGCAAAATTTGGGGGAAATTTGTCTTACAATTGCATCGCTTTGAAATTTGAAAATGCTTTCTAAGAGGAAGAGGAAAAGGAAAAAACCTGTGTAGATTTTGAGAAAAATAGTGTAAAAATCGTAAAACTTTGCTCTATTTTTCAATAGTTCCTCTAGGAAAGGTTGTGAAATTGATCTTTCCAGAACACTACTTGCTCACTGCTTAACACCTTGCCTTTTTCCTCCTCCCTTGATCTCTCCTTTCTATGCTACCCGGTGGCTAGCCATGCGCATATTCGTGCAAAAGTAAAGATAATACAGTAGTGTTTTTATGGACTTTGAGTCCTTTTGATGGATTTTCCAAGAGGAAGTATTGAAAAATAGAGCAAAGTTTTACTATTTTTACACTATTTTTCTCAAAATCTAAGCGGGTTTTTTCCTTTTCCTCTTCCTCTCATAAAGCATTTTAAAATTTCAAAGCAATGTAATTGTAACACACATTTTCCTCGAACTTTGGTGAGCAGCCTTTGGCAACCAGGCAAAGTTGCGGGCTTCGTGCAACCAAGGGGATGTTTGAGGAACAATGCACAGAGAGAGAGAGAGAGAGAGAGAGAGAGAGAGAGAGAGAGTAAGAGCAAGGGGTTTGAGGGTAAGAGGGGCCATGGCCGGCCGACCGCCTCCGGTAGCCTCTCTCTTTTTTCTCTCTCCCCCTTTATCACGTGCACCTACCACCCCCCCCCCCCCCCCCCCCCCCCCCCCCCCCCCACCCACCCACCCCACCCCGCTTTGATCTCTCACTGTGTCTCGTCGTTTTGCAGTGCTGCAAAGGAGATCCCCATACTTTTTTATTTTGGGAGGTAGGGGCAAGGACTTTCTTCGAGACTTTGAGGCCTTAAATGGTCCTCTCTCTCTCTCTCTCTCTCTCTCTCTCTCTCTCTCTCTCTCTCTCTCTCTCTCTCTCTCTCTCTCTCTCTCTGTGGACCTCCCCGCCACCAATTGTCAATAGGACATCATGCGCTCTCGCCAAGTGTGCTTCCTACCCAGTGCCACCTTGACGCTTTTGTGCCTTGTTGTCTTCTCTATAATGCCCCCTTGTTGTGTGTTGTCCATCCACAAATCACAACCCCGTGCCCACATGGAAATTGGCCGCCCTCTTCGCCTTGCACCTATGTGGGACGTCTCTCTCTCTCTCTCTCTCTCTCTCTCTCTCTCTCTCTCTCTCTCTCTCTCTCTCTAACATTGTCTGCAATCGGCTAATCTCTACTTTTAGCCAGCTCAACGCTAAGCTGAGGCACACCTTACCCTAACACTTGAACTTTGAAAGCATGTGTGGCTTGTCAATCCCCATAATGTTTTTTTTGGGAGGCGGTGGCAAGGGCTAGCTTTGAGGCTTTGACGCTTTTTGTTTATGATTGGGACTCATGTGTGTATGCGTGCGTGCGTGCGTGCGTGCGTGTGTGTGTGTGAGTGAGTGAGAGAGAGAGAGAATGGTTTGAAACAGTGTTTGGGAAAGTCTTTTACATAAGCGGCTAGGTCACTGTGAAGATGTAAACCGGAGGTGCTAGTAGAAATTTCCAAATTTTCATGATTTTGGAACTATTTTCTTGTATATTTCATTCGATAGAAGCCTGCTCCTGTGATGAGTTTTGCCCCAGCCTCATAGGTGGACCTCGAGCAATCCGCCCTCTCCTTCGGCTTGATGGTGGAGTATCTCTAGAATTCAAGAATGATACATTCTCATCAACTTACCTATCTATAATACAAACAACACCAAAAGCCTTCAGCATTTCAAATCTTTGAGGGACCTTGAAAATACTAAATTTGGAAAATGAGACGTAGTTTAGCCGGCACCTGCTCTAAAGTTAACTCGCTGTTAAACTTGTAAGCGACATTTTTGAATTTGAACTATTTTCTCGTATATCGTATTGTTTTTTCCCCTTTATCCTCGTTGGCAACCGATCTCCCTCCCTCTCTCTCTCTCTTCCAACTTGTAGCACTTCTAGTTTCATTCTATATGTTTTTGTACCCAAACATGGATGAGATTCACCAGTTTGTGTCTCACAGGTCATTTTGGGCCTTGGCCTCTTGAAGACGTTAATATATTATTTTGACCTCGATCTTGAAGTTTTATCATTTTGGCCTCAAGCTTCAATTGAAGTTAATATATCATTTCATTTATTGCCCGTGGCCATCAACTTCAAATTAGAAGGATCACGATTCACGAAACACCAATCTGGCTCTCTATCTCTCTCTCTCTCTCTCTCTCTCTCTCTCTCTCTCTCTCTCTCTCTCTCTCTCTCACACACACACACACACAATTACCCGCGCACCTCTATACTCTCTACAGCTATGTTCCGACTTTGAAGCTTTCATTGCAGAGCTTGAGGACGTCGAGGTTGCACTCCCAACGGACTCAACAGTCAACTAATCGAGAGTTTGAGGACGTCGACGTTGCGCTTTAGTTACTGATCCCAGCCGGCTCAACAGTATTGGAGCTTTGGCCACGCAAAGATCATAATCTGACCTCTCATGATGTGGAGTCTTGAGAGTCCATAGTGTGGCCGGCGGCCTTCGACCGCCTCTCTCTCTCTCTCTCTCTCTCTCTCTCTCTCTCTCTCTCTCTCTCTCTCTCTCTCTCTCTCTCTCTCTCTCTCTCTCTCTCTCTCTCTCTAGTTGCACGTGCACTGGCCTCACTATTGCCGGAGATGCAAAGCCACACTGCCGGAGATGTAGAGCTTCCCGCACCCTCCCTTTACACTAAGACACACCATGCTGCCACCGGCGGGACACACACACACACTAACACTCGACGTAGAGGTAGAATCAGCAGGCCGCACATCCCGAACAGCAGCAGTTGCATTCATTCTAGCACTGCTGAGGTAAAACTATCCTTGATAATTGCGACTCAGGAGAGAGAGAGAGAGAGAGAGAGAGATCCCTCAGATGAGTTCCCTTCGGATGAGCGTTCCTCCCTCACTCGCTGCTAAGCCATGAAAAGCAAGCAAGCAAGCTCTCTCTCTCTCTCTCTCTCTCTCTCTCTCTCTCTCTCTCTCTCTCTCTCTCTCTCTCTCTCTCTCTCTCTCTCTCTCGCGCGCGCACGTTCATGGACTGAGCCTGCAAAAGGAAAAAAACAACCCACACCTGCTCATTTATCTTTGGGGGTGTTTGGGCTCGAGGTGGTGAAGAGCGGGGAGGTACCAGATTGCAAATAGGCGGCTCCGCATGTTGGGCTTGATTGGAGAGAGAGAGAGAGAGAGAGAGAGAGAGAGAGAGAGAGAGAGAGAGAGAGAGAGAGAGAGAGAGAGAGAGAGAGAGAGACTCCCCATGGCCTGCAGCGTCTGCACACACCCAAACTACGCAAGAAGTTCCATCATGGCCTCTGTGGCAGCAGTAAGGGGGCCTTCCAGCTGCGATAGGGCACCAGTCTCGTAGCTAAGGAGCTTGATAAATCTACACTCAGAATCAGAGATCTGTATTTTGCACTGCAAAAGTAGATGGATTTCTTGTGGGTGAAGGAGGGGGGGGACGTCTTGACTTGCCGGAAGCTTTGAGGAGAGAACCCCTTGAATTGCGTCTGCCACTGTGGAGGATTAAATGTTGTGCAGCCGGCGACCGCAGGTTGAGGAGAAATCGCAGCTCAAGGGGCATCCTTGAATCACAAACCTTGCCATGTTGTGTGTGTATAAGCCATGCTGGCTACGCCACGTTGTCCAAAGGAGGTAGAAAGGGAGGGGAAGGGCCTGGTTGTAGGCATTTGCAGACACGTGGAGTCTACCCCTCTCTTTTTAATATAGATATAAGATTTACACTATTGTCACAAAGAACACACAAAGAGCCCTTAATATAGCAAAGAAAAAAATGAGGCCTATTGTCTCAAAGCACAAATCAAGGATAAAAGGCCTAGCATGCAGAGTTTTTAAAAAAAACCATTCCAATGCTTTGAACACTTCTATGATCAAGGCATTTGGATTTAAAATCATGTGTATTTGGGTATGTTTAGAATGTTCCATGTGCCATGTGGTTACGATCACTCAGTAGAGACACATATACTTATATGACAGTCTAATTCATAGTCCTCAGTCCCAAAATTTAAGTCCTTGCCTTGTTGCATTGTTCTATATGGCTCATAGCAACTATCAGTCTTTGGAGGTAGGAATTGTATCTATGAAAATATTGTTCACATTCTCTTAAGAAAAAATTATCAATGCATTTGCGCTTGCTACATTGCAACTCAGAAACAAATGAAGAATTGATGGATGCAGCAGCCAAGCTCGAGGTAAAATAAAAATGAAGACAAGGAAAATGTGGAGCTCCAAATCCATTGCTAGAAGTAGAGTAGCCACAAACGAATGATCTCTCTCTCTCTCTCTCTCTCTCTCTCTCTCTCTCTCTCTCTCTCTCTCTCTCTCTCTCATGTGCTACATTTGTTCCTTGAAGCACCCATCAACTCCATCTCTTACACTACATGCTTTTGTTTGACAAATTTATTGTATGCATATAGAGTGTCCCATAATTGGCACTTGCATTAGACACTCTTCCTTTGTTTCTCCCAAGCACTCACCTTGCATGATAGGTACTTCAAGTCCAAATGCTCAACTCCAATAAGAGTGTATACCAAAGGCACTTTTTTCCCACCTGGTTTTTCCCCTTTGGTCATCTAGGTTTTAAGACCCTACTCTAGATACCCTCATCATCAACTTCTTGTATATATTCCTTCTACATCAGCAATAAAGAAATGGCTACCCAAATCAATCGACAATGACTTGAAGCAAGAACAGCAGGTCTCCAGATCCTTATCAAGAAAATATTATATCTCCAAGGTCGATAACAAAGCTCCATCAAAGAATGGCAAGTCAAAAAATGGACTACAATGACAAGCAATGACAAATTCCGCAAGAGAGTCATCAACAACAATCAAAATTAGCTCACACAGTGCTTCAATATTGGTGACCTATTGCAGACAACTCAAATTACAGTGGACATGGAAAGTATACCCATCATAAAGTCCATGTGGCAACAAAGTGAAGATTGAGCAATGCGAAGAAAAGTTGTCTCGATAAGATCAAGTCACATATCAACAACATGGTAGATATGAAAAGTTGTCTCGATAATATAAGATCAAGTCTCGAAAAGTTATCTCGATAATATAAGATCAAGTCACATATCAACAACATGGTAGATATGAATCACTCAAGGAAGGGGGAGCGTCATCAATGACAAATCACTTCCCAAGCTGAAGTCCAACCATGAAGACAAAGCTGAAGACAACCCTATGACAAGACTGCACAAGGTCGTCTCAAGGGACGACACAAATTCGGAAGGGGGGAATGTTTGAGGACATATCAAACGGGCATCCAACTGGTCAGATACGTAGTCGGACACCACATTTATAGTCTATTATTTTGTCAAGCTAGTGTAGTAATACTCTGTGTAAATCCTGATTCCAGAGCAATGGATATATTCCCTGAGTTGTAATGTTGTAATGATATTTGCAAAGGTTCATGTGAGTCGGCCACTGGCCATTTAGAATGCCCGAGTTATAAATGTCAATATTTTAATGTGAAAGGAGGATTATTATTAGAAGAAGAAAGAGCTCCACTGTACGTACGCTCAAGCTACGAGATGCTCCAAACTTGTAATCATCGCAGCTAATGATTTGGTAATCCGTTTTTGATTCAAAAACTTACATTGTGTTCCTCTCTCTTTGCTCTTAATTCAAGTGTAAGCATTGTCAGTTTTGTTGAGATTCGTGACTATGTGTCTGTGAGCTGTAAATGCAAATTTGAGTGCTTAAATCATTGTTTATAGTCGTTTTGACCATAGGAGAGTGTTCCTAGACCATAGGGCGACCTTTCTGGACTGATCTGTTGCATTTTTCAAGACCTTTTTCATGATGGATCGTGATTTTGGTACCTTGTCGGATTGTGATTAGACTTGGTAGGATAGCGCCCCTAGGTGTCCTAGACCTCCTCCTAAAGTTCCGTTGCCTTTCGAGTCCGTTCGAGTGCCAAAATGGCTTGATGACCTAGAGTTGTGAGAAAGGACATAAGCAGATTTCTTTGATCATTGAGTTTTGGTTTTCTTGTAGAGTTGTTGTGTTTGCTTGTTAAGGTTCAATTCTTCATATTGATGATCTCAAAGAGTCTCTGTGCCCCATCCGAGTCACTTCCCTGAGTATTGACATTATGTTAGTACCAAAAAGCTATGTTGCAGATGTCCGTCACGGTGACCCGCTAACATGAGGATTAGAGAAAAGGTCTATATATAGTAATATGCTTCTTTCTCTATCTTTCTCCCTATCATTGCTTCAACATTTGAAGTTTTTTTAGAGGTTGTTTCACTTTTCCATATGTAATGGAAGTGGCCTATGGACTTTGAGAATAGTAGAATTAAGAGAATTAGAGTGAGCATTTTTGTGAGATTACTTTGAGAACACAGAGGGTGAACTTAATTGATGGTAGCAACATGAACATAGTACTTAATTAACTTGGCATGAACAATAATTTTGCAAGAGAGAGAGAGAGAGAGTATTAGAGAACATGATAATAGTTGAGGACCGGATTTACTTGGAGCCAGTCCCCCCTCCAAAAGGTGTTTGTATCATAGATTCTCCCATCAACAAAGACTTGTTACAATACAATCTCTGTGTTCCTTGTGACCTTGGTGATGCTATGAAGATGGAAAGCTTCATGCATCATGAGCTTAACATAAACTTTGCAAAAAACATTAACTATCTCAAGGCCTCAAACACCTTCGAAGGTGGAGAGAGCAAGCAGGGAATGAGGGTAGGGAAGAGGAGAAGAGGAAGAAGAATCATCCATAGGAAAAAGAAATAGTTCCTCACTTATCATCACTCTTCTTTCTTAGCATAGCATAATAGCATAGTAATGAAGATGAAGAAGATGACAAGGTTAAGTATTGAAGCATGGCTCTTGGTTGGATTTGCATTCCATAGCCAACAGTGTTGGTGTAGACTCTCCACTTCTCAAAACAAGCTTAATGAAGGAGAAGGAGATGGAGCTCTTGCACTTTGCACTCCACACAATGAGAGAATGTGTGTGTGTGTGTGTGTGTGTGTGTGTGTGTGTGTGTGTGTGTGTGTGTGTGTGTGTGTGTGTGAGAGAGAGAGAGAGAGAGAGAGAGTATACCCCCCCTCTCTTGCTTGGTTCACACCTCTCTCTCTCTCTCTCTCTCTCTCTCTCTCTCTCTCTCTCTCTCGTATTATTTTATTATTTCATTTGGACATGTGTCCTCTTTTTCCTCTTTGAGAGAAAGAATTTAATTATTTATTTTTATGTATCTAAATTCTCATTGGACCCCTTTAAGATCTATCCACCAATAGCATTCAAACATATCATGAGGGCCACATGAATGTGGAGGATCATAGCTTCTCTTTGAGCGTATCAAAAGCTTTTTTCTCCTTAGCAGTCCATGAATACTTAACATTTTTCTTTGTTAAGTTATGTAATGGTCCTGCTATTTGAGAAAATTTTTCTATGAAGCGTCTATAGTATGCACGCATACCAATAAATCTTCTTAGCTCATGTAGATTCCTTGGATTGGGCCATTCTTTTATTACCTCTAACTTTGATGTATCCATATGGATACCATCTTGAGAGATAATATGACCTAAGTATTGAATCTCTTGAAGAAAAATTTCACTTTTCTTTTGGTTGAGAAAAATCTTGTTCTCCCTCAATGCTTGAAAAATCACTTAGAGATGTTGCTTGTGTTCCTCCAAGGACTTGGAGTAGATGATGATATCATCAAAGAACACTCTAGTGAACTTGCGGTAGGGTCTAAATATTTTTTCCATCAGACGATTGAATGTGGTTGGTGCATTGGTCAAGCCAAAAGGCATGACTAGATATTTATAAAGACCAAACGTTGTACGAAACACGGTCTTTAGGATATCTTCATCCACTATTCTTATTTGATGATAGCCACTTTTAAGGTCAATCCTATTGAAGTAGGTAGTGCCTTGTAGCTTATCAAACAGATCTTCTATCTGAGTTAAGGAAATTTGTTTTTGATAGTGATATGGTTTAGTGCTCAATAGTCCACACACATACGGTATGTACCATCTTTCCTTTGCACTAAAAGGACTGGAGAACAAAAGGGAGAGGAGCTAGGCCTCACCATCCCTTTGTCTACCAATTCTTGTACTTTCCTCATGATCTCCTCTTGTTGAGCCTGGGAAACTCGATAAGGAGGCTTGTTAGTAGGCAATGAGCTTCCTGGTAGGAGCTCAATTTGATGGTCATCATCCCTCGTTTTGGAGGTAAGTCCATTGGGAAGTCATCGATGAAAAACATCTTGGAATCGATTTAGAAAAGTAGACAAGTCTAACTCTTCTTGATTCCTACCATATTCATTTGATAAACCATTAGCATCATTAGTGGATTCTTTGACAAAAATCATGTACGCAAAAATCGAGCTTTTCATTGACTTATCAAAAGCTGGTGAATTTACAAGTGGTATAGTACAACCAGACTCATTAGCAATATATACATGTTCTTTCCCATGTAGGTGAAGTAGATTCCCCTTTCAAGGAACTTCATGTTGGCAGCCATGCGATCAAACCATGGTGCCCCTAGGATGGCATCCTCATGTTGGAGAGGAGAGATGAAAAAATCTTCTTTGTTGACATAGCTTTGGACATGAAGCCTCAACTTCCCAATCAAGAGAGTAATGGAGGTTGTTGTCCCTTGAAAGCTATGTCAGCCGTTACATTATCTCCCATCTCAAAAGCTTGAAAGCCCAACTTGGTGGCCAACTCCATTGATATGAAGTTGTGAGTAGAGCCAGGGTCAAACAAGATGAAGGCATCATGCTCCTTTACCTTTCCCCAAGCATAGGAGAGAGATGATCCTTTGCAATTAACATCCTCTTTTGGAGCTTTGATGGTGGAAGCCCTAGGAGTCTCATTGCGAGCATTTTTCTTGGGGCAAGAACGATAGCCATGTCCTTGCTCCCCACACTTAAAACACTTATGGTCCTTGCAAAAAGCTTCAAGCTCTTCATGAGAGAGTTTGTTTTTACCTTTGTAAACTCCCTTCTCCTTGGACCTATTGTTGTTGTTGTAGGAAGTACCTTGGGAAGAATTTTAGCCATTGGTTTTCCCCTTTGCATCATTTTTGTCTTTGTTTTCCATGGGTTTGACATTCTGTCTAGCCCCTTGTTGGAAATTGACGCGGGAAGCAACCATAGTGTGGTGGATTACTTTGGGGATAGAACCAGGCCGTTGGGAGTTGAATACTAGGCCATTTCTTCAGGTAATCCCACAAAGAATTGTTGCTTTTTCTTGGTGAAGTCTATCTTTTGGAAGACATTAGCCTTGAGATGTAAATTTTTCCACATATTTGTGAATAGATTCATGTGAGAGAAGCTTTAAACTGCGCCATTTGGTAAGTACTTTGTCCTTTGCATCGCTTGCGAGGAATTGCTTCATGATGGAAACTCGTAGAGTTTTCTATGTCTTTGGGGCTTCACCATTGCCACGAAGGCTAGCCCACCATTGACGAGCCGATTTTTGGAAGTGCATAGCTACATGGCGTAGCTAGGAGGACTCCGTGAAGCCCTCGTCTCCAAAGGCCGCATCAAATTTCTGGATGAAGGCCAATACTTTGTTGGTGGTACCAAAGGTGCCATCATAGGTGAGAAAAGAGATACTCTTTCCTCCCTCTTTGAACTTCTTGAGCTTTTGTGATCTTCGCCATGCAGAGTATGATTTGTGATGTCCTCCCCTCTTGTATTCTCTAGGAGAATAGCCATAGCTTTCATCGGGAGATGAGGAAGATAAAGAAGAAGGAGAAGAGGGTGACCTCTTTCTTGACCTTTGTTTCCTCTCTTCCCTTTCGGAGTGATGAGGAGAAGGACTGTGTGTTGACCATTTCCTCATGGGAGGAGTTGGCAATCGTCTAGACCGCTGTCTTCGTGGAGCCACATTTTCAGAGGAACTTAGGGATTCATTAATTTCTTGTTCTTTGGGTTCCTCCTCTCGTATGGGAGAGAGTCTTCTTTTGTGGGTCTCATCAAGAGGCCTCCTAAGCTCTCTCTTCTCTTGGAGAGGAAGCGAAATCCCATAAGCACGAAGTTGTTGAGTAACTGTGGCTTGCAAAGTAGGGTTGCCCATAGCTTGATGCAATCTAGTAACAAGATAATTGATAAACATGGGGGCATCATCATTAGCACCTTCATGTGAAAAATCAAAGTTATCAATCTTCATTCTACTCTTTTGGTTAGTGTCAGCCATGCTAATTATATTTATGTGCTTACTTAATGTATTCTTTGGAAACTCAAAATCTTAGTTGCTACTCCTCTTAGCCTTTGAAAATAAGCACTTAAATATCTACAATAAATAATGGAATACACTGGTAATCATCACATAATTTCATGAACATGTAACTCCTGCCATTTCTATAGGCCACCATCTGGTAGCTAAACCCTTTCTCGTTGATACATAGCTATATTAGCCCGTCCTCTTTTGGCTCTTTTGGCTCTCTCCCCGCAAGCCCTCACCTTTTGCCTTTTCCCCACCCCTCTGCACTAAACCATGTAATGCAACTCTACCCATTCTTCCCGCCATCAATAAACCTTTGGAGTTTGACAAGATTGTTTTGCTCTCATTGGTGGAATTTAAAACCCTTAACCATAAGCTTCACAAAGCCACTTCGTATCTTGAGCATTTTGCAAAATCTTCTCGCCAACCAAAAGGCCCCTCATAGCCTTTTCATGAAGCCGCCCCGCCTCTCCCTAGAGGACACTCGAGCGCAAGTACTCCTGAGTGCCAAGATTGAAGCCCTTAATATCCAATTTCAATTGGATTGCATCCAATCTTATATCCATGCCCAAAGTATACTTATCAATAACCTTGTAGAAGAAAGACTCTTGGACCTCACCAAAGAGCTTGCTACCATCTCTTTTCCAAGATTCCAACCTCCGGCATGGACCAATCAACTCCTCTCTTGGAGGCAATCCTTGCTTCACGACTTCGATGCTCAACTACAAAATACGATCCTCCAAACCCACTTGGCCTCTTCTTTGAGCTCGGTGGCACATAATGCAAGGAAGAGGGCACAAGCTACCCTTTTGGAAGAAGCGGAGTCTCTACCCAAAGAAGAAACGGTGGGAGAATTGGTGCATAAATGAAGTACCTTCTCTCACCTCCCCCAAAGAGGCCTCCTAACCATAAACCCCCCACCGTTTGGTTCATAATAACACCCCCCCCCCGGGCAAGAGCCTCTCATGAAGAATTCATGCATCAACCTTTCAAGAAGCCCAAATCCTCTTCCCTGGGGGTCCACCTTTCTTCCTCCTCCGCCTCTTGTAACCCTCCCATTACTTCATCTCCAAGGAGCCACCACCTTCCTCCCAACTCTCTCCCCTTTTAAAAACCCCCAATTACCCTTTGGGCCCTATCTCTACTTCCACCCTTTTTTCTCCCCCTCAACATCCCCATCCGAAACATAGCCTCCCCAAATTTCCTAGAGGGTTAGAAACTTGCAATGGAGGAGGAAGTAGTAAGTTTAGAGCACCCTTCCTTGTGGGTCCACTTACTCTTCTCCCGAACCCCTCTTTTCCCTCTCATTTGGAACCCTCCTCCTTGTAACTCTTTCTTTCTTTCCCTCTCTTCCCTCAATGGTAGAAAAAGGTCTAAATATTGGCTCCCCCTCACCAACCCACAACTCTACAAAATCTTAGCCTTATGTAAACAAACAATTTTCACTCTTGAGCATAAGATAACCAACCTCTCTTTTCACAATTTGGCTAATGGCTCTCTCTCTCCTCCATGGAACATAAACTTTTAGGCCTTGGACTCAACTACATTCCCACCTCTCCTCCTCCACCGCCATCTTCTATCATTGGGGCTTATTCCAATCTCGAAAGGAGCCTACAACTCAAGCCTTTTTTTCAAAAATTCTCTCCCTCCTTCTTCTTCCTTTTCTCTCCCCAATCCCTCTTGGAACCCTCCTTTTCTCTCCACCTCCCCCTTAGCCCTATTTTTTATTTCGTTTTCTCACACTTAAACCCCCTCCTTAATCTCTCTCCCCCGATCCTTTCTAAACCCTTTTTGATAAATTCCATTGCTTCCCTTAAGAGTGATCATAACATAATGATCAAACCGACTGATAAAAACCTTGGCCTCGTCATCCTCTCCAAAGGTTGGTACACTAAAGAAGCACTACGCCATCTCTTGGACCCTCTCACCTACTCTCCTATCTCTACACCACCTTTGCCTTTTGTCCAATCCATTCTTTTCTCCATTGCTACACATTATTATCTCCTCCCCTCCAAAGAAATATCTTTCATCCTCTCCTCCTCTCAATCCATCCCTAAGCCCTGCCCCTTTTTTCTCCTTCCCAAAATTCATAAACCTATCTTGGTAGGCCATCCCATTTGTTCCTATAAGGGTTATATTTTGGAAAATGCCTCTAAGTGGCTTCATTTGCAACTCTATCCCATACTCTTGACTAAAAAGCAACACCTCCAAGATTCTCATTCTCTTATCTTAGACCTAGCCACCATACCCTTCTCCCCCTTTTTTACTCTCTTTACCTTTGACGTGGAGTCCCTTTACCCTAGCATTCCTAGCCGGGAGGGGCTCTCTGCTCTTAAAAATTATATCCAAGGCTTCTTTCCCTCTCCTAAGATCAACTTCATGCTATCAATTGCTTCACTCATTCTCAACCATCATTACATCTCTTTCAAAGGTAAATTCTGGCATCAAGTTAAGGGCACCGCCATGGGGTCTAATTTTGTGGTGGTGTATGTGTGTCTCTTTCTTTTCTCCTTGGAAGAAAGCGGTGGCCTCGTCTCTCCTATACTTTAAGATGTTTGTAGATGATGCTTTTGGACTTTGGGAGGGCCCCCTTTCTAGCTTAGAAAAGCTTCTCCATTTGTACGGTCATCCTCTTTAAGAACATATCAAGATCTCTCCCTTCATCTCCTCACATGAAGCTTTTATTTTGGACATGCACTTTTTCAAAGGCCCATCTTTTTTCTCTAGGAGTGTTTTGGATACACATTGCCACCAAAAATCTCTTGACTCCTACAATTATATCCCTTAGTAGTCTAGGCACCCTACCCACCAAAAAATTGCCTTTGTTTTGTCGGAGCTCAAGAGATATATAATGAGGGAAACCTCACTTGAGGGCTTTATCTCTATTCATAACCTTTTTTTCTCTAGGCTTAGAGAAAAGGGTTGTCCTTCATCTTTTCTAAAGGCTTGCTTTCTCTATGTTTCATATGCCTTTAGGCCTGCTACCTCTATGCCTTCTCTCCTTCTAAAAGAGCACAATAAAAAATCCCCTCCATCCATTGTCAAAATCCCCTTCTCACCCTTTACATGCAAACTCAACCTTGCATGTTCCATTAACCAACCTCTCTCAAAACTTTTAGAGAACAACTCCGGACTCTCCCTTGTTTCCAAACCGGTCATTTGTTGGCTTAATGCACCTTATCTTGGCAACCTTCTCTCAAAAGAGCCACCCTCCCCCTCTCCCTCCCCCTTCTCCTTGCCTCCCCCCCCATAACTTGGACACATCTACCCCTTCATCTCCCCTTCCCTTTACCTTAACCTTGGACCCTTGCCCTTGACCATGTTTATTTTTTATGTCCTTTTCCCTCCTGTGATTTTGTCAAATCCTCATCTTTTTGTGCCCTCTTTATTCCATTCTTTAAGCCTCCCTTTTTCCCTCCTCTTCCTAAAAAAAGTACCTCATTAAAAAATAAAATTCCTCCCTCTTAAAGAGGCCTCCTCCTCTTTAAAATTTTGTACTTTTTCTGTACTCCTCCACCCTTAGTGGGCATCTATTTAAACCCTCCTACACCTCTTGAATGGTTTATACCATTGAAGGGCTAATTTTGTGAAACACGTTTGGTGTAAACCCCTTTTGCAAAATTTCCCCTTTCCCTCCCCCTTTCCACCCCTTGGTAATTTTCCCCCCTCTCTCTCACCTCTTCTATGTTGGCAAAAGCTTTTTCGCTTGCTAAGTTTGTTGCTAGTTTTTGTTAATATTTTAGAGTTTTTTCCAGCAATAAAACTACATTCCAAATGAAGGGTCACATATTGAGATAATTTTAAGTCTTCCTTGTCTTTCTTGAGTGCCACGTTCAAACTGTGATCCCACTACTTGTGGCCTGCTGAAATATTTCTCTGATCTGCTCCAAGTCTCCTCTATGATCCATAGAGAAAATCTTTCTCTAGTCTACTCTAGGTTTCCTCTATGATCCATAGCCAGCTCTTGCTTTTAGTTTATCTGGTCTTTGATGTCCAGAGCATTGCTATCTATCTTGCTTTCTGCCAAGGTGAAATGATAGCTCTTCTCAACAATTGTAAGCCTGTCCTTTTCAAAACAAGATAAACAATGCATAACTTTGCAAAAAACTCCAACTCACTTCATCATTGGCAGCAACTCCTCCATCGGTCTGCTTTAAGATCCTATCATGAAACATGCACATGTGCTCAACTTTGAGCATGTGTTTTTGAATGGACATGAAGAGGCTAGCCACCTTGTCTCTTTCCCTAGCCAATGTGAACTCATCTCTTTGCTCTTGTCTTTGAATCTAGCATATTATATTCCAAAACCTATGCTTCACCTCAGTTGTTCTTACAAAAAATGTCTGACACATTAATTCACATGATCCCCTAGTTTAGATGGTGATTTTGATGACATGGCCCAAATGAAGCTGGTTGATTTTAAAGGCTCTACAAGGAATAAAACTAACTCCCAAATGAAGGGTCACATTTTGAGATAATCTTAAGCCTCCCTTGCCTTTCTTGAGTGCCATGTTCAAAACACACCTTTGGCTACGTAGTACTAAGATGCTTATAGCACCTTCTAGATGGTTGCTTGGACAAACAATTCAACGTAGAGTTTATAGACATGTGAGTCTCTAATAAATAATGGAATACAATGGCAGTTGTCACATAATTTTCATGCATGTAACTCCTGCCATTTCTGTAGGCCACCATCAGGTGGCTAAACCCTTTCTCATTGATACATAGCTATATTAGCCTGTAAAAAAATTTGTACACATTGAAAAAACTTTCAAAGAGTGACTTAGGTGCCAATTTCATCATACTCCTACAAAATGCAAAATCAACAAAACAAGGTGATGTAAATATTGATCTAAAATGGTCTCTTTGCATATATATAGAGTAAGAGTGTGTGGTTGATTTAAGAGAAATCAGTTTTGCTACGACCAATCAGTGCATGTTGTATCAATAATTGAAGAATTGTATGGGCATTTGACTTTGTAATGCCAACTATGATCCTACTGCTTGCTTCCTACCAAAATCTTTCTCTGATCTACTCCAGGTTCTCTCTATGATCTAAAGAGAAATCTTTCTATGGCATGCTCCAAGTTTCTTCTATGATCCATAGCAAGCTCCCTTTTTAGCTTAGTTGGTCTTTGATGTCCAGAGCACTGTTATCTATCTCACTGGCCACCAAGGTGAAATGATAGCTCTTCTTGGGCAATTGAAAGCCTGACCTTTGCAAAAGAAGATAAATGATGCATAACTTTGGAAAAAAAACTCCAACTCCTTAGATTATTGGCAGCAAGTCCTCCATGACTACCTCAGTCTGCTTTAAGATCCTATCATAAAACATGCACACGTGTTTAATGGAGAGCATGCGTTTCTGACTAAACTGAAGAGAGCTATGGAAAATCTTAAATAATCTATATGCCTAGATGAATCCAAGGTAAGTCCAGATTCCCCACTCTCAAGAAAAGGGCAAGGTATAGACCCATGGTACAGTCCACTGCGTGGACTATACATGTATAATCTAAGGTTATGTCTCCCCCCTCCCCCTTCCCCTCTCCCCAAGAAGCCTGCCATGAGAGGCGTCCGACTCCAAACAATGCGTAAAAACAAGCCTTTATATGTTGCTTAATATGTGTTATGGAAGCGCAAAAATTAGGGGGATGAAAAGAGGTTAGGAAAAGGTGCAGCTAGTGAAGATATATACATGTATCATACTAATTAAGGGGGAGTGCTAGCAACAACACTCCTTTGACTGAGGGACGCTATGCTAGAAGTGATGGTTTCACTAACGAGCATATTACTGGTGTTGAATGTATTGATTCAAGAGAGGTACTTGCTTTGAGGAACAAGCTACTGGAGCTTGGTGCTTGATTGAGATAGTGATCTTCTCTTATTGGGAATCACATCTTGTGAAAGTGCACCATCCTTATGAAGAGGGTGTCCTTTATCATAAGGGACTAGACGATGTACTCAAAGCTTTCCTAGCTAATGGCCGTTTACTTCTTCTTGTTGGTGATTCTCTTCAGCAAGCCTTTGAAGAAGGGTATCATGTTGGTAGGTCTCGTCCTCTTCATATCCTTTTGTTGACTTGCGGCAAGGGGAAAAGCATGTGATGGGGTGCAGAGATTAATTCTCTCTAGCAAGCCTTCAAAGAAGACCACAGTGTTGAAGGGGGTCTTCCTCTTCCTCTTCTTTCTCCGATCTGTAGCAAGGGGAAAAGCATGTGATGGAGTATCTTGTGGATTAGAGTGAGGTTTTGAGCTTAATTTGCATTGACTATTTGTATTTCATCGTTCTTGTTGATGTATTTTCTACATCAACAATGACATTTTTCTTGTTATCATCGCCATTGTTGAAGGAGGAATTGGATTGAGGTAAGCCTACAAAAACATCATCAGGTCTTACCACCTCCATCACTTTTTTTGCAAATGTGTTGCTAACAAGAACATAGGTGTGCCATGAGAGACGATCAAAGCTGTTCCCCATGATTGGCCATGAGTGGGAGCATGTGATGGGAGAGGATTCATAGTTGGTGCTTGCAAGACCAAGGGTAGAATTAGTATTTCATTTCTGAGTTTTTCCTATGCAAAAAAAACTCAAATGAAGGGAAGGGACTTTACTTCTCATGTAGAACAGTAGGTAGAAGTATTAGATGGTGGTCATGTGCTTGGACAAAGTCCAAATTAGATTCATTATTCAGGCTGTCACCTCCATCTCTTTCTTTGTGAATGTTCTGCTAACAGAGATGATGTTCTGAGAGCTCTCCCAGCTTACGTCCATTTACTTCTACTTGTCGATAACCATCTTCACCAAGTCTTCAAAGAAGGACATCATGTTGGTAGGGCTCTTTCTCTTTGTCTTCTTCCATTGATCCCTTCTTCGTCTTCTTCTCTTTTTGATATACGGTAGGGGGTAGAGCATCCGGTGGATTATGCAGCGGACTAGAGTGAGGTTTAGAGTGTAATCTATGCTCATTCTTTGTATTATCGCCGCTTTTGTTGTTGTGTCATTGACATCAACAATGGAATTGTTCTCATCACTCTTCATTCTTATCACCACCATCGCTTTCTCCGCAAATGTTTTCATTACAAGGATGTAGGCCTACCATAAGAGGCCTACACAGACCATCTTCATGTTCTAAAAATTCCCATCCTCGATCTCCAAAAAGCAAGAGTCTAGAATGCCTTTTGGTGAGAAATTTGCGATTTGGGACTTTTGCTAGGACAACTATTTACTTATCAGCTTGTCTTTGCGATGTCTCATCCATGCTGATCAACATTGTATGCCAATTATGTATTGGACTAGAAAAGTTATGGAAGCATAGCATAATTACTGATCAAACTCTTTGAGAATTCCATATGTTGCATTTCATATGGCATGTAAAAAACAGCCTGCATATGCCACTTAATATATAGTACAGAGAAGTGTACAAACCAAGGAGTTGAAAAATAGATTGGGGAAGGTGCATCTAGCAAAGGTATCCGCTTGTACTGTGCTAGCTGGGATATGAAACAACGGAGTACTAGCAACAGTACTTCTTTGCCGCAAGAAAGTCACCATTGGAATTCATGGTTTCGTTGATGAGCGTATTCCTGGCATTGTAAGGGGAAAATCATGTGATGGAGTATGTAGTGGATTAGAGTGAGGTTTATCTTCCTCTTCCTCTTCTTTCTCTGATTTGTAGCGAGGGAAAAATCATGTGATGGAGTATGTAGTGGATTAGAGTGAGATTTCAAGCTTAATTTGTGCTAGATGGTGGTCTTGTGATGGTACAAAGTCCAAATTAAATTCATTATCCACGTTTTCACCTCCATCTCTTTCTTCGTAAATGCTTTGCTAATAGAGACAAATTATTTTTTCAGAGCTCTCCCAGCTTATGGCCATTTGCTTCTACTTGTTGTTGATAATTATTGTCACTAATTCTTTGAAGAAGGACATAATGTTGGTAGGGCTCTTTCTCTTCGTCTTCTTCCGCTAACCCCCCTCTTCTTATTCTTCCTCTCATCTTTGACAGGGGCCAGAGCATGCGGTGGGTTATGCAATGGACTAGAGTGCCGTTTAGAGTGTAACATGTGCTCAATCTATGTATTACCATTGCTTTTGTTCTTTTGTTGTTGACATCAACAACAGTATTGTTCTCATCATCCTCTTCATTGTCGAGAGAGGAGTTGGCTTGACGCAAGTCTCAATTCCAAAGTTATCATCGGTACTTATCACCTCTATTGTTTTCTCTACAAATGTTTTGATAACAAGGATGTAAGTGTTCCATAAGAGGCAATCAAAGCGGTCTTCACGATTGAAAATGAATGGAAGCATGTAATGTAAGAAGATCCATGATTGTTACTTGCAAAATCTGGAGTAGAATCAAGTTTGCACATTGGGAGGGAGAAATGCAGGGCAAGAGTTATATACTTATAGAAGATAAGAAGCCACATCATCCTGGTCATTTGACTTAATGTCCACCTTCAAGTAGCATATGTAGACCATCTTCATGTTTTGAAGAATTCCATCCATCACCTCCAGAAAACAAGAGTATGGAATCCCTTTTAATGAGAAATTTGCAATTTGGGACTTTTTCTAGGAAAACTATTTGCATATCAGCTTGGCTTCTCAATTTCTTGTCCATGCTGATCAATACCATATGCCGACTATGCATTGGATTGGAATGGGTATGGAAGCACAACATAAGTACAGATCAAACTCTCTGAGGATTCAATACATTTCATTCCATATGGCACGCAAAAAACAGTATGTTATGCCACTTAATATATAGTACAGAGAATTGAAAAAACCTAGCCGTTTAAAGGTATATTGGGGAAGGTGTAGCTAGCAAAGATATCTGCATGTATTGCACTAGCTGGGGTATCAAAAGAAGTACTAGTAATAGTACTTCTTTGATGCAAGAAAGTCACCATCAAACTGAAAATTTCTTTGATGAGCATATTCTTGGTGTTGCGTGTACTTATATGGGAGGTACTTGAGGTGGTATGTGTAATGAATATTGATATATTGCTATTTCCTACAGCTGACGGGTGGAAAACACTGACCAAGTTATGGACTATGCAAGTGGATATACATTTTATGTACAATTTATTTTCAAGTGCTCTTTATGAGCTATGAACATTATTGTGTCCGGTTGGGCAATCTATACTCAGTTTGAGGATTCAAGAAATCTATAAATAAATACGTGCAAGAGAAAAATGCTTACTCTTGCATGGGGGAGATTGTACACACTACTTGTGTATTTCTTCTTTTCTCTCCTCCCTTCTCTCTCACCGTGCCATTGTAGCACTCCGCTCTAGGAGGTGCATATGCACATGCTTGCTCTCTCTCTCTCTCTCTCTCTCTCTCTCTCTCTCTCTCTCTCTCTCTCTCTCTCTCTCTCTCTCTCTCTCTCTCTCTCTCTCTCTCTCTCTCTCGGGACGTCATCCTAGCATAGGGAGGACATCAACATAATGTCAATCCGAGAAGTAGGATCCGGCTAGGGCATGGAAATACACAAGTGGCTTGTGTGTGCCAAATGGAGGTTTAGAAGGTGAAACCTACACACAAAGAAAGCTACGGAGCGGGTAAGATGTTGCTACGAGGAGTGAGCACACTACTTACTCTACCATTCAGCCTAATCTCTCACACACAAGCTTAATCACGCACTAATCTCTAATCAATCACTAATCCAACTCTAATCAAGCACACAATGAGCATAGAATAGCATAGAATGAACACACCGGGCACCAACACTCTACACAAGCCTACACACACTTAGTAGCATGCTTAAACAAGAGGGAAATATGAAAAAAAGAGAGAGATTAATCAACAAATCAGCCACTAATCTTTGATTAATCAAGCATTGATTACACCATGAGCAAATGAGAGAGAAGAGGTTAGAGTTTAGCTATTGGCATGAGGCCGGATTGTCCATGCACGCGCGTAGAAAGCTCAAGAACTCCATAGCCATCTCCTTCTTCACAAAGCTTATCTCAAGTGAGTAAGAATCCCCTTTCACATTGTGTGTTTTGAGTTATATACTCTCTAGGCTTTTTAGAAGTGGCCGGCACCCAAATGGCCAAACTCGCTTAATTTGCTATCTGCACTGCCTAGGATCTAAATATAGCTCAATGTTTACAACTTGGAACTCTTGATGAGCCCAAAACATAATTACAACCCGCATTTGTGGTCATTTGATGAAAAATCCTAAAACTTAAGTGACCGTCAATTGTGACCGTAACGCCATAGATAGTCATCAATTCCAACTCTTCTCTACATTTGTTGCTTGTATTTGCTTCATCTTCATCTTTACTACGCATCCGCATCATCTGGCCTCATTAGCATTTACTAAAAATAGTACATAGAATCTTTGACTGGTCCGTTTGGCCATTGTTGACTTAACCGCCAAACACTCCCCCCATCCGATTTCAGTGCAAGTCCTCGTGCGCTGCCTGGTTGGCTGGCACTAGAGAGATTTGAAATTGGTGGTGAATGTTGTTCTGAAGATCTGTAAGTTGTTGGGTTGACTTGTTGGTGTAATATGAGATTAGGCATTTGGGTTCAAGTAAAAGCAATTGGCCTAAGTTATTATGGGAATAAAGAAAAATAAAAGGCTATGTATAGTACGTTAGGGTCTGGAAACCCTGGATTACCAATGGGGAAAAACCTCATGGGAAAAAGTACCCAAAGGTATGTGATCTTATTATGGGAATACACAATGATGGGTGTTTAGGGACTGAATTGAGTGGGCTTATATAAATAACGTGAAAGTGAATTGTTTAAGCCTTCTGTCCCTTGAAAAGGGTCGATGATTTTCCTTGAGTCTGGAGTTTCTTTGTTGCTGCATGTACCTGCAAGGTGAGTGCATGGGTGGAACAATAAAGAGTGCGTAATGCAAATGTCCAATTATGGGACATTTGATATGCTTGCACAGATTTATGCATGGGTACGATTATGATGTGCGAGAGAAGAGTATTGATGGGTGCTCCTCAGAGATAATGCAGCTAAAAAAAAGGAAATTAAATTCACTTTACTAACTTCCACTACTCTTGAGAAGGGCGTTTGATGCAATGGTTTCCACACTTCTAATGTGCACAAGGGCGTGTGTGTTTTGTTTTGAGCACTTCGCCTCTCCACCATGATTAAAATAATAGATTGACTATGCTCACCTATCTAGAATGAGTGACTTGAGATAATTACGATCAAGTCTTCCAGATTTAGTTGTAGCCTAATTAGCTAGACTCATAGACCACAGAAAAATATTAGGACTTGAAGCGTAGGTCTAACATTTTGCTCATTTATCGGCTCAGCTGCCCGACTCTTTACTCTTTTTTTTTTTTTACTTGAATTGACTTGACTTGACTAATGTCTTGAGCTCTCAACAAAGTCTATATCTAGACATTTAGAGCTCAAATCCTCAAAAAGAGGGTTATTAAAGGACCATATTGGCAAAGTAGGTTTTCTCTGCCATACCTGGGTGACCTTGGTTGTCAAAATTGCTTGTTTTAACTTTTGATCCATTATCTAAGAAGATTGGCTAGTTTCATTTTGTTGGAAGTGGGAGATGACTTCAATCTTCTTTTGCTCGTTTGTCTGCTTTGGCACCCATATGTATCTGCTATTTGTTGTTGGCTTATTTTTACATATGACATATTGACGTTTTGGACGTGTATCCTTGATTTGTCAGTGTCTGTAGCTGTAATTATCTTCTAAGTTGTGTAAAATCTGGTCTTGGTGCCTTGGGTACCCAGATTTGTTTTTGTCCTTTGTAATATCCCTGCGCTTGAAGTATATTTGATGGCACAAATATTTTTGTAGATACTTTTAAATTCGATTGTATCTGTTCCTTGCCATTTTTGGGAATCACGGTTGGTAATTCCCTTGAAGATATGTAGGCCTTCTAGATTGAGAATCGTTTTTGAACTTATTTCTAGACCTGTTGTTCAATCTCCTATTTACAGTTGAATTTGATCTTGATTTACCTATTTGTTGTTTTGGTTTGAAGCCACTTGCTACTGTATAGCCTAATATCTTTGGTTTAGGTAACCAAACATTTGGATGACCACTGTAATAGCCTTGCTGTTCTAAGTTGTACTGGGAGGCAATCCATCCCATTTGCTTACTTGAATTGTTTGGACTAGGATCATTTACCCAAACTGGATCTTTGACATTGCTGTCATTGGCCGCAACATAGGTTTTGATGTGCTGCTTGTGTCTTTGTTTATTCCTGGTTGGGTATTTTGGCTTAAAGACCTTTTTATACTTTAGTCTAGATTGTTGGTCTATCTTTCCCTGGGGTGTTGAATCCACAGCTATTCGCATTGATTGTTTAGCTGCATTTGTGACTTCCTTGTTGGACTTCTTTGCTTGTGGATGACATGCTTTGGTCAGTTTTGCATCTAAACTGACTTGAACAGTCCTTTGTGCCTCTATTTTTAAAAATCTGTTTGAGTCTTCAATTTCCTCTTCTAGCTGGACAAAAGTATGTTGACTCTTTTCTCCAGATGCAATGCTTACCGTGGCCTTTGGTTCACATTTCTCTTTATTGATCTGTTTGTAGGTCTTTTGATAGGCTTCATGTGCTTGATGCACCAATTGGTTCTGATTGTTCAAGTTAATTGTGATTTGTGTCACCTTTGGTTTTGTGGCATCTTCCATTGGCGAGAAAATATTAGGATTTGTCTTTATGACCACCTCTGCCTTTTGATTCAAGTCTGCCTTTGAACATATTGAGACGTCTGTTTCGTGGCTTTGAGACTTTATCTCTGGCTTTGTTGAATTCTCAGGTACATTCATTAGCGCTGAACTATCTGTGCTATTAGCATTATTATGTAGAATCTTTGATTCCACATTTCTGCTTGTTGAAATCTTCAGTGGCAAGTCCTTGACTGCCCGTACCTGCTCTGGTTTTGGGTCACAGATAATTTCTTCATCCACTTCCTCTGACAATGGATCATCCGCTGCATCTTTTTTGGATCTTTCGACTTCAAGCCTAAAAAATTCCAAGCTATTTGAGATTATCTTTTGTAGAGCTGATCTTTTTTGGTAACTTGATTCTCAATCGAAATATCATTGACGCCTTTGACCTCCAATATTTTAGTCATCAGTTTGTCTCTGGTATCCTTTGACGAGATATGCTTTCTTTCTGGCGACTTTCGATTTGGAGACATTGGCTTTAATGATTCTGCTGCTTGCAGTTTGATACTGTCTTGGTTTTGCTGCTTCATCATATCTAAGTGCATCTTTACTGGGAAATTGGGTATTAGATGATTAATGCCACATTCGTAGCAATGCACATCTATTCCTATTTGTTCTATACCTGGTCGAGGTATATGTCCATAATATTGTTGGTATTCGTTGCCCATAGTATCTTGAACCAAATATGTCATCAGCATGACATGTAGATACTTGAAAACCAACACTGACGTTGGCTTTGACTCATTGCCCTTATCTTTTTCGACTGTGGCATTCTCAAGAAGCTTGTAATAGCTTCCATTGTAATCCTGGTAGATGGTCATTTCAGCCCCTTCTTCAGTGACCAACTTTAATTCCATATCTGTTATCAACATGTGATCCTTTATCTGTGGCTTCTGTATAGTCTTCGGACTCTGTTGTCGATTCGATCTTGTATTTGGCTTCTGTTGTCCGCCGCTGAATTGTAAGAGAGTATTGTGACTCTCCTTTGTTGTTTGCAGTTGATAGGGTTTTCCTGATTGCAGTAAGTGAGGTGGAGATTGGACTCCCCCCATCCGAGAGTGTTCCCTATCTATAAGAGGTATCTTTCCTATGCCAGATGTGGATATTCTAGCTTTGTCATCTAGCTCAGCTGATTGAGCAACGTCTTTGTGAAGTTGTGCTAACTCAATAGCTGATTCTTCCATTGATTGTACGTGTGTTTGTGTTGGTACATTTTGTGGTGCATGTATAGTGTTATGTACCTGTGAGACTGTTGTGTTGTGACACTCATCTGTGTAATGAAAGGAGTTGAATTGTGCTCATCCAAATTCAAAGTCTGATCATGTGTCAGTGGAAGCCTAGAGCTTTTAAAGTGCACTTCCCTATCTTCTAGTGATTGACTTTGTGCAATAGTGGCAGTGTGACCAATATTTACCTGGTTAGATATCATTTTGTCATGTGTCCGTTGCTCAATTTGGTCTTGTGGAGTTGAAGGTGACAAGATGAAAGCTGCATCTCTTTCCAAGAATTTATCTGCAATAAGATCTAATTCATAGCATATTCCATCTATATCATAGCTCTTGTCCCCAATGCGCGTTTCCCATAGTGTCCTAGGAACTGACTCGCTAAATGTCCTTACCCGTGACTTGAACCCATATTTGTCCATCAGAATCTTCATAAATTGGATCTTTCCATCTCATTTCGTGGATCCAATGAAGGGCTATTGGTTCAGGTTGCTTGTTGACTTCTGAAGTGGTTGAAGGCAACTGTCGTTTACACAAGGCTCCAAGGAATTCCTTCCTGCTGACTGTGTCTTCATTTTTTGGCAGATTGATTATAGTAGGCCCCGTCTCTTGAGTGATTTCTCTGTTCAGAGCTACCACTGTCTCTGCATTAGAAGCTAAAGGTAAGCTCATTATCAAGAAGTAAATATTACCACTTGTCGACACGTATTCGTAACCCAACTTTGAACCATCTTCATGAGCTATGAAGCATTGATCTGGCTCTTCCGTCGCTTGTTGAGGTGTTTCTGCTTTGTACCATCTACCTTCCATATCTCTATAGAGACTACTACAGTTTTTGTCCTTGTAATTTGACTTTATCAAGTGCACAGTGACTCAACAACTGCTAACCTCTAGAAGATCTTGCCTGTGCAATTTTATTATGTCCAACTCACTACCTGGTTTGAGCTTCATGTACATCGATCCTAAACAATCTTCCATTAGGTTTTTTTTTTAATTAGCCATGTTGGTAGCTTCGTCTACTTCCACAACCTGTATTTTCGGGCTTTTCAGAGCATTTTGCTTGGACTTTAGATAACAATTGTCTGCATCATCCATGTAGCATGGAAAGTCTTTGAAATGACCTATTAACTCCAACCTGACGCCAACTGATTTGACTGTTATTAATGAGCTTGAAGCTGCATCATAACTACTTTGATTTGCCGATGTTGCCATAGACTGTGGCTGTTGCATCTGCTGCTCCATTTTTCTTTCAACCCTCTTACTGACCTACTGAGCACTTGTATTCCCTTTTTCTAGCCTCTCCCACGGGTGACCAGTGGTTTTCCTAATTCAAAGCTCTCTGCTAGGCTTAGCTGTGATCTCGACGATCTGATTTACCTGTATAGCTGTAGCACTAGTTGGCAAGATACTTACCACTGTACTGCAATGACTACTCCCTTTGTGATACCTCGATTCCAGTTGATTGAGCCATGAAATTTGCTCTTAATCTTCAAAATTGTAGATTAGCAACGCACTTTTGACCTGAACTAAAACGACCTCAATTTGCCTATTGTTGACAACACACTTTATATGACGTTTAATTTAAATTAAACCACCACACAGGTGACCATAGGTCATCCTACTTCTGAAGTGTATTTGTCCGCAACTTTTGCTTTTCCAATTTCACTGTTACCCTTATCCCTGGCACACTCAATTTTTTCGCTTCAATTTGCTCTTTTGATGACTTGCACGGAAAATTGTGCCTGGCAATGCTTAACTTCCGGCCTCCTTAAGGTCACTACCATTCACTGCAGATGTTTTTTCCCAGATGTATTACCACGTCATCATTAGGTGTAGGTCTAGATGTCGTATGTAGCACTAAAATGTATCAAGCAATACCAAGATCAAGTGTTGATTTGTCCAATCAAGTCAAGCACTCAAAGAATGCATAGGCTAAGTTTGTAGTGCAATGAAGATCATTCGATCACACAATCAATGCAATCCATATGTACATAAGTGGTGCGTGCTTGCGCTCTCATGTAGCAAGTGTGGCATACATGACAAAAGGGAGAGGAGTCTTATGATGACATGAACGACTCCCAGCAAAGTGATCATTCAAAACCCGAATTTTTGTCATAGGTCATTCCCCCTTGAAAAAACTCATTTGTATTGTATGAACGTATTTTGCATAGTCCTCAAAAACACATAGTACCCAATTACCATTACAAAGCGGTCAAATGGAATGGACTCTTCTCACCAAATGTCTACAAAAAATATTGATCTCTTTTTCTTGAAAAAAATAAAGTCTATGCTCTCTCCTTAAAATTGTGTGCAAGTGATAAATGGCATTCAAGAACAATTGCTTTGAAACACCTCGGTATTGGTTTCTGAAAAGTATTGGTTTAGCAAGATTTCGTGGGTTCGAGGTGGAGGAAGGGGTGGGAATGATCCCTTCACAGACAAAATATTTCAATTGTTTGTTTGTTTATTTATTTTAAAAACCTCTGGATCGTCAGACGCAAAGGAAGAGGGAAGGTAAGCAGGTGCCGGGCCTACTTATCTGAGTGCGAGGCCGTTAGAGAGAGCATTGGGGCAAGCCTTGCTTGTCATGAGACCTGCAGCCAAGAAGGGCACTCAGGTAGCAAGACCTACAGCCGCGAAGGGGGGCAAAAAAACTATGTGTGGGTGTGTACAGTGGCCAGCACTGCAGAGGCGGACTTTGTGGGCTTTGAAAGCCTCAGAAGGCAGCACGTGTGCGAGGTGGGGCAGCTGCAGAAAACACCATTGTGTGGTTGTTGCAAGCCAAAACTAGCAGCTGGGGCCCATCGGCAAGTGGCTCTGAATGGGTTACGAAGGCATCATGGGCAACTCAGCAGACGAGGGTCTACGCCAGTGGCAGCCAGCTAATGAGCTTGACATGAAAAAGTTGTGTGTGTGTGTGTGTGTATTGCCAAAAATGGCGGGCTAGCATTTTGTGTGTGTGTCTGGTCGGCTACGAGCCAAGGCGGTGGGGTCGCGAGCAAGGCTGCAGAGATTGCTTGCTTGCACAATTAAAACCAGGCAGGTAGGGTGGGGTCGCCAGCTGCGGGGCCGACTCGGGCAGCTAGTGCGTAGCGTAGGTCAAGCCGAGCATGCGTAGGATGACTAGGCCAGCAGAGTGTGTGTAGGAGGTCTCGGCACGGCGCGAATGCGTAGGAGATCTCGGCGGGCTCAAAAGCGTAGGAGTACTTGGGCGTAGAATGTCAAGTCGGGCAGCATGCCTAGGAAGTCTCGGGCAGCTCGCGCGTAGGAGGTCTAGGCGCTGCAGTGAATGCGTAGGAGATCTCGGCAGGCTCAAAAGCGTAGGAGTACTCGGGCGAGCTCAGCGCATAGGTAGGTAGGTCAGAGCCGCGCTTAGAGCGATTCACGGCGATACTGTAGGAGGGCGGGCCAGATTCGGTCAACGCGGCGAGACAGGGAGACAGGTGAGCATTTTATTTTTATTTTTATATTTTATTTTATTTTTGGATTTAAAAAAACCAAAAATAATAAAAAAATCACACAAATAAGTTAAAAAACACACATAAATCAAAAAGTAAATACAAAAACACACAAAAATACAAAAATTACATTAAATTTTCAAAAATCATACAATAATTTAAAAAGACTCACAAAAATTCAAAACTCACAAAATATATAATAAAATACACAAAAAATCAAAAAACACTTACAATAATACCAAAATGAACACCAATAATAAATAAAAAACACAAATAATTATAAAAAACACTCAAAAAATCAAAACATGCACAAAATTACCAAAAACCACAATTAAAATATAAGAAATAAATAAAATACCCAAAAAAAACACAAAACAATCACAAAAACACAAACAAAAATAAAAAAAAACACAGAAAAATAATAAAATACACAAATATAAATTTAAAAAAATCAAATCTTATCAAGCAAAAACCTAAAAATGTTAAAAAATAAATAAACTATCACGCAAAAACACTCAAAAACAAAAAAAATTGCCCCGGCACTCCACAATTCACGTGAATTAAGCGATTTATCAATTTTCTGAGTCTAATTAGCACATTTGAGTAAAAATTAGCAAAAAATTGTCAAAAATTACCAAAACTTTGCCAAAAATTACCAGAAAATTCTCAAAAATTCTAGATCAGCCCACCGACCTAAACGTTCACAGTCAAGCAGTCGAAACACCAAAATTGATCACTTACTTAATCAAAATCGCACAAAACATCATTCTTTAAGCACACAAATCGTCTCGAAACTACGCTTAAATGAACACAAAAATCACCCTCTCTTGCACGATGACTAATTGCACTCAAAACAGCATTTTGCATCAATTAAACATCAATTCGAGCATCCAAATCTCAAATTTAATCAATCATTAACACGCTTTTTGCATCAAATCATGCACATACGCATACATAACCAAATTTGATCGAATTTCAGCAGTATTTCGGCGTCACAACGGAATTGGAAAAACATAACCATAACTCATTGACAACCATAAACAATCACATGCTTCTCATAAGCAAATTGGACTCCAAAACAGCCCCAAATTAGGCACTTCCGCCTACACACAAGCGGGCATAAACCGCACCTAGTTTTGCATTTTATGAATGCACATGCTTCAAGAACCAAACCTGCACATAAAATCAGAGAATTAGCATTAATGTGAGCACCTTAATTAGCCACAGACTCAGCGATTAAGCACTTGATTAGTGCCCAACACACTAGTGTGTGTGTGTGTGTGTGTGTGTGTGTGGATCCCGTAAAATCACCTACACACAACCAACACCAAAATCAATGTGTAGCATCGTTTAGCATGAATGTAAACACATAATCATCATGGACATACATCAAATAATCAATCCAAATCAGCACTTTGCAAAAAGCCCAAATAATTAGTGAATAAAATTAGTGAATAAAATTAGTGAAAATTAGTGATTAATAGATGATTTCGGCTACGATTTGCGTACAAATGGAGTAGGATATGAGTGTGTGGATCACATAGGTATGTTGTCCATACACCCAACTCACTTTCTACTTCTGTGTAGCACAAAAAACACTTATCAATCAACGGGAAATTAGCATCAAAGTTAGGGAAAATTAGTGAAAATTAGTGAATTTGATGGTCAAAATTAGTGATCAAAATTAAGAGTTAATGATGTGTGTGGGTTGTTTTGTGATTTTCTAAGCATAATCAATGCTAACCCAAGCATTAATCACACTAAAAACCACTCAATTAATCAACACACCTAATCTAAAAACTAACAAAATTAACAAAAATTAGGGAAATTAGTGTCTCCTAATCACACCAATGGCACCTCTAGCTTAGGCAATCGCTCCCCGGCAACGGCGCCAATGTTGGGACGTCATCCTAGCATAGGAAGGACATCAACATAATGTCAATCCGAGGAGTAGGATCCGGCTAGGGCATGGAAACACACAAGTGGCTTGTGCGTGCCAAATCGAGGATTAGAAGGTGAAACCTACACACAAAGAAAGCTACGGAGCGGGTAAGATGTTGCTACGAGGAGTGAGCACACTACTTACTCTACCATTCAGCCTAATCTCTCACACACAAGCTTAATCATGCACTACTCTCTAATCAATCACTAATCCAACTCTAATCAAGCACACAATGAGCATAGAATAGCATAGAATGACTACACCGGGCACCACAAGCCTACACACACTTAGTAGCATGCTTAAACAAGAGAGAAATATGAAAAAAAGAGACTTAACAAGAGGGAAATATGGCCAATGGTGTGGATAGAATAGATTAACTCAAAAAAGGGATTAGAGATCTACCATCACACTAATACAATCTCACTCCACATAATCAAACAAAGAAGACTAATAAGAAAGAAAGATGTAATTGATTATTGGAAATCAAGAGCTACATGGGCATGGAAAGCCCATGAGCCTCATGACCATCCACTCTACAAAGAGGAGTCCTTACCCAAGAATGACTTCTCATTAAGCATAGGGCTCTTTTATAGCTTTGGGCCTCAAACCCTTCAACTATGGGATAAAGTTGAGCTCTCTAGCCTAAACTCATACAACTTTGGAACTCCTACATGAGCCCAAGCCCTATACAATGAAAAGAAAATATTGTGCACTATAGCACATCTACAGCTTGGTGCATAATTGGTGTAGCATGTGTTAGCCACTGCTAACATTCCCCCCTTCCTAATTTGGCACACGTCCTCGTGTGCCGATGAAGCAAGACACGGTGACATGGTAGAAAGCAAGTCCATGGAATAAATGTTGAGTTGCAAAACATAAGAACAAGTAATGAGCATCAAAGGCCACCAAGAATGAATAAAAATGAAGCACAAATGAACAATCATGCAAAGTGATTCTTTGCTTCTAAAAGATGGGTCAATCATAGTCAAAAACGAAACAACATAAAGCAAAAAAAACACCTAAACTATTGTGAAGATTAAACCACTTGAAATTTCAGTTTTATGCATGAAACACAAGCAATCAATTACAAACCTATGCTAATGCAAGTTCATAAACCTATTAGCCTAAAAACTATGTGAACAATGTTAATAAATCATTCAAGTCTATCATGTCTACGGGCTATAAAAAAGCTCCTAATCTATTAGTACATTGTCAAAGCTTTTTTGAAGCTCATGGAAGTTTTGTTTTTTGTCATTCATTGAAAAAAGTTAAACACATCACAAGGCTACCACCCCAAGGAAAGTCTAGGTGCAACTCTCGGCTCCTTGAACCCTCAAGAAGGTATTCCAAAAGCCTACTAGCCTACCAAGGCAACAGCTAACCCTTATCAGACTAGGACATCGGTTTAGGCCTTGGCCTTGACCAAGCGAGCCAAGGTGATTCCCCTCGCCTGCCAAGTGCCAATAAGGCGTTAGGCCTCACATAGACACAACATAACATAGAAATTTTCTTTTTCATGTGTCTAGTAGCATTTTTGCTACTTTTTTGGACACTTCTTTGCTTCATTGATTCATTTTTTAGCACTTTTTTGTTTCTTCCAGTATGAGATTTTTATGGCAATTGGACTAAAGGACTAAAGCCTAATCATATCCCTAGGTCATGTTAAAAAAGAATGGAGTATTAAAACTATCACTAAGATTCTAGGACTAATGAGAAATGATCCTATATTAACCTAAGGTCAAGGCCAATTACCTATGATTAGCATTCATAAAGCCTAATTTTTTGTATGAGTTAATTTTCACAAAGTAAAGTGTTGAAACTTTAGGATACTAGCTTTCAACCATGAAAAAAACATAGCTTAGAAGCAAACTTTCACTTAACCCAAGCAAGAGAATGAAGAGATGAGAAGAGAGCAAAATCATGGAAGGATTACACCTATTCATGCTCTTTGTGCATCATTTGAGCAAGCATCCCCTTTGTATAGAGAAGCCTCTTGATCTTTTTATTTGCAAAAGATTTGATTTGAAGCTAAGTCTGAACACAAGCTCCAAAGCCTTTTATTGAAAGCCACAAAAGCACACAAAAACATCAATGAAAACCTAAAACTAGGGTCTTGCATACCCAAATTTGCCAAAGGGAAAAAACCCAAGGGAAAAAAGTGCCTTTGCTTAAGCACATTTATGCTCTTTGATAGCAAATTTATGCATACATAACAACAATGAGAGATAAAATGAGCTTCTACATAAGCAAATTTTGCAATTTAAAGTCTCTCATGCATGATTTAAAAGTTTGATTAATTTCTAGCTCACTTGAAGTATGCAAAAAACAAGCCAAGAGCTGAAAATAATGCAACTTTTTGAATGAAATGAAGTGGCTCTCCAAATCCGAATTTTACAGTCAAAAGCTTTCCAAAAAGTTGGCTAACACTAGCTCATATGAAATTTTAAATTTTTAGAGTAATCTATGAGCTAGAGATGACTGCAACTTAATAAAATGGAAATGAGTAGCTCTCAATAGCCAAATTTTGTACTTGGAAGCTCAAGAAGTTGGGCAAACACTAGGTCAAAATGAAAAAAATTAACTTTTGACCAAGCTATGTGCTAGCATATATACAACTTTAATCCAAACAATTGGAATGGCTCTAACTAGCCACATTTTGCAATATATTGCAATGATGACCCCTTCTTGGATCAATGAAATCACACACCACCCTTCAAAAGAAATTCAATTGTTAGTGCTCTAAAGCATTTGTCAATCAATTACAAGCACTAAAAATTGCACTATTAACCACAACCCCAAAAGTTGTTGTGTTCTCTTTTGGCCATTCACAGAATCTCAACTTTAGTGCTATATGAGGATTTTTCATTTATATCAAGCACTAAAATCCAACAAGCAATATCAAGTTCAAATTTAATGCACACTCTTCCCCAAGCATCAATTTAGTGTGAATGTAGCTTTCAAATGAAGCTCGTATGCTTGCCAAAAGATTTGTTCATGCAAAGCAATGAAAATGCCAATGAACTCGAGCATCAAACATGCACAAGATTCTCTTCTCCGTAATCAAGACTTCTAAAGTGCAACTCAGAAGCATATGTATGCCTTGATTAAATTATAAAGTAGCTTGTAATGCTAGATTTTGCAATCCATAGCAACAAAAATGTCTTGCATGCCTAGTAAATTTTGATTTAATCATCCGCAACACTCAAGCATTAGTGCATGATAACCTTCCAAGTGAATCAAACACTATGAAGAAATCATGTCTTTATGAATCATGCAACTTTTTGACCGTGTCAATGCCAAAGTTTTCCATGCAGCTCAAAATCCAACTAGAGTTACTCTCTATTGTTCGCCAATTGACGGCATTCAAGATGTTTTTTTATTTTTCTTTTCTTTTTTCGAAGGGAAGGGAGATGGGTGGTGTGGGAACCACGGCTTATGAATTTTTTTATTTTTTAAAAAAATTATTTTGAAGAATATCTGTTGTCTGTTGACTGCAAGAGACTTGGCATTGTTGAAACGAGTGAGGGGACGGCATGGAAAGGCTGTACAGGTCAGCGCGAGTACCTCAGGAGCAATGTAGTATGCATTCTTATTATAGAGAGGTCGACAGGTGGAGAGGCTTGTGTTGACGAGTTTAAAGCTAGCTTGATGCAGTCGACCGCAAGTTGCAACAAGAGGCTGATGCAGCTGGGTGGGTCAACCTACATAATATTCGTGGCAAGGAATGAGTCCGGGGCTAGCTGCAGACCAGTGGCTGCAATCAAGGCCATGATGCTGTATCTGGTCGCCTGGCGGGTAAGTGTTGTGTGTGTGAGCCCACGTAGCAGAGGCGACGATTTGAGGAAACGATGCAGAGGCTTGCACATAGTCAGGAACCAGAAGACGAGCGAGAGTGAGAGTGTAGAGGGGTGCGGGCCGAGGCCTACTTTTCGAAGGTGATAAAGTTAGCAGCGCCAGGTTCTTTGCCGCACGACTATGAGATATTGATGAGGCACGATTGTGGGTGAGCACTTCGAGCCAGATCAAGGCATGGCTCAAAGGGGAAAACAAGGGCAGCAGTATTCTCACAGGCATTGAAGGCAGAGGTGGCCCCGTGAGCTGGTTTGCATTGTAGCTTGCGAGACAGGTCTGTGTGCATGTGTTTTGCAAGCCTGGCATGTAGGCGACAAACAGGGTGATCCGCTCCAAGCCAGATGAGAAGGCATGTAGCACATGACTGTGTGTGTTTTAAAGCACTAATGATAGGGTCAAAGGCCTCAAGGGAAAAAGGTATCATGCACATAGGCTTAGCACGGTTGGTGCTGGTGTGGGTTTGCAAGAGGGCCGTCGAAACTCAAAATAGGCAGCAACCCAATCTGTTGTATTAGTTGCAAACTTAGCGAGGTCATTGAGCAAGCGGTCGAGAGCTACAGGCTCAGCGATTTTGCATTGCCATAACTGGCAACGTGTGTGTGTGTGTGTGTGTGTGTGTGTGTGTGTGTGTGTGTGTGTGTGTGTGTGTGTGTGTGTGTGTGTGTGTGTGTGTGTGTGTGTGTGTGTGTGTGTGTGTGTGTGTGTGTGTGTGTGTGTGTGTGTGTGTGTGTGTGTGTGTGAGAGAGAGAGAGAGAGAGAGAGTACTACAAGCCAAGATGGGCGAGGCAAGTGGGTGGGGTTGGTTGACAAGGCATTGTGGTTGTGTCTGTGAGTAGCGCCAAAGCAGGTCAGTACCGAATATGGCACATTCCTGGGCTGTGGACTGTAGCGAGCCAGGTATTCAGCAATGCCAAAAGGCAGCTATAAATGGAGATTTGGGTGAACGTCTAAAGCTGGAACAATAGGATTTTTTTATTTTTTCTTTTTCTTTTATCTTCCCATTTGAAAAAATCTCTTTTGGGACTTGTTCCCACGTAGAAAGAGTGTTGGCACGTTTGAGTGTATGTGAGTTTGTGTTATCAGCAAATCTCCTTAGAGATGGAGAGTGAGTGGGACTTGCCATGGCATCTAGTGAAAGAGGGAAGACAATGCACACATTTGATGGAACTCAAGAATTAGACTCATTAAAATGTCTCTTTTGTAAACGCGAACCTAAAAAAAGTTTAGATTCAGACTGAGCTAATTTTTTTTTCTTTGCGCCCTTTGATGGTGCATGCACATTAATTTGAATGTTCTAGTAGATAGAATTCTCCATGCATCAAATGAAACAAGATACTCGTCCAATTCTCATCAATGTACACACTATTAATCCATTCTCATCCATTTCTTCATATACTTGAATTGGAAGATTTTCATGTTCAAAATCGATTTTCAATACATCGGTTTATGCACACAAGATGAGTAATCAAATCTTTCTTGGCCCATTCAAGTCTGATTATTTTCAATCATTACAAAAACTAATTGCTCATATTTAGAAGGCCTAATCCCCAAACCCAATTGGATTGTCATCACATTGCTACACACTTTTAATTCATGTGGCATTCACCAATTACCATGCCCCATTGGCGTCCATAGCAATAGTAATTCATAAAATCATTTTCAATTGCGTCAATTGAATCATCTCAAATCAATCAATCAATTACACACCGATCTTTTAGGTTTAATAATCATCATAATTGGTAATTGCTACCAATTATTCATCCTAATTTGAATACCGAATGCCATTGAGTAGGCACACACACCCAAATTTAGACCAAAAATTTATGCAATGAATCCATCAATTTCACATTGAAATGCACAAATTGCAAGTTCAATCAAGCATAAATGAATGCATGCATGCTTAATTTCTAAAAAAATAGCACTATTTTTACCTAATCAAGCATTGCACACACTCAAAAAGTAAGCACAAATGATCGAATTTTTCCCAATTGGAAATGAATTTAGGCTTATACATAATGATTGCACATACTTTTCATGAACATTTCACAATCAAAAAACCATTTACGTGTCCCAATTGACCATCAATCATTGAAAATCAAGTGGTCATGGATGGGCACACACACTCAATTTTTGCCCAATTTTTTGGCAATTAAGCTTATCCAATGTTTGAATTAGCCTCATATAGTCATCATTTACATGATTGCATACTCATGTATCATCAATTCCATCACTTTATATGCATGCACACTCTAAAAATTAGGTGCATACACACTTGAAATTTTTGACAGTTTTTTCCCTCTTTGGTGTGTGCACACACACAATGATTTTTATGCACACACATGAATTCTTGATGAGAATTAAACATTATTTAGATACACACAAGTTCATTAGTCATTATTTGACTATCAATTTCATTCAAAGTGTATCAAATTAGGTGCAAAGTGTAGGTCAATTTGTGTTACTCACCTAATTTTAGAAAATAACTAGCAACATTGAATCACATTGATCAATCAAGAATTGACATAGCAAGTAAGTGCACTTACATTGTAAGCTATTCCTTTGCTCCAAGCGAAGTCGCATCATTGCACACACAAGTGTGTGCACCATCAATTCGGTTCCAAAATTGACCATTTGTAGGTCAAAATCAAACACTCAAAATCATCAAATTATGCATAAATTAGCACAATTAACTTGATTAGAGTGATGATTCCACATCTTGCAAAGGGATTTCACATACTTTACACTTCAAATGTTAGTGGTTAGGTTAGCAAGGTTAGTCAAAATTAGTAGAAATTAGCATGAAAAAAAATTAGCATGGAAAGAAGCGAATTAGCAAGGGTTAGCATGAAATTAGTGAAATTGGGGGTGGAATTGGAGGTTTGGGGTATTCATAACTCAGCATTAGCATCAATTTCTTGCACAATCATCATCAAATCACACCAAAATTGAGTTACACAAACTCAAAAACGGACAAAATTAATAGTGAAATTACTCTATTCTACACATCCTAAACCCACTAGCTTAGGTTATCGATCCCCGGAAACGGCGCCAAATGTAGGGAGGCGTTGTAGCATGACCTAATCGCAACCCACAAAATTGTCAAATCGTGGATCGGCAACCCGGCTAGGGCATGGAAGCACGAGCCTAAGATGTATAGACATAGAGGATTCAAGGGATCCTTCTACTCATCATAGAGAGAAGCCATGGAAAGGGCTTCCTCTAGTCAACAACACATTCCTACTCACTAATCACTTGCACACAATCACGTGGTTGAAATTAACCTCTCACATCAATCTCTCTTATTCACAACTCTTAATCACAACTACACAAGCATGCAATTAACATACCTTCTCCGCATTAGTGTGTCCATTCCGGCACAACCCCTCAATGCGATTATGTATGCACACACACTAACCGCACCTTGTAGAGAGAGATGAAGAGAAGGAAGGCATAGCCCTCACACACCATGGCCAATGGTGTGGATAGAATAGATTAACTCAAAAAAGGGATTAGAGATCTACCATCACACTAATACAATCTCACTCCACATAATCAAACAAAGAAGACTAATAAGAAAGAAAGATGTAATTGATTATTAGAAATCAAGAGCTACATGGGCATGGAAAGCCCATGAGCCTCATGACCATCCACTCTACAAAGAGGAGTCCTCACCCAAGAAAGACTTCTCATTAAGCATAGGGATCTTTTATAGCTTTGGGCCTCAAACCCTTCAACTATGGGATAAAGTTGAGCTCTCTAGCTTAGACTCATACAACTTTGGAACTCCTACATGAGCACAAGCCCTATACAATGAAAAGGAAATATTGTGCACTATAGCACATCTACAGCTTGGTGCATAATTGGTGTAGCCTGTGTTAGCCGCTGCTCTCTCTCTCTCTCTCTCTTTCTCTCTCTCTCTCTCTCTCTCTCTCTCTCTCTCTCTCTCTCTCTCTCTCTCTCTCTCTCTCGTGCCAGACTTGCTATGGATTCCTTGAGTACACAATTGCTTGATTTGGAGGTAGTCATCGATATCCTACCTCAACACTCTACTCTGTAGGGGTTCTTTACAATTCCTCATATAGATACACACCTAATCCAAGGCGAGCCCCAAGCTAGACTTATTTAGCATGCAACATCCATTTTGTGTAGTAGTAACTACCATTCATATCAAGTTTTAGGACATCAACTTTACGCTATGAAGCCATGAAATTTCCTAAAAAAGAAGAACTATTTTCTTGACCTTAAGACCATTAGAGTTGCTTAGCTCATCAACTATAAGTAACTTGTAACTTGCAATGGATTATTCTTGTAATTAGTGCACTAATTAATCAATTTAATTCATGATGAAGGCATTCAAGACAAGTAAAATTTAGCATTGGCACATTGTAGAGGGTTGGATTATTTAAGGCCACCTTTGTTAATTATTGCGCTTTGTGAAGGTTTAAAACTTCACAAATTAGATAATTGGTAGCTCTGTCTTGCCCATTTTATACCTACAATATTGGCTTCTTTCTCAAAGGCATTCGAGTACGTGAAGCAAGTATCCCTGCAAAGAGGGAGAAATGACAAATTCTGAAGATAAGTACATAATCATCAATATATGACTTGAATGAGAAGCTTTCAGGATCAAGAAAATCCCCCTTCTTTGCCATGTCACGATGGGTTAACTGGTAGTATGAATAGATTAGAGAGAGAGAGTTTTGATGAGCCTAAGTATGCCATCAGATCTTAGAGTTTCTCTCTGTGTGTGTGTGTGTGTGTGTGTGTGTGTGTGTGTGTGTGTGTGTGTGTGTGTGTGTGTGTGTGCACGTACACACACACACACACATACACCTCAGCTAGGAGATGACACTCTAGATCAGCCCAAAAGCTGTGAATCTGCTAAAATTAGAAGATTACTTGCCTCTCAAGCCAGAGCCCTTGCTTTTTGGCTCTTGTTCTAGCTTTATGGGTTGAACTCCCCTTTCTAATTGGGGATGAGTGATTGACATACATATTCTACATGTACATTTATCAAAAGGCCTTCCCATGCAATTCTCGTATCGCTTTTAAAACATTAAGACCAAGGTTTGAGGGACATTGTGAACTCAATTTCATCCCAAAACATTATCTTAGGTTTCTCATATAATTTCTCGCATCATAATGGATATTTCTTAAGCTTTTGATATCTTTATTTCCATTCTCCCATTTAACAGAGGCTTTTCAAACAGTAAAAATGTCGTCCTAGGATCATTTTATTCCCAAAAAAATATATCAAAATCCCTAAATTAAACTTTAGTGGCTTTTGAATGTTGTAAAGGCTCTTTCAATACTTCAACCTTAATCTTGTCATTCTCGCTTACTCTATAGCCCATTTTAGCTTAAATACAAACTTTTTATTTTCTCTCTCTTGGCCAAAGAAAGAAAATTACTCTTTTACCCTTAAATTTTCATTTTGATCACTCTATAATATTTGAGTGATCAAAATGACTTTTTATACTCTAAATTAATTTAGACTTACCAAAAAACAAATTAACATTACCTCGTCCTTACATCATAATTGTCTTCAACTATTCATGTATGAAAGGAGAAAGGTGACATATTGCATTGGATCCACGTATTGCACTAAACATCATTCTAGAGTATGTGCTTACAAGTGCTTGAGAGAGCATGTTTGCCACATGCATGTTATTTAGATTAACAGTTGTACACCATTTCACAACAGTATGCTACAATATTTGGTGCTAGAGCGGCAAAGATTTTCTCTCAAGTATCGATATCATTGTACTAAATGAAGACAATGAATAAATAAAGAGACAAAAATTTTGACTTCATTAAGCAAGTTTATACACATGCATAACCCAACCTGTGTGTATGGTTATAGTTTCAACTAGGGGGAGAGAGCCTTTGAGTTGAGGTGCCATCATCCATTTTGCATCAACAAAATAATAGTCCTAAAACTTGACTAAATACTTATCCAAAACCTTACCACTGAGGAGGTTATCGTTTCACAAAATGGCTTCTGGATGGATAATTTCATCTACTCATCAAATTAAAGAGGATCTTCGTGAATTAAATATATAGGAGGAGCCCCTTTATATGGATTTAATAAGCTTACATAAAAATCTTGGGTATCTTCAAAAGGGATTGACACTTAAGCTTATAGGCCATATCCTTAATCTTGAAATAATTCATAGTAACAACGAACTAGCTTTGTATTTTTTACATTTGAGAGCAACTTTTGGCATCTTTAACTTTTTGAAATGCACTCTATAAATCAAGTGCATACTCATCCGTAGTAGTGAAGATCTTGTTATGTTTTCTCAAGATGGAAGGAGCCTTAGTTATTTCTTTAAAAATCTTGAATAGAGACTTCGCAATAGAAGTATGCACGCGGGTCTCTATCAAAGACACCTTTGGTAAGCCATGGTACTTGAAGATTTGAGAAATTCAAATATTAGCCATATGAGGAGCTTTGATACTCTTTTTTACACGTACAAAATGTATTTGTTTGCTAAATGTTCCAGATACCATTGTTGCCATGGAGAGATCTGGGTAGCCAATGCAAAAAACTTTTCTATGAATCTTTGATAAGCACCTACCAATAAAATTTTGAAGCTCATGGAGGTTCTTTGGGCCCTGGACCATTCCTATATCAGCTTAAAATTTTGTGGATCCATCCTTAGAAATTATATGTCCCAAATATTGTATCTCATGCAAGAAGAACTCACATTTCTTGCCATTAATATGGTGCTTATAATGATGCAATGCTTTTCTTGTTGTATATAAGAGATTCGATAAAGCAGGTTTGTTAAGAGGAGAGCTTTCACAAAGATTCTCCTTGATAAGGAGGGAGTTCTCTTAGAATAGAGTCTATAAACAAAGAAGCATGCTCATTAAAAAAAATTCTTTTAAAGACAAATTCTATTTTAGATTAGTTAGATTTATGAGGAGAGAGAGTAGTTTGCCATCAGTTGTAGACTCCTTAACATAAACCATAGACATAAAAATAGACTTCTTATTAATTTATAAAAATACAGCTAGAATTGTGATACCCTTGCTATTTCTTGAATGGCTATTTCTCTACCTCTATGCTGAAATTTAATAACTTTATCAAGAAATTGTAAATTATCCAATATGCACATAAACCAAGGTGATCCTTGCAAAACATCTTCATTTTTTTAATGAGAGATGTTAGAAGTCCTCTTGATTAACATATCCATGGATGGGAAATAGGTGTTTTCCAATTAGAGGAGTTAACTTGAGCTTCTTGTACTTCAAAATCTCCATCTCCATCTGCATAGGGAGCCAAATTAGAAGAGTGGATATCCAATTTCATAGCCATATCTCAAAAGATGAAATGATAGGTAGATCTAGGATCAAAGAGTATGAAGGCATCTTGATCTCAAATCTTTCCCCATGCATAACATAGTGGAGCTCCTTGTAGACCTGAGCTATTGTGTGAAAGAACTTGAGTTCTTATGGGTTGTCCTTTTTGGTTCCTTGTTTAAGGCATGCTCTTTTTTGCATCTCTCAAATTCCATGGGAGAAAGCTTGCATTTACATGTGTAGACCTTGTTCTCCTTCTTCTTATTGTTGGTATTGTTGTTGGTTTTGGTTCTTGCCTTTAGAATCTAGAGTTAAATTTGCTTCTCCTTGAGGTGTGTCTTACTTTTCAAAATCCTTTGGAGCATTCTTTCAAGGAGGTAAGATTCATAATGTGACCATATTGTGATGAGTCATTTATGATACAGTCTTTGGTTTTTTTGAATTGACATATGCTCGAGCACAAAAATGTTGGTGCTCAAAGAAATCTATTCTCTTATGGACAATGGATTTGAAATGTCGATCCTAAAACTTACCCACAAACTTTTTAATGGTTTCTTCTCTTTCTAGCTTGAGGCTTCTCCAAGTAGTGAGAGAGTAATCCTTTGCTTTCTTAGTGAAAAATTGTGCCATGATAGTAGCTCTACACTCCTTCCAAGTTTTTGGTACCTCCGTAAGCTTTGAGGCTAGCCCACCATTGCCTATAGTCTTTTAGAGGTACATAGCTATATGGCGTAGCTTGGATCGCCATGAAATTATCACCAGCAAAGGCAGTATCAAATTGTTGAATGAAATTCAATACCTTATTAGTATTGTCGTAGCTTCTATAAAAAGATAGAAAAGTGATGTTCTTACCTCCTTTGAACTTTTGCATGTGATGTGCTCTCTTTTAGATAGGATGGATACAGTGATGCCCTCTCTACCATTCTCAATCAAGAGAAGAGTTTTCCAACAAATCAGAAGGAGAAGAGAATGAATGTGGTGTCCGTCTTTGTTGCTTGGATGATTTGCTATGGTTTCTTGATTTCTCTATAGAACAAGAAAAGCCTAAGCTAGGGATGAGCCTCTCTTGGACAATCTGCTATGGTTGCTTGATTTCTCTGCCTAAGCTAGGACTAAGCCACTTATGCTCTAGAGAGCATTCAACACGTCTTGTTTGAGGATATACCTCATCATTTTAGGAATGTGTGCTCTCAGTTTCACTCTTCTCATAGGGAAAAGTTTAGGGTGGATAGATAGGAGACGCATTCATGATGAAAAAAAGAGTTTTGCATTTTAATTTACTTTGAGTACGAATAACCTTCTTATGTAGGCAACACAGATGACGTTTACACATTTCCGAAAGACATTTGAATTTTCTTCAAAGGGCAAGATACTAGCTTGGCCCTTGACCGACCCTTCACATGGCATATAGTGCATCACATGGCACAGATGGTTTCACATGGCTAATGCTTACATGGTTGACACATTGGATAGGGAGAGTTCATGTGGCCTAATAAACCCCACACCCCAAAAACCTTCCTCTTGTGGGTTTTGTTGCACAATAGGTTGATGATGATAATAAGTAGCACTCACACAAATTGCCTTTCCTCAAAACACACAAAAGGGTGAGGTACACAAATTGTCTCCCCTAACACAGGGTGTACAAACAAAAGTTTCCCCTAAAACTAGGTAGAAGGAGCACAAAACCTCTGCTACACACAAACTAGGGTTGAGGAGAACGCTCTTCCCTACACAAAAAGCGTATGGCAGACAAAAATGAGGCTACACATTTTACACAAGATTTATTTTGGTTGGTTGATTTGGAGAATTTTCTTCCTTGTAGATATTTTCAGATAATGTTGTTGTTTGTTGAAGCTATCGCCATGCTTTTGTTTATTCTTGTTCTTTCATTGTCATTGTCCTTTGTTTTGTTCGTTGCTTGATATTCCATGTAATAGCTCAAATGTTCATGTGGGGTTTGTTGAGATGATTGATGCCTTCATGGTAGGCATGACATACATATCAAAGGTTGCCTTTAAGGAAGGTCTTGGTGCCTTATTGATAGCAGTTTTTAATCCTTTTATAGAGGGCATGAATTCAAAAGAATAGGTATAGACATACATTTTATGTGTAAGATAGTGCTCAAAAATTGACACATTAGTGCTTTGTACTTCTTCACTTGGATGAGGTAGCACTAGACCGTATTGTGGGAAGAGGTCCTTAGGCTTTGAAATGATAAAGTAGATGGAACTATGAAAAGCAAGAAAAGTGTAGATCATCTTCACTACTTGGTCAATGACATTGCAGTTGCTTCCCGAGTAGCCCAATAATGTTGAAGGCCGTAACATGACATCTTATGTTGAGTGTCGTTAGGGAAGAACATCGATGCTAATTTGGTGAATAGTATTGAATTGATAATAGTGGGTTGGTATGTAGTCTGAGTGAGAGGGGGGAACATTTGTGGGGAGGTAAAGGGGCTCCAGGTTATTGTAGCTCTGGGGTACCTAAATTTTAAAGACGGTGGAACAACAAGGAAATGGGTCAAAAACCTACAAAGACATGAAAGTGATTGTATCGGATTAGTATTAGTAGTAATGGCTGATAGATTTGGCATCACACAGGTGGGTGTTGCGCTACTACTTAAGGTGGAACATGAGCAATGAATTCACTTGATAGAAACTACTGAATCGTAATGTAGGTGTAACTTGTGTAGAGTGTATGCAAGTTGGTGTAAAGCAGGTCATAGCAATGGTGGCAAGGTCTCTATCCACGGGGTGTGACTGGTCGTGGGCAAGCATGGCTTGGGACCACACATGGGCAGCATAGACATGGGCACATCAGGAGTGGGTGGGGAGACAAGTGTCAGGCGATAGCTCAAACTATAGCGGTTGAACGCGGTTGAGTTACCAAGTTTGCAGGCTTGCTAATGACATAGGCCACCAACTACCGAGTTTGCAGGCTTGCTAATGACATAGGCCACCAACTACCAAGTTTGCAGGCTTGCTAATGACATAGGCCACCAACTATCGAGATGCTTGCACCAAATATCCTAAGCATTGATAGTTTATGCCATTGAAGTAGTATTGCATGCTTGCTAATGTGCTACCTCTTGCCCCAATTAGCATTGGCCTTTGAAAAGCACCAAAATTGGCGTCTCTCCCAGATTTGACATTGATTTGATTCCATGAGATGGTTGCCGAATAGAAGCCCAAGTTTGTTGATTTTAGATTGTTTCTCACGTTCCCTTGATGATGGAGCACTATTTGAACAAACTTGCACGTCAACAACAGTGTAGTGATAGATTCATTGACCTTTATGGGCAAATGTTAAAAATGCCCATGGAGAAAATGCTGAGTGGAGTTGCTCAATACAGTTGATTTGACGAATCGATGCACTTTGCTTGGCCTTAAAGTAGCACCATTTTCTATCAATGAGCTTATGTACACATGGTAACAAAATCAAAGAGATGCTTTGGATGAGTTAAAATCGAGAGAATTCAATGAAGAGCTTATGGAATCCTATAAATCGATTTGACTAATTATAACTATGCAAGAGCCAATAGGAGAGTACAAAACAAGCCAAAAATTATTATGCAACAATGAAAACAAACACACCAACTAATAAGAGACTAATTGAGCTCTTAGTTAGTCCTAATCACTTCATGAGGAAGTGGCCTATGGATGTGCCCTCAATGAAATGATAATGGACTTGTTAGAGCGTTATTCAAAGTATGATTAGTAATTGTTATGGAAAAGAGAGAGTGCCAATAATCTAGCATAAAGACGATAAGTATAATCACTATGGGTGATTTAGGAGATGCTAATCACACTAGCATGGCTCTGATACCAACTATAAGGTTTAGTGTGGATAGATAAGAGACACATTCACGATGAAAGAGAGACTTTTGCATTTTGATTCAGTTTTACAAATAGTCTTCTTATGTAGGTAGCACATGTGACCTTTACACATTTCCAAAAGACATTTGACTTTTCTCCAAAGGGCAAGATGCTAGCTTCTTGGCCCTTGACCCTTCATATGAGCTATAGGGCATCACATGGCTTATCACATGGTTTCACATGGCTAATGCTTACATGACTGACACATTAGATAATGAGAGTTCTTGTGGTGTAAGAAACCATGCACCTCAATACATAGTAGTCTATTTTTTGGGATAGCTTGGTCTTAAGTGATTCATTGTTTGAGGGGAGGGATCATTAGTCTATGTGAAACCATAATCTAGTGTGACAACTTTTGTAGCCTTTGTGGCATAGTCTGTGTGACTTCAATAGCCTAGGGGTATCATAGCTTGTGTGACATTGGTCTCTATGCAATTTATTTACTAACCCAAAGTCCAAGGGGAGGCATGTATCTTCTCTAGTTTAGTCATTAGCTTGTGTGGGACTTGTCATGTGACTTCCATGTGAGAAGTATGAAGAGTAATAGTATCCAAATGTGTTGTACAATGGCCCAAACCAGTCTCTTAGTTTCATGGGTCAACCCCTCTTTGGTGGGACTGATTTGGGGTGCCTCTTGGGGCCTAATATTTTTGGTGTTTTACACTTGTACTCAATCTTGATACTTCTACTTAAGGAGCCTATTTTATACAAACTTCTAGTGTGAACTTATGATCATTAATGTAGTTCATTTTCATCTTGTGGATTATGGCATTCACTATTTCTCTAATCATCATTGTGAATGCTTCTCTAATTAACCAAGCACAAGATTAACCTCCAGTCCATGCGAAAAATGTGAAAGGACAAATCATTCTACCAAACCCTATTTTTTGAACCCTACAAAGGCTAAGGCTGAGCAAGAATAAAGAAAAGCAAATGCAAACCTTGTTGCAAAGAAGATTAGCTCAAGTGAAGATGAAGGTGCTAGTCACTTTGCCTATAAAACTCACAATATGCTTTTGAAGAATGAGAATCTTATTGTAGTTTGAGAGCTAAATAGACTCTCACACACCTCTTTGGAAAGGAGTCACACTTTTTCTTTGATGGTCTACCTTCAATTGGGAGGCAAGTTCATGATGTAGCTTCACTCTTTGAGTATGTTGATTCACCTTTCAAGGGTAGAAATGTTAGGTTGAGGTAGTTCTCAACCCTAATGTGTGAGTCATCTCTTAGAGTCTTTCCTATGTGGCATATGTTGCCTTTTCAACATTCTAGTCATTATCTCAATCATGTAGCCCATATGGCACGAGTCATCTGCATAAGATGTCCTTATCCCTAGCATACATCTAAGGGATGCTTTTCAAAGGCCAATAAGCCATCTCAGATCCATTCTCAAGCTGATAAAGTGTCCTCAAAGGTATAATTTGAGTTTTGCATGTTGTATGTAGATCCACCTCTCCCTTGATTCTCTCAAGCAACCTCACTATCCATTTACTCTTTTGATTAGAATCCGTGAAGCTATAACAGCACACCCTTGTAGTTCATTTTTTGTTAATGCAAGTTATCACGATTCTTTTACATTGTGCCGGTGCTCTCTTGTTGATCCTAGTTAGGCTAGCAGCTTATCAATTGGTATGTACCCAATTTAGTGGGGCTTCTAAGGCATGCCAAAGTGATTATGAGTTGCACAAAAATCTACTCGCAAAGTGAAAGACCAAAAAATCTCCTTTCTAATTAGCCCTTAATTTACCTTGTTAAAGCGAGTGTCAAGTAAATCAGCCAATGACAAGTCCATAACAAAGGGACTTGGCAAAAAATCAATAAAAGAGACTAATAGGCTTTACTAAGTCTAGAATAAGGACTAATCAATATGCACATAACGAAGCTACAATTGAATGTTAGTTATGCACACTTATTCTAACTAATGCAAATTAGGTACAAATGTGATGATTATTGATGCCAAAGCAAGGAGACTTAATGCTAGAAGCAAGTAGAACCGTAATTATTGATGGTGAAGAAGCAAGTAGAACCGTAATTATTGATGGTGAAGAGGCAAAAAAATAAAAATGCAAGAATAAAACCAATTGAATGTCATGACCTCATATACAAGTGTACACACACACCAATGAGAAAGTGCAATTGCTCAATTAGTGAGCCTTATTAGAGAATATGGAGATGAAAAGTGCTTGCTCAATCAAGCTCCCGGATGAGGTAGTGGATGAAGGGATTGTCATGAACATATCCCACAATTATGAGTTGATTTGAAAGTACATTAGTGTAAAATTATAACAACTAGAAATACCAACAAGGATATATGTATGATTAGGAATACTGATCGCTCTAAGATTCTGATACCACTTGTTAGGGCTAGGGTTAGCTTGAGAGAGTAGCATTCACGGTGTGTGTGTGTGTGTGTGTGTGTGTGTGTGTGTGTGTGTGTGTGTGTGTGTGTGTGTGTGTGTGTGTGTGTGTGTGTGTGTGTGTGTGAGAGAGAGAGAGAGAGATACACATGTAGGCCCATTCTAATGAAACGCTTGAATACGAATTCTACTAGTAATTCAAAAATAATATTACAAGCGCTTATTTTATAGGTATCGCGATACACATGGTTCTCAACTCTTATTTACACACTGTTCATGCTTCCATAATGCTTATAAATGCATTTGCATAATCCTCATGCTCTCTAGGCTCGAGGAGGTTCATTCACACCGAAGAAAAATCATCTCCTAGAGGAGGGTCATAGGCTAAAATGTGAAGTGAGGCAAGAAGTAAGGTGTAAAGCAAGGCATGTTATGTTTTTAATTTGCATCCCAAGATGTATGGTCTAAGATGTTTTTTATTCTTTGTAGACCTCTTCACTTTCTCGAGAGATAATAGAGGTTTGTTTATTTTTGGGAAAGTAAGGGCCTTTCTTTTACTTGCAAAAGTATATCAAATGATATTTTATTCTACAAAGTTTGAGGGTGAACACAAGTTTTGGTTGAAGTACATGGAATACGCCATTTGCTAAGTGCCTATAAAGAGAGAGTTTTTCTGTACATTACACACAATAGCAAAAGCATTCACTTTAATGAAAGCACATGATAATGGGGAATAATTCAAAGTTTAGTGGGATTAAAGAATTGCAAATTTTCGGCTTCTAACATGCATGATTAACAATTCTAAGTTGTTTTGTTTTCAATTTCTACCATGTTGCGGTTTTTGGATCTTACAACGAGAAATTTTTAATAAATCCAAGAAAATATAAAAGTTTCAAAGGATCATAATTCATGATTTTAAGTAAAATAATTCTTTTTCATTTGTATCTTAATGATTAGTTTAGCTTTTTTATCATTACAAAGCACCAAAAGCATTAAAATAAATTGAAAAGCTAAAAGGCAGGCTCTAGATTTGAGCTCAAAATTACTAAATAATAACCATTATTTGCATACAAACACATGTAAGATCAAACATCTTACAAATTCCTCTTGCACTTTAAGGATTTGAGGGATCCTCACCAAAAGAAAGATAAGAGATTCAAAGCATTTATAGAGCCTTGTGTCATATAACTCTTGCTACTTGGGTTGAACACATTCAAGCGTGCCTTCTTGTAGTGATCCATTAGAATATCTACAACATTTTTTTAGTAATTTAGAGCCAATCCAATTATGAGCTTCTGTAATGTATTCTAAGGCTTCTTAGATGACACTAACACTGTTATAGACATTATCAAACTAAATATCTATATGAAGCCGTACATTTTTGTTTATCCAAGGGAAGTAACTTCTTTATTATGTTGATCGAAGCAAGTAAGATTTCTCTTAGGTACACCTCAAACTAGTTATGAATAAAGCAATCAAGGGGATAATATTCACCTCATTCTGTTATCTAGCCCTAGATTATCAAGTGGGTGGGATGGGTAGGCTAAGTGAATATACTCTCACAGTGTCCATTACAAGAGTGCAAAATGAATTGAATATACATAGCGCAATAGTCATTTTTTTGGATCCTTCATGTTCAAGGAGGCTAAGTGAATTCTCATATTTTCCATTACAAAAAGAAAAATCAAGTGAATATACATACTTGAGTAGTCATTTGGTTGGATCGTTCATGCAAAGGATATACAGTGTCGACAATTAAGTTATGTCTTCAAGCTGTCTATCCACTTGAAGAGATAACCAATGTTGGAGTTATTAAATTACTAAAAAAAAATTGTATCATATATATCCCTAATGATGATGGAACATATCTCCTCATCTAATAGAAAGAATATAGCTTCCATAAAGTATTACTAGTATGTGGCCCACATACTATTCTTGTAATGTTATATTCCTTTCAAGTTGGAAAATATATCAATGCTTTCTATCTACATATTTAGAGTCCATTAAATTTGTGAAAGTGATGCATGACACAGCTTTTTGATAGATTCTTACAAAAATAATTATATGTAAAATGCTGTGCAAATCATTCTTTATACCAAGCTTTAGAGTTTCTTGCACATGTGACTCCTATGAGTTGGCAGCTAACCCTCATTCTTGATGGATTTTGAGAGTAATCTACATCTATTGAGAGAGAGAGAGAGAGAGAGAGAGAGAGAGAGAGAGATTCCTCATTTTGGAAAACCTTTGTCTCAAAATGCTACTAAGATCAATGGTACAAACTAGGAAAGTTAATCTAACAATAAACTGTCGTTTGAGAGTGGAGTGGGTTCTAGTATTGGCTTCAACATTGGGAAGGCAATTGGAACCAGCATCTATATTCCTCTCTATTGGTTCTATTATGTACCACCAAGAATTCTCTTCAAATCTTATGAAACATCGCATTCTTTCTATTAAGATGGGAGACCTACCAAACTTTGAGTTAGATTTCAAAAATTGGATTTATGGGATTCGAGTTTATGGATTGCATTGAGTAGAATCCGCTGAAGCTAGGCAAACATCTGGACTCTTTTTTTACTATTGAAAGAAAACATAGTGAAAAAGAGGACTTTTTTCCTTCAAACTAGCATCTTCCCTTCACAAGACTCAGCCCCTTTATGGTAGGTACTAGCATTGGAATCTCAAGGTAGATGAAGAGGAGGATGACCTCTTTAACTATTAGAGATAAGTGACCATGTCAACTATATTGTATATTTGGAGGCAAACATTTGACCATGCAAGATAGAGATATAGAGATACTAGGGCCAATAGCATCTTCAAGGTCAAAAGCCATGTCAAGGCAAGCTGTATTTTGCGGCATTTGAAGCAATACGATTACATTGGAGCCTACTCAAATCTTGTGATTATAGGGTCTAGCAGTTATGTACCCTTATCTTTAAAAATGACATTGTGCTAACTTACCAAGTTTGTACCACTGGCCTTAATAGAATTTTTGTCATTCCTAGGTAGACCTCTTTATTATATAGTAGGTGATGATATCCACTGTTACTACACCTTGCTCACAAGAAAGACAAAGGGATAAATGGCTACGTAGCAAGGTGTGAAAAGATAAGGACTCATAGTTTCTAATGTTGTAGTAGAGGTTCAAGCTCTTCAAAGCTAGGTTAGCTTGCTTCTTATATTGGAAATGTGATTTACCCCTCTATGATGCGCCTCGGATCCATCGCTTCCACAAATCTATCTATGTTTTGTGTGCAAGGTAGGGTAGTAGTGTACATCATCACCTAATCACAACCTCATCATACCAATGCATAAGGAGGTTACTACCATAATCCTCCTTTAAGGTGCATGTTATTTATTAGTGTACTTAGGCACCATTGGCATCTCAAAACTTGTTAGCAATGAAATGAAAAACACTTTGTTAGTGATTTATTCTGCCAGCTTTTTTGGCCCTTATTGTAAAATGAAGGGAATGCTAAAAGATTAAGGCTAGCATTCTCTCTCTCTCTCTCTCTCTCTCTCTCTCTCTCTCTCTCTCTCTCTCTCTCTCTCTCTCTCTCTCTCTCTCTCTCCCCCAAAAAGAAATTACAAAGGCACTTCTTCTTTAGAAGAAGACCATATTCAAAAATTTACATGCTTGAGCCTATTTCCTTATTTAGAATCTTCACCATAGCAGCCATCATGCTTAATTCCATTGCTTGTGATGTGAGACAAGGCAATCAGGCACTAAGGAAGAGTCTCTTTCTGCATGCACATTATATCCCTAGCAAAGTTGAGAGTCTGAGCATCATACCCTACTTGAGTCCTCAACTTATGATCACATCAAGCTTGCTTCCCTCAATTTTCAAGCTAGGCCACTACTTACTTATCTTTCTCTCCCATCCACCATGGATTGTCAATTGCCAGCGTCAAGAGTCATTGAAGAACTTAGCATAGAGCATGCGAAATGTTTCATTTGGTCTCAAAGTTCAATTTGACCTTGAGGGCAATAATAAGTCCCCCTTCTCTCTCTCTCTCTCTCTCTCTCTCTCTCTCTCTCTCTCTCTCTCTCTCTCTCTCAGTAAGGATTGGTTATCCCAAATCCCTCTTTCATAATAGGCCTTGAGAGTCAAGAATTATTCTTGATAGATTTTTGAGGTCTCTTGCGGTTGTTGGAACCCCTATGACAATAAATCTTCTCTTCTTCTTCTTCTTCTTCTTCTCTCTCTCTCTCCCTGAACAAGCCTATGACAATAAATCTTCTCTTCTTCTTCTTCTTCTTCTTCTTCTTCTTCTCTCTCTCTCTCTCTCTCTCTCTCTCTCTCTCTCTCTCTCTCTCTCTCTCTCTCTCTCTCTCTCTCTCTCTCTCTCTCTCTCTCTAAACGCAGTCTGCATGAGGAACAATAATGGTTTCTAGGTCAAAAACTTCTCAAATAGCCGAATAGAATATTCTATTGTTTGTGGCCTCCTAGTTGCATGCAACACTGATCTCTCTCTCTCTCTCTCTCTCTCTCTCTCTCTCTCTCTCTCTCTCTCTCTCTCTCTCTCTCTCTCTCTCCCCCCCCCCCCCCCCCCCTTGTCTGAACAACTGTTCCCCATAGCTCTTCGTGTGAGCTCCAACTCCAAGGTCTTGCCTCCAGTGCTTGTATCTCCCATTATTCCAGCTTACCCTTGATTAAGCCATTGATCGAGGTTTGTCACTTGCTATACCTACCATCATCAATCCTCTAGCATTTGTGGCTTCTACAAAGCTACCACTTTTGCTATTGGTCTTGGACTACCCCTTGCTGCCCCACCTACTGTGCTCCAGCTCTCCACCACTGGTCCTATAGTGGATGCCCAGCGCTTGCTGCCTTGCAGTCTCCACCATGTTGCATGTGATCCCTATTTCCTCTTTCACTAACCACGACCCCCCTCTCTTTCTGTGGATCGTCCCAAGAGGGAGACGCATGGATGCATCCTTCTTCCATTTTGTCATTAACGAAATTAAGGTTACACACATGTTCGTTTTTTCCCAAACTTGAAGACACGTGGCATCCCTCATTGCTCGAGAAATTTTTAAGCAACATAAAGAAGAAGTATTGTGGGGGAAATAGAGAGCAACATTTATGTGTTTGCACAACAAAGTGAGATGTAACTCAAGTCAATTAGGTTCTAAAATGAAAACTTGGACTCATACAATGAATCTTGAGACTAAGGTGAGTGATCACAAGTTCACATAAGAGTTGCACTCAATGAGAGAAAACTTGAATGATTGTGTTGAGAAATGAGGCATATTATAGGATAATACTTTCTTCTCTCATTCATTCTAAAACTCAAACTTCAACACCCCATCCTCAGAGTTACAAACTTTACACGCCCATGTTCTATACACCTACTCACTTGTAGTGTAACCCATCAAGTGTTATATTTAAACTTCAAGTGTTATGCACGGTGCTTTGAATCATAATCCAAAAGAGATGGTTCCACTTCTTCCAATAAATATCTTATCCATATTCTGCAAAGTGGACACTAATACATTGAAAGGTGGCTTGTCCACACTATTGAAAAGAACTTATATTGCTTCATCATCATGGTTTTTTTTTTTCACTCCTAGTAGCTGTTGCATTAAAGCTTTGACTTGTTAAGATGAGTCTCCTCATCTCTTTTCAAGAGCTTGTAGAGCTCCATGAGCAGATTAGTCTTCTTAGAGGCAATGCCAAATTCTCTCTTAGAAGTGTCACAAGCTCCTTTTGCATCCCTGACGCATGCAATGTGTGTAATCAAATAATCACTAAGCCAAGGACATTAAGGCCAAGTGCTTTTTGGTTGCCTGCAATTGTGACTGATCTAGATGCTTCTTCATGTATCTCTATCAAGTGCCAAAGGGCCTTTCCTCATTAACAAGAACATGGTTTTGTGAAGAAGTGATTTCCATTAAAGGTTGTGATAATTATTATTTTTTGTTCCATTCTTGTGAAATTGCCCCCTTAATTCTAAGCACCCCTTATGTAAAATGAGAGGAATGCCTTGCCTTATTTCCAAGGTAGTGCCTAGCCCTCTCTTTACGCCAAGTGCGTATAATGAAATACGTTGCTTTCACTAAGTGCGTTAAAAATGAAAACTAAGTACACAAGGAGAAATATGTACTTTGACTTTTGGTTGTCCTTAACAAAATGTAAAAATCTTTCAAGTTTTAAATGTCTAAAGTAGATTTTAAGAGTGTGGAAACAAATATTTAGACAAGCACCTTGTCTAATGCTTATGGCATGGGGATGCCTCTTTGCAGAACATGAAATTCCACCAAAAAAATAAATGTTATTGGAGATGTGATGGGACTGAGAGAATAAGGCCTTGGATGATGTGGCAACTTTTTGCTTGCTTGAGTTTGCTCACAGGGCAGGTAGAGATAAAACGCTTGCAGAAGGCGACATCAAGTTCAGTAAATGTTTGGGTGAGCGTGATGTCCTCGGGCCGATTAATAGTAGCTATTCAGTCAAAGGTAATCACGCATGAGCAAACCATGATAGGCCAAAAATAGGGCAACACACGAGGTTTAGATAGCGGATAAACTTATCCGATAATATAAGGGTGCGCACATGAAGCTTGAATGGTGCCGCCGCCCAAAAATAAGGAAGCTATCGCACGGGCTTCTTTATGCACACAATCTTCCTCTGTGCAGGGAAATTGCTCTCACCCTCAAGCTTCGCCCTTAATTTTTGACCCGTTGCATCCTATTGTGTACGAAGTTCTACTATTACACGTTTGATGCGATGGCTTGCTACATCAGGTTTTTCTCCCGCTGCCATGAAATTTTAGCTGCATATGTGTACCTAGGTTCCAGAACCAATTGCAGAGCAACAAGCCTAAAGAATTGGTCAGAAAAATAGAAGCCCAACCATGTAGTGGACTTGATACAAAACAAATTTCTTTTGCAAGAAAGGACTCCCACGACAAGCATACAACCCTACCATACTTATTTTGAAATGCAAGATAAGGTTTGACTCATACAAGTCAAATCAATCCCAAACTCCACGGCACCTCTTGTGGAGTTTGGTATCTAATTTTTATTATTGGCTTATTGATGCCAAAAATTGAAAGCCCCTCTTTACACTTAGTTCCACTTTAGTCTAAGTGGTGATGGCTATCATTTATTGCATGATTCTTTATACGGCAAGTTCTCACTAATTATTTACAAGGGAGCCATAGTGGCTTATTGACAAAATTAGCTATAATAACACTATGCAACTAAAAATGACTGAGAAAATTATTTATTATCGACGCTTTCTAAACTCCCAAAGTTTCAATCTACACAACATCATGATATTCACTATTAGTAAAGTAAAAAGATAACACAGTAAGTAACCATTACACGCCAACTATCCCAATTGTAGTTAACCACATACAATAGGAGGGTGTTGAATCTCACATCAAAGAAAGATAAAGAAAAGAAACATGCTCGCTCTACAACCTCTCTACAAAAAGATTACAAAGCCTATTCATTTTTCAATATCATGAGGCTTATCATTTATCACTAGCTTTTGCATTTAAATTTTTTTAAAGGTGTCGTTTTTTATAGCTGAGACCTGCTACTAGCAAGACAATCTTCACATATTAGGAGAGAAAAACATTTTGTCAAATCCTTGGAGTACTTCTACAGAAATGTAGAGAATCTTGATATAGTATTAGTATCAATTGTTATTTCAAAATTATTTGAGACAACAATTGATATATTACTATCAATTGTTATTTCAAAAGAATTTGAAATTCCATCCTTTACCTTTAAGGATAAAAAATTATGATGTATTCCAAGTAAAATTTGATGAGTTGCTAGTGTGTCCAAAGGGACGGTCTTTAGCGGACAAATAACACAGGTTTCTGGACAAGCATTTGCAAACTTAAAAAGTAAAGCAGAGAGCTTCCACCTTTTGTATTGCAATTTATTATGCAAGTAACCAACATAAATATTGCATTCTATGGCTTTTTCTGATTTTGCAGAGGCAATACATGTTAACTTAAGCTACAGAAATTGCAACAATTAACCCATTTCCATCATGCAACAAGATCGCAAGTGTATGGAGGATGTTATAATGATCAGAGAAATTCACATTAACGCTGAAGGCAACAATAAGAGTGTGCTCTACATTTAAAGCTTTCATCGATCCATCAGTGCCTTTTTTACATCTTCATCACACAGAGCTACAACTTTTTTTGAAGTTTTAGCATTGACTCTGTTTTCTACAGCATACACCGGACTTTTTTAACTAGCATTAGCTATCCTCATAATCCCCTTCAATTAGCACTCCCATTCTCAATGGTATTGCATTGATATCTTAACCCAGTTTGCATCCCACTTCTCATTTCAAGCACCAATTCACCTATTCAAAGTCAAAAGTACTCCCTTCTCTCCTATTCTTGGTTGGTGTTTGTGCTTTCCCATGTGCCATTACCATCAAAATATTTATCTTCTTCTATGTGCTGCTTTTTATTTCTGCAACAAGCTACAACAACCTTCCAAAGCTTTCTCATAGGGGTGTAAACCAGCTAGCATTTGTGGACTTAGTACAAGCGTAGAGAGCATCATAATATTGACAGCCTCCCTAATATCAACACATCTACGCTAAAACATGTCCACTAATGAAATCGGCATGGTGTCTTCACACCTTTCACGAAGGTAATTGCAACGAGCTTGATTGCAACAACACTTCTTCACAAAATCATTAGGAGTACAGCACAGACTAGACCTTTTCGGCGTACCTAGCAAGTATTAAAATGCTCACACTGCATTATAATTGCTTGCATTATTGAAGCTAAAATTAGACTAATGCTCCCAATAGACCAAAAAAAAAAACAGGTTTATTCCGCACTAAACATTTATTGGATTCACAAAGTTCAAGTCAAAACCAGCAATATCGAGAGGAAAAGATGCCAAACAAGGAGTCCAGGTTCAACTGCCACGAAGCTAAGCCTCCCGAAGGATTACCACGTGTTCCACCCTTCAATGCGTGACTATGCAGTCCATACTGCACTTCATTCGCTGGGGGGACAAACAAAAATTTACAAAACTGGAGATGCAGCAACAAAAACTTTGCTTGCAATGTAACTAATGAGAATTACAAACTATTTTAATCGCATACTGGAACATAGAAGATTGTAAATCCTACTTTTTGAGCTTCACATCAACTGAGGGACAACTTTAGCCCTCAAGTCCTAACATGACAGTTGGAGCATCTGACTCGTCTAGGACAAAATACCTCTTTGCATCCGTGTTTGCCCATTTCTCTTATTCTGCAAATGCATGATAACCGATTAACAGACGTTAAGTTCTTAGAAAAGTTTCTTGAAACTGAGCACCACTTTCTGAGTTAAAAAACAGATTTGACAACAGAATATAAATTCAACCCCAAAAAGAATCAAATGTTACATAAGCAACGAGGCTATGGGGCAGTTACCAGCTACTGCAGAGCCAAAAAGGTATCAAAATTTGAGCTTGTTAAGCAGGTTTTTCCTGTCTTTAAAAAAATGTTGTAACGTCCCAACTGCTGGGAAACAAATCTTTTTCCTCGTTGTTACAAAGATGCTTTAATACATTTGAAACTTGGCTCGAGTATCTTTAAACACCTTTTCTGCAATGGCTGCCACATTGCCATCAGCTCTTTTGATCTCCAAATTGGCCTTTTGATAATGTGACGTCCCTCTAATTGCATCTGCAATGAAGTCATCGAAGCCAATTGCAATGGCTGCTTCAGCTTGAGCTCCATAGACCAGCCGCTGCATAGTCAAGACAGAGGCACATCAGACTCTGAAAGACTTTAACCCTCACCCTTTATGGAAGAGTCTTATCATCGCTACTCATAATTTATTAGAGATGCACAATCAACCACCAAAAAAATTTCTTTGCGAGGAGGATAGTTAGATCCTGGTTTCATGAGGAACTTATAGTCACAAATATTGGTAATCGTGCTACTGTTTAAATTTATTTTTGTCTTATGCAGAACCTACTAGTTAGTTAAGATCCTGGTTTTATGAGAAACTTACCCTCCTTTAGTTACAAATATTGGTAGGAAGAGGAACGACACTACTATTTAAATTTCCTTTGTGACTTGGGTGTCTTAAGCAGAATCTACCACTTAGTTCATGCCTGGAAGGTCCAATAATACACTAAATGTCTTCCACATGGAGCTTGAACCCCTACCTTGATTCGAGAAAGATGTATGGCACCAAAACACATAGGGCAAGGCTCACATGAAGCATACATCTCGCAGTCTGACAGCTCAATGCGCCCGAGCTTTTTACATGCCTGCGAAAAAAAGAAAAAAATATATTAAGTTATTTAACATTTACCAAGAACGCAAATAGTTTCCAAAAGGCACCCCTATTCAAGCTGCAAGTGTCTGCAGCAAAACACCAGTCAGAAATCCTGTTGAAAAATTCTCAACTCAAACAATGATGCTATAATGTGCACTCCTATTCAAGTCTGGGAATGTCTGGGGATGCGTGCCACAATTACGTGAGTCAAAGTCTTGTGAAAGAGTGATACTCTTATCTCTTACAAAGAGAAGGGCGAGCCATTCGCCGGAAATTACCAGTAGAGCAACGTGCAGAGTACTATAAAGAGGGCATGTGTTATACAGTTGTGGGGAACAAGGGGGCATCCTTGCAAAGTGTCTGAAGAAAGCACCTAAGGAGCAAGTTAAGGACAAGTCGGAAACTTCAAAATCGGCAGAGGAGCACGCAAAGAAAGGAAAGATAAAGGCAAAATCGGTTCTAGATTTTGTGGGAGTGACCTTAGAGCAGAAGGATGAGAGTATCGAGCTCTGCAGAGCATGGGGCAAAGTACGAGATCAGCAAGTCCTTATATTCTTCGATGGAGGAGCCAAGGCCAACTTTATCTTGGAATAACGCTTGAAAAAATTGGACAACATACGATTGCGGTCTTAGTAGCACCGGGGTATGATGTCACAATTACACCTGTCGTTGGCAAACTACGGTTGCATTGTTTGGGGTATCTAGGACATAAGGACTTTTATATCATACCACTGGCGGGGTGTGATGATGCTTAGCAGTGGGCCACCGAGCCTGCCACCTTACAGAGTGAGCAAAGCCCAAATGAGGAAATAATGAACCAAGTAAAAGAAAAGAACTTCTCGAAAAGGGTCTAACTCGACTTAGTACATCACCTTTTTGTTCACAAGTGCTTCTAGTGTTGAAAAAGATGGATCTTCGAGAATGTGCATTGACTACAGAGCTTCAACAAAATCACCATCAAGAGGAGGTTTCCAATACCCAAGATCGATGATATACTTGACAGAATATAGGGTTCTTCGAGAATCGATCTGAAAAGTGGCTATCATCACGTTAGGATCGCTCCTAGAGAATACAAGACCACGTTCAAGATACGAATATTCGGTAATACCTTTCGGTCTCACAAATGCTCCTGCAATGTTCAACAAGATGATGGCCCGGATTTTCAGGACTACAAGCCATTTGTGGCCTCCTTTGCGCCTCTCGGCCATAACTTGTAAGTTGTTTGGGGCTAGGTTTTAACCCTAAGCCCCGAGTGTCCTCTTGGTCGAACGTCTTCCAGTTCAGGCACGCCGTGTCATCAATTTGTGACACATCCCTCCCTTGAAAGAATTGTAATCGCCATCAATTACGCCTGCAAAACAGACATAGGACAAAAACTAGCTCAGAAGACACTAACGTACTAGACCACACATATCCGGCACTTGCACGAAGATGAGAGTCACTAGACATTCACATCACATTTACATCATTATCCCGTTGAGATCTTAGATGAGACATGATCATTGTAACTTATTAAGCAATCATATCTAGACCGCATTGATCTTTTCGCGGATGTCTTTATCTACTAAATCTTGTTACTATTACTATTATATTCACATCACTCCTTAGGTGACTACACAAAATGCTACAGTCACATGAGAATTATGATCATTGTAGCTTATTTAGCAATCACATGCAGAACGCGCAAATCTTTTCGCCGATGTCTTGATCTCATTACTATCATATTAACATCACCCCTCAAGAACTAGACAAAATTTTCAATCGTTTCATATTTCAGACACGTACTCCAACAATACATACATGAGTCAGCACATGTTACATATACATTTTAGAAATTCCCATTTCAATGTTCATCTTTACATAGAGTTAATGACCATAATACTATCAGCATCGCTAAAATCTCAAAAAAAATCAATGATAATCTGTGACAAAGGAGTGGAGTGACTCCCCTCTTGTGAAGCTAGCACCGCATCAGATTCAACTTGTTGATTCATTGCTAACTTTTGGAATAGTCAATGCTAAACCAAAAGCCTCAAGGTAAAGCTCTAGTATCTGAGGAGTATTAACTAAGTCCTCCTCCATCCACTTGGCATCAAGAGCGGAATAATTCATGAACTTCACCAAATATCTTCGTGTCAGCTTACCTTTCACTTTCTTTTCCTTGTGAGCGAGTACTTGTTCTAGAACAAGAATCTCTTCCACGTCTGGTTGCTCGTCAGGCTTCATGTCCATTGGCACTTCACCTTTGAAAGGTCTCAATAGACTCACATGAAATGCATTGTGAATCTTCCAAGTATCTAGTAACTTCAGTATGAAGGATACGCAATTTATCTTTTCTTATACCCGAAAGGGTCCATAGTATCACATACTTAGTTTTGGAAAAGCCTCTCCTTACCCTTCCGCTTTCGAAGGCATGCTTTCTCAAACCAAAATCATCTTCCTTGGACTGCAAGCCCATCAATGCTTGTTCGCTCCCTTTTTATGCAGTGATTGAGGCTTCTCCAAAGCCTCCCTTACCTTAGCAAAAGCAGTGTCGTCTAGATCGCGTGTGTATTGATTTGCTTCAAAAATCTTGTCTTTGGTGCTCAAAATCAAGGGAACCTTTCTGACACCCTTGACGATCTCAAATGGCGGCTTCCACGTAGACGTACGAACCCAAGCAAACTCCACTAGAGGCAAGTAATTCTCCCACTGCGTCTTTTGATAAGAGATATATGACTTCAACAAGTCCAAAACTATTGCATTGGGTATCTCCCAATTCCCATCTATTTGTGGATGAAACGAGGACAAGAATTTAAGCCGTGTACCTATATTTTCTCAAACTAATCTCCAAAATAAGCCCCTATATCCAAGATCTCTATCTAACACTAAAGATTCAAGTAAGCCATATGATCGAAAAATCTGTGAGACAAACAACTTGGTCGTCTTCCTTATCAGAATGAAGTGAGCTAGTTTACTGAATCTGTCAATGATTGTCCAATTTCCATAATGCCCACTCTGGAGACTTGAGTCTTCAGAAGATCAAAGATAAAATCCATTGCTAACTCTCCTAAGGTTGGTTAGGAATAGGTAAAGGTTGTAGTAGTCCTAGCGCTTTATGCCTATCGAACTTGACCTTTTGACACACCAAACAAGTGCGAACAAACTTATCCACATCCTTTCTAAGCTTAGGCTAGTAGCAATAATTTTCCACCTCTTTCAAGGTACTCTCGATGCCTTCATGTTTAACAATAGGGGAATTATGGCACTTTGTCAACACCTTTTTCCTCAATTCTTGATGAGTGACACATAACATGGTCTTTCTCATCAAATAGCCATCCTTTAGAGCATAACTCTTTTGTGTGTCACCAGTCAAAGATAACTACAAAGTCTCAATCTATAGCGTATTGATCAATCATATCTTCGAAATTATGATGAGGTATTGCTGAGATAGTCGATTTTTGTGGCTTTCGAGACAACGCGTCTGCCACTAAATTCTCCTTTCCTATGACATGAACAATTTGGAAATGGTACTACAACAAAATGTTCGACCATCTCATTCGCTTATCCGAAAGCTGCTTCTACGACAAGAAGTATCTCAAACTCTGATGGATAGCCCCCTCTTCACCAATCGTGCGTTTGTGGTCTAATGTCTCTCTCTCTCTCTCTCTCTCTCTCTCTCTCTCTCTCTCTCTCTCTCTCTCTCTCTCTCTCTCTCTCTCTCTCTCTCTCTCTCTCTCTCTCTCTCGCGCACACGCACACTCTCACATGGTATCACAGCTTCAGGCTCTCGATGATCCAAGGACGCATCTCCGCATCAGACTTTCTACCCAAGGGATCAGCAGCAACCAACGTTTCTGTAAAACGAGCACAGATCTGCCAGCGTTTTTGCATACATCAGGCAAGCAATGGAAATTTGTGTATACCCTTTGCACCGCTCCGGACACTACCGGGAGCGTACAGCACACTGAAAATCGCTGGACAGCAACGTTTTCATCACCTCGCAGTTGCGTTTTTGGGTGGACCGTAGCCACATGGCTTGTGTTTTTCACAAAGGATGAAGTTACCTCCTACCAGGACATGATCCGGTGGTGGTCCATGCGGTCTCTCACTGACTGCTGTAGTACACGGGATCTTTGACATCGGCTTGATCATCTACAGGCGTACGATCCTCGAGAGATCCATTCATTCCAACCATCATTGGGCGGTTGCAAACTCCAGAGGGGGTGGTGACTTGTGGTTTGTTATGGACACACCTATGCACTCATCAGAGGAGTTCACACGAGATATGGCCATGGTCTTGGCATATGGGATTCCGAGATTCCCAGAGAGGACACCACCATCTTGGGTGGACAGACACTTACCACTTGACCTCGTTACGTCATATCACTTGCTTACACAGGAGCATCTAGATGGACTTAGGGAGAGGATCTTGGATCTCTTCTTGGACAGGTTCATTGCTTGGATCTACAGACTAGAGTGGGACTTCAGTGCTTTGGACTCTCTTAGAAAGTTTATGTCACGAGGACGTGGCAACTATTAACTATGTCCCGAGGACGTGGCAACTACTAACCTTAGTTGTTGGTTTCTTTCCAATGATTTTTGTTTTATTTTTAAGACCCTCTTTTTGAAGTTGCAAATGGTCGGACATTGTATGGCCAATGTGAATGGTAGTTTCACCCGCAGACGAGAAGTTGGTCGGCTCTGGAATTCGTATAGTAAGAGGATGTCTAGGCTCAATTCAAGATCATGTAGGTCCCCCCATCACACTTAGCAAGTTGGTGGATACTAGGAAGTGAACTCAATAAAGACAAAGTCAAGATGGGTCACCAAAAGAAAGTACCCAACAGTTGGGCCACATTGCATTTTTGGATGCGGTCCCGATGAGGATAGATGGTCAGATGACCAGTGGGAGCCCAACGGGAGCATCTCCTAAAAATTAGGGAACTGCTATTTTGGGTCATGAAATCTGTTCGCGTCATTACCTCTAAAATGACAAGGGGAACATTTTACAACTCTGCTGCAAAGTCAACTGCGCAACCAGTCGGGAGATTTTTAAGTAACAAGCACCAAACGGGAAATGACCTGTAAATGTGTCAAGTGGCACTCTCTTTTGGCCGTTCGGCTGGAATGGGCCGAAACGGCCGGAACGTTCCCAACGGCCAAAAACGGGCAGTTTTTGAAGTTTTAAAAAACGGTTGTTGGAACTTTTGGGCAGCCAACGGCCAGTTACAGCCAGCAAGAGCTTATATAATTCCCCCTCTCCCCCATTCTTCACAAATGCATCAAGGTCAAGGTTGAAGGCCCTCTCTCCCTTGCTCTCAACTTTCAAGCCATAGGGCCTCAAGGCTCAAGATCTCAACCTCTCTCTCTCTCTTTGGCTAACCCTCAAGGCTCAAGGCTTTCTCTCGGTCTCAACTTTCAAGAGGTGAAGCCTCTCTCTCAAGATCTCTATCATTGCTCAAGCTCTCACGGAATCAAGCCTCTCTCTCTCAAGCTATCTCTCTCTCTCTCAAACCCTCAAAGATCAAGCTCTCTCTCTCTTTCACGGATAATCCATGGCCTCTTCTTCTCGTACAACCCCCTCCGTTCATGCGGGCAACACTCAAAAGGCGAAGGAATGGTCGTGGTGGGATGAAGTGACCTCGGAGGACATGACAAAGTGAGGGCACACTTTCTTCGAGTGCCGGGACATGAGGTAAGATTTTGCACCAACGTAACCATCGAGAAGAGGAAGGAGCTCGAGGAAAAGGATCGGCAATTCAACCATAAAGCCAAGCCCGCACGCAAAGGTATCGACCCAAAGACCCTCATTTTCCCTTCTTCCTCTCAACCCGGTTTAGGTGCCGGTGGATCTTCCTCGGGTTCGATTCGTCACCAAAGGACCCTTGCCACCTCTTGGGACTCAAAGAAGAAAGAAGAGGTGGATGCGGCCATGGCCCAATTCTTCTATCACGACCATATCCCATTTGTCGCAACGAGGTATGTTTTATGATTTATCAATCTTCTCTCTCATTTCTTCCGTTATCATCGTTTCCGCCCTTTTGATACTAACCTCTTTTATGTTTGATCGAAATAGGTCAGAGTATTGGAAAGTCATAGTGCAACGGATAGGAGAGTATGGCACCGGCTATGTGCCGCCATCTTCAGAGGCTCTCTGAACTACTTTGCTCGATCGAGAGAAGGCTATATGGAGCAAGCGACACTCAATATTCAGCGTCTTTGGGCAAAACATGGCGTTTCCCTCATTACCAATGGATGGAGCGATACAAGGAAGAGATCTATCCATGGTCTCGTCGCATACTCGAGTGGAGGGATGTACTTTGTGCACTCTCATGATGCCACCGAGAGTGGTGAGTCCGTCGATGTCCTCTCTGCAAAGTGGACAGCGGCCATAGAAACGGTCGGTGAGCAACACGTGGTGGCCTTTGTCACAGATGGGGAGAAATCAAACAAGGCAGCAGTTATTATAGAGGGCCACTATCCGCATGTGACAATGTGCTTTTTTTGCATGGCACACTGCTTGAACAACCTTCTAAAAGACAGCCGCAAGCTAGACTAGATCGCTCCAGTCATTGCTGATGCAGTGAAGATTGTTACTGTCATCAACAATCACAACTTGGTTCGGAGCGAGAATGTCACCAAGAGGTGTATTTTTCCTGTTGCCTTCCGTAAATAAGTACTAGATATTTTTATTTATTTATATTTCGACTTATTTTCCGCCGAACCCTTGAAAAGGTGCAAGTAGACATTGCATGGCCAGTGTGAAACGGCTGCGGCCGAACAGGTTTCTCGCATCGAGAGTCTAGGTCGGTCGTTCGGTCGGTCAGTCTGGGATTGGTTGGGCCAGTTAGCATTGAATTCTGATGAGTATGGAAGTCTGTGTGCGCCAAATGAAGTCTAGGCCACTCGGAAAGTCACTTATAACTTTATAAGTCAGTGGGAACTAGGGAATTAACTCAAAGGGGCAAACTGGACACTTGGCAAGAGATCACTTCTGCAGGACACCTCAGTAAGAGGAGGCGCCCAAGAGAGAGAGGGGGCTGATGTTTTATCATAAGTGGCCTACACAGTGTGTGTGTGTGTGTGTGTGTGAGTAGTGGGTGCAGGTCTACACCTTTAATAGAAAGCTTGCCTTCTCCTTTGTCTCATGTAGCGCGATGATTTGCTCTCGTGCATCTCTCTCTCCCCTTTGGCACATCTGGTAATGCCCCACTAGGTGGGCTACTCATATGAACATGTACAGTTCTGGGGGTTTATACGCGTTTGCCAAGGCAAGAGCCTTCCGAACAAGAACCGCATTAGCTGATTGCTAATCCCCCACACGTACGCACAGTTCCATCGCGAAAGATTGCGATTTTCTCGCGTGAAAACTCGTCCAATTCCCAAGGGAATTGTCCCATTGTGTGCGGGAGCCCTTGGGACATGTGTAGGCGTGTTCGCTCAGCTAAAAACGATCCGAAACAAGGAATTACAACCTGCTGTTGGGTATGCAAGCCCGGTAATGGTGTCTTAGCCTATGGGCACAGTCCCTTGTAGCATGCAATGTAGGTTCAGTAGCAAGTCAAGTGGTGCACGGCAATTTTTGCCTTTATATGTAAGGTCATTTTTTACAAGCAATCAATAAAAGCGTGTAATTTTTTCTCTCTTTTTCTTGCTCGTCATCTTTGCACGTTGCTTCACAGCCACCATGGCCCCTCTCAGGCGACATCCTCCATAGCCCAAGGTCTTAACATATGGTATCAGAGCCTAGGTGCGCCTAAGCAAGGTGCTCTCGGCCTTGGCTCGACACTGCGTGGGAGCAGCCACCTGCAGAGAGGAAGCACGCCTGTCGAACTGCAGCAAACTGAGTAAAAGCGGTATCAACCTCTTCGCCCTGGCTTCTTGGTGAGTTTTCGACACGCTACCTGCTGCTAGAAACCCCTTTGTAACTCGCTGCGAGCAAAACAACTCATCCACGCCATCGCCTTGTTTCGGCAACTATAGAAAATTCACTTTTTTTTAATATTTGTGTTCACACTTTCATAAAGTGGCCAACCTAATTTCACTAATCCAAGAGGTCATCCATACGAGCCTCACAAAACGCTTCGAGTTGCAAGTGCAAGGCTTGACGACGGTGCTGATAGTTTTCAACAGATAAACACGACTCTCTATTCAGCTGCAAGTACTACGCGAAGACGGAGACGAAGCCAAATACGCTCTTCCAAAGATACAAATATGGCATCAACAATCAACGAGTTTAATGAGCCGACAGTCGAGGTGGTACCCGTGCAGCTTCTAGTATGTGCTACTATGAAAGGGAACTTATGTGACGGATCTCAATCGGATACAATTAGTGGAGCCTCAAACATTGTGGATCAGTTTGTCACATACAGTCAAATTGGATTCTATAATGGTTCTATTAAGCATTCCATGATTCAAGGCGGTGCCCCAAAAATAGCAGAAGCAAGTTCGGATTGGTTTCTTTCAACTCGATTTTCTGGCACTATTCTTCAACTGCTTTTCAGTTTAATTGTCCTAGCTAAAAGTCATGTTTTGTCATGTTGTCATAGGTCTGTTATGATTTTATCTATTGTCACTTATTGTCATGCCAGACTTTTGTACGGGATACTGCCACATAAAAAGTGGTAAGACCACCCTTTGTTGTTTGCTTGAGTTCTGGTATTCTCACATTGATGGTTGTTTGAGGGAAGTGCACACACACACCTATGTTATAGTCAAGGGGGGGCCTTCTGAAACCGGCCTGTTCAATCCAAAAAGGGCGGAAGACTTTACTTCAAACCTTGATTTAGCTTTCACCCATTATTAGTCGTCTATTATACCTGCGCTATAGTGACACAAGAGAGGGGAATGGGATACAGATGCTAGAATGCACCTGTATGAGAAGACCGACACCAGATTGGCCCCTAACTTAGGCGCCCCTTTCGGTATTTCTTTATTCTTCCAAAGAGGGAATAAAACGTTGTGGATCCCTACAAGCTGCCCCGCACAAACTTGGCTGAATTTCAACTGTTCCGGCCCGATTTCGGCAACATAACTATACTAGGACCCTTCACAGTCAGTATTCCCACGCATTGAGTGACTTTCCCGACGCATACGGGCACTTTGCAAAACCTGGCGAGAATCTGCAGCACGCTGAATTCTCTGTTTTCAGCCCTAAAAATGCGCCAGATTGCCTGTACAGCGGTCCCCTTGCGTCCCCGAACCTCCTGGGGGTATTAGGGTCCGTTTAGGGCCAAAACCCAAGAAACCTGCAAAAATACACAGCAGGCTGTAATTCACTGTTTCGGGCTCCGTTTCGCGTGCTGATCGCATCCGTAGCAAGTCCTCGAGCTCCCGCACCTGTAGGGCTACTTGCCCTTTGAATCGGACGAGATTTCTGGCGTGAAACCTCTCCGAATTCACCTGTGTCTGCGGGGGGATTAGCCGCTAGCTAATCCAGTACCTGTACAAGAGGCTCTTGCCTCGGCAATCGCGCATGAACCCACACAACTGCACATTGGTCAAATGAAGAGCCCACTAGTGGGGCATAACATACTGCCAAAGGGGAGAGAGAGGGCAGTGCGTAGCATAGTTACAGGGGACGGGGGGGACGGGCCCTAGGGCCGGGGAACGGCCGTAAACGGGCCGGGAACGGCTGGGAACGCCGAGGGACGGACGGAAAACGGGCCGGACGGGCGGGTCGCAGGGGGGACGGCCGGGGCCGGACCGGGGTCGGACGGACCGGACGGGGACGGCAGGGGTCGGCCGGGGTCGGATTCAAAAAAAGTGACCGTTTTTTACCGTTTGCAACGGCTCTGTGCAGCCCCAACAGCCATATTTTTTAAGCCTTGGCCCTTGGGAGGCTATAAAAGGCTCCCTTGGGCCTCTTAATACTCATAGTCTCAATGCTCAATGCTCATTCCATTTCCCTCAAGCTCAAGGCTCAAGCTCATTCCATTTCCCTCAAGCTCAAGGCTCAAGTTTGAACTTTGAAGCTCTCCTCTCCCTCTTCTACCCACTTTGAAGCTCTCCTTTACTCTCTCTCCACACAAGCTCTCCTCTAACCCTTCTAACTTCTAAGCTCTACTCTCTCGAGTCTCTCCACCATCATGTCATCTCAAGCCAACTCCACTTCTGAAGCCGCTTCTTCTCGAAGGAGGCCCGCCGTGCAAACGTGGTCGTGGTGGGATGAAGTCGACTTTAGCTCGCGTGGCAAAGGTGGCGGTGCAAGACCATGGACGTGCAAGCTATGTCCATACAAGAGATCGGGTGGTTCAAACAAAGTGCGAGCCCATCTTCTTCATGAACCCGGTCACGAGGTGAAGTTTTGCCCTCATGTAGCTCCCGAGAAGAGGTTGGATCTTCTTGAGAAACTCACGGTGTATGAGGTTGCGGAAGCGGCCAAGAGGGGCCGTTTTGTTGCCGTTGATCCCTCCGCCACGGCGACACCGCCAGAGCAAAGGGAAGCCAACCTTGACGACATCTCTCGAACCTTCAAGAGCCATGGATCTACACCGTCCTCTTCCCTTCCGCATCGCCAAACCACTCTCAACGAAAATTGGAATCCTAAATTGAAGGAAGAGGTAGATAGGTCGGTTGCCCGATTCTTCTTCCACGACCACATTGCCTTCCATGCTTCGCGGTGAGTTTCCCTTGGCATATGCACATTGCAATCTTCCATTTTGTATTCATAATGGGTTATAATTTCTCGACTCTCCATACTAACGCAACATGCTCTATTTTGTGTGGATAGGTCTCCATACTTTCGAACTGTGGATAGGTCTCCATACTTTCGAACCATGGTTACGAAAATAGGGGAATATGGCTCCTCTTATGTGCCACCTTCATCGGAGAGGCTTCGCACCATCCTCCTTGACAAAGAGAAGCTTGCCGTGGAGCAAGCGGCCCAAGCAACAAAGGATTTGTGGGAGACCAATGGCGTCTCTCTTCTTGTAGATGGATGGAGCGACACCCGCAAGCGGTCCATCCACGGGGTGGTGGCCTACTCTCGGGGGGAGATGTACTTTGTGGAGTCACATGATGCATCCGATAGTGGCAAGGCCGCCGAGATGCTTGCTGCGGAGTGGACAAGCACCATAGAGATCACCGGCCCGGAGAATGTCCTTTGTATGGTTGCAGATGGAGAGGCGTCAAATAGGACAGCCGGAGCTATCATTGAGGGCATGTATCCCAGCATCCATGTCACATTTTGCATGGCGCATTGCCTCAATAACCTCCTTAAGGACATAGGGAACTTGTCATGGATTTCACCCACCATTGGTGACGCCTCTCGAATTGTCTCCTTTGTGCTCAACCATCAAAAAGTGCGCCATGAATTCTCAAAGAGGAGCCACTTGTCTTTGCTCAAATATTCAGAGACAAGATTTGCATTCGATTGGCTTATGCTAGGCCGCTTGTCTACATGTGGCGGAGCCTTAAGGGGCCTCTTTCTCAGTGATGAGTTCCAGGTGAATCCGGCCTGTTCAATCCAAAAAGGGCGGTAGACTTTACTTCAAACCTTGATTTAGCTTTCACCCATTATTAGTAGTCTATTTTACCTGTACTTTCAAGACACAACAAAGGGGAGAGGGATACAGGCTGCTAGATTGCACCTGTATGAGTAGACAGACACCAGATTGGCCCCTAACTTAGGCGCCCCTTTCGGTATTTCTTTATTGTTCAAAAGAGGGAATAAACGTTGTGGTTCCTACAAGCTGCCCCGCATAAACTCGGCTGAATTTCCACTGTTCCAGCCCGATTTCGGCAACATAACTGTACTAGAACCCTTCACAGTCAGTATTCCCACGCATTGGCCGACTTTCCCGACGCATACGGGCACTTTGCAAAACCTGGCGAGAATCTGCAGCACGCTGAATTCTCTGTTTTCAGCCCTGAAAATGCGCCAGATCACCTGTACAGCGGTCCCCTTGCGTCCCCGAACCTCCTGGGGGTATTAGGGTCCGTTTAGGGCCAAAACCCTAAACCTGCAAAAATACACAGCAGGCTGTAATTTACTGTTTCGGGCTCCGTTTCCCGTGCCGGTCGCATCCTTAGCAAGTCCTCGAGCTCCCGCACCTGTAGGGCTACTTGCCCTTTGAATCGGACGAGATTTCTGGCGTGAAACCTCTCCGAATTCACCTGTACCTGCGGGGGGATTAGCCGCTAGCTAATCCAGTACCTGTACAAGAGGCTCTTGCCTCGGCAATCGCGCATGAACCCACACAACTGTACATTGGTCAAATGAAGAGCCCACTAGTGGGGCATAACATACTGCCAAAGGGGAGAGAGAGGGCAGTGCGTAGCGTGCAGGGCATCACTCCTGGCACCGCACTGTGCATAAGAGGGAAAGCAAGCACTCCATAGCTCTTTACCTGTGACAAATCTGAAAATCAGCCTCTCCCAGCTTAAAATTCAGCGCCACTTCTTGTTGCATGAGGCAAGTGCACCAGAAGGTGCCACTTGGCACATTTATAAGCATTTTCCCGTTTCGGGGTTGCCGTCTAAAAATATCCCAACCGGTTGCCCAGTTGACTTCACGGCAGAGTAAGAAAATGTTCCCCTTGTCATTCCGGAGGTAATGACGTCAACACATTTTCAGGTCCCAAAATAGCAGTTCCCTAAATTTTAGGAGATGCTGCCATTGTATCTTTCTAGGTCATCCGACCCTCTTTGTACATTGCGGCCACATCCAAAACTGAAATGTAGCCTCTGTAGCAAAGGATTCCACTTTGGCTAGTCAATGACCCCACTTGGCTAACCATAGTCCTTGTCCAACCTTAGTGCTCTCTTGCCCTCGGGCCTGGACTCCCTTTGGACAGTTCCACACTAGCTATGCAATGCAGGGCAGTTAGATTTCCCGAGGGGTGTTTCCAAAAAGTGAAAGTAAATAGATAATAAGAAAGAAATCAACAAAAAGGATAGATAGTAGTCACACGCTGGTGACATACCCCCCTCTTGAAATCTCAAACGTCCTCGTTTGCATCTATGTCGTACATGCTTACTGTCAACACTGATGTACTCAACACCTATCGACACATAAGAGACACATACATGCTCATTGTCAACCCTGGTGTATTCAACACCTCGTCGACTCATGTATTGCCTGCGTGTGAACCCTGTCCCAATGACATAGTGGTAGCTGCGCACTCTGCCATTGCTTTGAGTCACTAACTTTCCAATGACAAAATGGTAGCTGCACATTTTGCCACTGTCTTATAGTACACGTTGAATCCCGTAACACTTTCGAGCATACCCAAACCGACAGTTTAAGAATGCAGTTACACATGTACTCTTTAATAGAAGCAATCACTGTATCCTTGACAAACTGACAAGAAATACTCACTTCTATAGCACTAACCAAACTTTTGGACATTCCATAAGAGCAATTGCCAAACTGACAATCTGTACAGCTCTAACATTCATGTAACAGTTATTTGATTTGAGCTCACTTTAAATACCATGTACATCATTTGTTTCAGAAGCCATTGTCACACTGACAATCCATTTAGCTTTGAAACTCAAGGGGTCAAGGTAGGTTGCAAATCGAAGGCTTCTAGGTAAAGTGATAACACAGTTGGTGACTCTGCAAGTTCACCTTCTTCCATCCACTTAGCATCCATTGGTGGATAGTTTCTGAACTTTACCAAGTAACGCCTAGCAACCTTGCCTTTCACTTTCCTTTCTTTGTGTGCCAAAATCTGTTCAGGGACCAAGATCTCGTCAAGTTCCTCGACTTCCGGCTAATCTTCAGCTGGCATATCTTCTGACACATCACCCACATAGGGTCTGAGAAGACTCACATGAAATGCATTGTGAATCTTCCAACTGTCAGGCAATTTCAGCCTATATGCAACATCACTGATTATGTCGCACACTTGAAAAGGCCCATAGTAACGCATGCTGAGCTTTGGACACAGTCTTTCCTTGCCCTTCATCTTCTTTAACCTTGCCTTTTCAAAGCGTAAAAGCACCCAATCACCAAGTGAATATACCACTTCACGATGGTGAAGATCAGCTGCTTTCTTTTGCTTTGCCTGAGTCCTTTCTAAGGCCACTTTGACCTTCTTGTACATTTCATCCATGTCCTGAACATACTTATCTGCTTAAAATATCTTGTCCTTTGTATGCAGTATGGGAGGAACTTTCTTGCCACCTTCAACTATCTCAAAGGGTGCCTTGCCAGTTGATGAATGCACTGTATTATTGTATGCATACTCCACCAATGGCAAATACTGCTCCCACTTTCCTTTATGCTCTGACACATAAAACTTCAGCAGATCTAGGACAGTAGAATTTGCCTCTTCTGACTGCCCATCTGTTTGAGGATGAAATGACGAAGAGAATTTGAGCGTGGTGCCCATATTCTCAAACAAGCCTCTCCAGAACAAACTTGTCATGCGTGGATCACGGTCGCTAACAATCGACTGTGGCATGCCATGATACTTGAAAATATTGCTCATAGACAAGCGTGCCATCTGATCTGTCTTTATCTTCTTCCTGACAGGAATAAAATGAGCCTGTTTGCTGAATCTGCAAATAATGGTCCAAATACCATCGTTTCCTGTCTGCATTTTCGGAAGATCAAAGATAAAATCCATAGCAATACTTTCCCATGGTTTATCTGGAATAGGTAGTGGTTGCAATAACCCTGGTGCCTTTTGCCTGTCAAACTTGACCTTTTGGCATATTAGGCATTCTCGCACAAAGGCATCCACATCTCTTCTCAATGTAGGCCAATAGAAAAATGTCTCAACCGCTTTAACTGTAGCATCGATACCACGATGCCCTGCATACAGTGGGACATGACTCTCTTCCATAACTTTGCGTCGCAATGGCTTTGTGACACACAATCTGCCATGCATCATCATGAACCCATCTTTGAGAAGATAGTGTTCATGACGTTGTCCATCCATTAGTTGCTCGAAGACCCTTGCAAAATCTTCATCATTTGCATATTGTTCTCTCATATCATCAAGTTCGTGATGATAAGGAATCGACACAGCTGAAATTTGTGGCTTCCTTGACAAGGCATCAGCCACAACGTTCTTCTTGCCTTCCACATGCACAATCTGAAAATGGAACATGGACAAGATATTTGCCCATCGCATATGCTTCTCAGATAACTTTGTTTGTGTCAAGAAGTATCGCAAGGTCTGATGATCCGTTTGGACAACAAAACCTGCACCTAGCAGGTAGTGTTTCCAACTTAAGAGCGCATGAATCACAGCCAGTAACTCTTTCTCATAGACCTGCATGGTCATCTCTGGCCCTTGCAAAATTCTGCTCTCATAGGCTACTACCCTGCCATCTTGCATTAGCACTGCACCAATGCTACTACCGCAGGCGTCACACTGGACCACAAATGACTTCCTAAGATCTGGCAACACAATGACTGGATCTGAAGTCATCTTTTCCTTTAAGAGATTAAAAGCTGAAATCTCTTTTTGTGTCCATCTAAAGGTGACTGCCTTCTTTTAGGTGACTGCCTTCTTTTAGGTGAAGCAATCTCAGCGAAATTTCGGATAAACCTTCTGTAATAGAAGTATAGTCCCAAAAAGCTTCGGACATCATGCACCGTCTTCAAATTTGGCCATGACTTGATCGCTTCAACTTTTGCAGGATCCATTCTGACACCATCCTTTGAGACAATGTGTCCCAGAAAGTGAATCTCTTCCAGAAAAAACTCACTTTTCTTTGCATTGATGAGCAACCTATGACTGCGTAGCTCTTTGAACACAATGGCCAAGTGATGCCTATGCTCCTCTTCATTCTTTGAGTAGACTATCATGTCATCAAAGAATGTACCAACAAACTACTGGTGTGGACGGAAAATTCTGTCCATCATCCTATTGAACGTAGCAGGAGCATTTGTGAGACCAAAGGGCATCACTAAAAATTCGTAGAGGCCAAACGTCGTTCTAAAAGCAGTCTTGTGCACATCCTCTGATCTAATGCGGATCTGATGGTACCCACTCTTTAGATCTATCTTGCTAAACATAGCTGCTCCTTCTAATTTGTCCATAATATCATCAATTCTAGCTATAAGGAACCTATTCTTGATGGTATTCTTGTTCAGTGCACGGTAGTCGATGCACATACGCCATGAGCCATCCTTTTTCTGCACCAACAACACTCGAGAACAGAATGGAGATGAACTGGGCTGAATCAGCCCCTTTTCTAACAGCTCCTGTACTTGGCCCATTATCTCTTTCTGCTGAGCCGCACTAACCCTGTACGGAGGCTTATTTGGTGGGCTACTGCATGGCACCAAATCTATCGCATGGTCCTCGGGTCTCTCTAGCGGTAATTGAGATGGTAATGAATCGGAGAAACAGTCACTGTACTGTTGTAAAAACATTGACCTTTCTTTATCTAGCACAGATAAATTTGATTCATCACAATCTGACACTTCACGTGCAAAAACCAAGTACGCAGAAAGATGCTTTTTCATTACAAAAGTAATAGCAGAAGCTGATACAGTAGGAATAGACTCCCCTTTAAGCTTTACATCCAGAATGTGAGTCTTTCCCCGGCTCTGTACAGTGATCTTTTTGTTGTAGGAATCCAGGATTCCCTGTACACGAAACAACCAAGGAATACCTAACAACACATCACATCCGTCCAGTGGCATGATGTAAAATTCTTCAGCATCTACATAGGACTGGATATGTAGACGCAACTTTCCAATGATGGGTGTCACAGCCTCTGTATGGCTAGGACATGCCAAACCTGCCTCTGCTATATACCCCATCTCTTCAGTTGGCTTTGGCACTTGGATCAAAGAAGATAAGCACTGTTTGATCCCTGACCTTTCCCCATGCTCTGCAAAGCTCACTTGCATCTGAATTTGGCTTGTCGCCCACCATATCTGGCACTAGACCAGCCATGGGCTTCTTTCCTTTCTTGTCTTCCTTGTCATCAGAATCAGCTGGCCTTTTCTTTGTAGGACAATTGTAAGCAATGTGGCCAGGCTGCTCACATATAAAGCATTTGTTCTCTGTCCTCAGGACCTTCTTTTGCTCTTCTGACTTGCGAGGAAAACGTCTTTTCCATTTCTTTGCTGGTCCTTTTTCTGATTCAGCCGTAGCTTTATCTTTCCCTGCGTTGGCTGACTCCTGAGTCCCTTTAGGAGCCTCATTGGGAACGTGCTTCTTGGCTGAATTTTTCTTGCCTGATCCTGCCTTGATGCCAGTGTTAAATTCACAATCTTCTCCCTTGAGCAAACCATTGCCAGTGTTTGCTACCTCGATGAGCTGCATCAAAGTAGTGACTTTTGTCTTCGTACAGTACTTTCTCAATCCTTTAGGTAGGCCACAACAGTATTTTTCAATCTGTTCTGTCAATGGCACAAACCTATAGGAAGTTACTGGAAGTAGAGCTTTCCAAAACTTTCGATTGTAATCATCCAGATTTCTGCAAGTGGCACCATTTAGCTGGTGCCATTCTGTCATGACATCTGCTTCAAAGTCATCAGATAACCATGCTGCTGCAAAAATCTGCTTGAAGTAAATCCATGTGGACGGAGCTTGCCCTTGAAGCAATAAAGTTGTCCACCATTGTCCCGCATTCCCTGTCAAGAAAGTGGCTGCCTTGCGGACCTTTGAAGCCTCTATAAAGTTTCCCCCTGCATAGGCCTTGTCAAACTGCTGGAGGAATGAGAGAGCCTTCTTCCTGTCATCAAACCCTGTAAAGGTCGTGAATGACACACCTTTGCCACCTTCTTTGTACGGAGTTGGCCTCTCCAGCAATGTTAAATTGTCATATGGAAGTGACTGAAACGTGGGAACACTATTAGGGTTCATCTGTGTTCCTTGGCCGCTATTAACTTGACCTGGAAATGCCGTATTTGGCTGCTGATTTGTAATTCCAGCCATACCAAAATTTGCTTGTGGCATCCCAAATTGGCCCTGAGTGCTCTGAAACCCTGATTGCATACCCATGACACTGTACATGGGGTTAGGCATCATCGTTTGAGCACCCCCAAACACTGTTCCTGGCGTGTAAAACTGATTTCCAGGTGCATGACCAGCCATGCTCTGGAATACCGATCCACCTCCAAAATAGCCAGGGTGTACTGAAGGTGGTGGGAAGACCTGTTGCATAGCCTGTAGGTTGCTTCCCTGCCCATTAGAACCAGCTATAGGCTGCTGAAAGGTGGCGGGCTGAGCTGGTATAGCCTGAAAGACTAGCATCTCAGCCACCTGTTCTTGCACCTTAGGCATAGGTTGTGGAGACTGCATGTTCTCCGTCAAGTGTACAGGTGTTTCCATTGACTGTGCAGTATGAATCACCTGTGCTCGAGCCTTCACAGGCTTTTGAATATGATCCAGCGACCCAACTTGCTGAGACGGAACAGGAGGTTGCAAAAAGGCTAAAAACCTTGGGTTCTGCATTACTTGTGTGAACATAGCCACAGCAGTAACCAACTGGGTCCTGAATATATCATCATCTGTCTGTGGTGGTCTTGAGGACTCACCCACTTCATGTGTCTGTTGACCCTGTGAAGAGAAAACCTCTTCAGTCACATCATCTGGTCTGTCAGCCATAATTGCAATTCCCTGTGTCTGGTCTATGATCCCCTATGTCTTCAAGCCTATGTCTTCAAGCCCAAACTGACCAAGGCTCACTTCTATGGGAAAAAGTGATTTAATCCCGTCGATGGAACCATGAAACCGGCCTGTTCAATCCAAAAAGAGCGGTAGACTTTACTTCAAACCTTGATTTAGCTTTCACCCATTATTAGTAGTCTATTTTACCTGTACTTTCAAGACACAACAAAGGGGAGAGGGATACAGGCTGCTAGATTGCACCTGTATGAGTAGACAGACACCAGATTGGCCCCTAACTTAGGCGCCCCTTTCGGTATTTCTTTATTGTTCAAAAGAGGGAATAAACGTTGTGGATCCCTACAAACTGCCCCGCACAAACTTGGCTGAATTTCAACTGTTTCGGCCCGATTTCGGAAGCATAACTGTACTAGGACCCTTCACAGTCAGTATTCCCACGCATTGAGTGACTTTCCCGACGCATACGGGCACTTTGCAAAACCTGGCGAGAATCTGCAGCACGCTGAATTCTCTGTTTTCAGCCCTGAAAATGCGCCAGATCGCCTGTACAGCGGTCCCCTAGCGTCCCCGAACCTCCTGGGGGTATTAGGGTCCGTTTAGGGCCAAAACCCTAAACCTGCAAAAATACATAGCAGGCTGTAATTCACTGTTTCGGGCTCCGTTTCGCGTGCTGATCGCATCCGTAGCAAGTCCTCGAGCTCCCGCACCTGTAGGGCTACTTGCCCTTTGAATCGGACGAGATTTCTGGCGTGAAACCTCTCCGAATTCACCTGTGTCTGTGGGGGGATTAGCCGCTAGCTAATCCATAACCTGTACAAGAGCCTCTTGCCTCGGCAATCGCGCATGAACCCACACAACTGTACATTGGTCAAATGAAGAGCCCACTAGTGGAGCATAATATACTGCCAAAGGGGAGAGAGAGGGCAGTGCGTAGCGTGCAGGGCATCACTCCTAGCACCGCACTGTACATAGGAGGGAAAGCAAGCACTCCATAGCTCTTAACCTGTGACAAATTCTGAAAATCAGCCTCCTCTCTCATTTTAGGCGCCCCCTCTCTGGCCAAGAGTAGCAGAATGCTCACAGAGTGCCACATGGCACATTTTCCGACTTTGGGCATTCCCGGCTAAAAATATCTCAACTGGTGCGTCAATTGACTTCGTAGCAGAGCAAGAAAATGTTCCCTTTGTCATTCCGGAGGTAATGACGTCAACACATTTTCAGGTCCCAAAATAGCAGTTCCCTAAATTTTAGGAGATGCTGCCATTGTATCTTTCTAGGTCATCCGACCCTCTTTGTACACTGCGGCCACATCCAGAACTGAAATGTAGCCTCTGTAGCAAAGGATTCCACTTTGGCTAGTCAATGACCCCACTTGGCTAACCATAGTCCTTGTCCAACCTTAGTGCTCTTTTGCCCTCAGGCCTGGACTCCCTCTAGACAGTTCCACACTAGCTATGCAATGCAGGGCAATTAGATTTCCCGAGGGGTGTTTCCAAAAAGTGAAAGTAAATAGATAATAAGAAAGAAATCAACAAAAAGGATAGATAGTAGTCACACGCTGGTGACACCTTCTACTCATGGTTTCAGGTGATTGGACTCTGCCATGGTCTGTCTCGAGTCCATTGTCAATAGTTTGGGCTTAAGGGGGGGGTTGTTGGGTATGCGAGCCCGGTAATGGTGTCTTAGCCTATGGGCACAGTCCCTTGTAGCATGCAGTGTAGGTTCAGTGGCAAGTCAAGTGGTGCATGGCAATTTTTGCCTTTATATGTAAGGTCATTTTTTACAAGCAATCAATAAAAGCGTGTAACTTTGTCTCTCTCTCTTTTTCTTGCTCGTCATCTCTGCACGCTGCTTCACAGCCACCATGGCCCCTCTCAAGCGACATCCTCCATAGCCCAAGGTCTTAACACCTGCTGTGTTTTTCTGCAAGTTTAGGGTTTCGCACCTAAACTGCAAGGGAACACCAGGGGAGCCTCGTGAGAGCCTTGGGATGCGTGTAGAGGCTTTTGGGCACCTGGCAGTGAAAAACAGAGAATTACAGCCCGCTGAATTTCTGTGACAGCTCACCAGAAAGCTTCCAGATAGCGAGGGAATCCGCCCTAGACAGGTACTTTTGACCTACAAGGGTTTTTGCACTGTTATGCTGCCGAAATCAGGTCGAAAACCTGCGTTTTCAGCCCTCGCCAGGTTTGGACAGCTTTGTGAAAGCTTGTGCGAAGTGGTCGGATAGTCTACCTTAATTTGAATAAAGAAATACCGAAAGGGGTAGGGTGTCGGTCTCGTGCGCGCAGTGACATTCTAGTCGCTGGACGCATTTGTTTTCTCTTTCCTTCTCAGTGCTCTGTGTAAAGTTAACAGGTAATTCAAATAGTACCGCCCTCTACGTTGTACAGGCCGGTTATATGGTTCCATCGACAGGATAGTCACTTTTTCTTCAAAATGTGCAACGTGGATTGTTGTGGGTGAAAGAAACACAGAGCTTGTCGTTATGGCAGAGAAGAGAGACCAAGTACTTGAAGAGAGATCTTCCTCACATGGCACAGAGAAAGTTCCTTCAACTCTTCAAGAAGAGGACAGGTTGTTTAGAGCTCAACTGCGTTGCTGCATGGACATGTTTCAGTAGTTGGCTAGCAACCCAAGGATGCAAGAGTTCTTACAGGCTCCGACACCGGGTTTTCAGCCTCCTACACAGGCCATGACTGAGCCGTTGCAGGAAAAGGAGATTTCCAATGCGTAGAGGACTCATGATGCTCGAGGGAAAGCCTATGTGGTTGAGCAACTAGCGGTGTCCAATGATCTAAAGCAACTTGCTTTAGTTGGACAGGAACCGTTTGTGAATGGTCAAGGGAGCAATGAACAGGCTATGTGTCAAACCCTTCCATTACCTATTACTTATCCTGGTTATTTTGGAGGTGGTTCAATGTTTCAAGCTATAGCTGGACCTTCCACAGGTGATATGCCAGGGAATGTGTTCGGGACAATGCAAACAAGCATGGGTAACCCTATGTACGCGGACATGGGTGTCCAACCAGGTTTTCAAGGTGCCTATGGCCAGTTTCGAGTGCCTGGAACACAATTTGGTATGGCTGGTTTTTCGCAGCCATACGTACAAAATGCAGATATGACAAGGAAAACAGTTGCTGCGAGTGCTGGAATGAACAATGATGGAGCACCACTGTTATAGGCACCTGTTTATGATAATGTGGCTCCTTTGAGTCAGCTTAAGGATTACAAGGAAGGTGGGCACGGCGTGAAGTTTGAAACTTTCAGAGGAACTGAGGACCAATTGAAGGCTTTGACCTTCATACAGCAGTTCGATGCAGCTTATGCTGGAGGAAACTTCACGGAATCTTCAAAGATACGCAAGGCTTCCACTTTCTTGAAAGGGAATGCGCTTCAATGGTGGACCGCATTGTTGAACCGGGGTCAAGCCCCAACAACGTGGGTCCAGTTGAATGCTAAACAGTGTGCGAATCTGGAAGAGTACAATAAACGGTTTTGGGCCGCATTGTTGCCGGTCACCTCTTACAGGTTTGTGCCATTGTCAGAACAGATTGAGAAGTACTATTGCGGATTGCCTACGAAAACCAGGTACTACTGCACAAAGACTACTTTCATGAATATGTTTCAGTTGATTGAGAATGCAAGAGTGGCCAGCAATCTGTCGAAGGGAGATTCCGATGGATTTAATAACCGCAAGAAAGGGTCCCAAGGCAAACAGTTTTCAGCCAAGGGCAATGTTGCAGCAAAGCCTTCTGAGCCTCCCACAAAGAAGCCCTCCACTGAAGAAGGTGATACGTCCAAGAAGCAGTCTAAATCTTCTTCGGGACGAGGACAAGGACAAAAAAGGCATTTTTCTGGCAAAACTTTTGAAGAAAGGAAAGCTCTTAGGGAAGTCAAGAAATGCTACATTTGTGAACAGGAAGGACATTTGCAAATGAATGCCCACAGAAGAAGTCATAAGATAAGGATGACAAGTCAGACCATAAAGGGAAGAAGCCAAAGCCAAGTGCAGGACTTGTTCCAGATTTGGTTGGAGACCAGCCAACCTCAGATGCCACGGAGCTGTGCAGAGCTTGGGGCAAAGTTAGAGACCAGACAGTGTTGGTTTTCTTTGATCCAAGAGCCCGTGCAAATTTCATATCACAAGAATTGGCATCAAAGTTGGGCATTCGTGCAGAGGAGATGGGTATGACAGGGGAAGCAGGTTTGGCATGCCCAAGTCATTCAGAATGTCACGCGGACGTGGCAATTGTTAACTATGTCACGAGGACGTGGCAACTACTAACTTTAGTTGTTGGTTTCCTTCCAATGGGATTTGTATTATTTTAGAGACTCTCTTCTTGAAGTAGCAAATGTTCGGACATTGTATGGCCAATGTGAACGGTAGTTTCACCCGCAAACGGGAAGTGGTCGGCATTGGAATTCATATAGTAATAGGATGTTTAAGCTCAGAGCAAGATCATATAGGTCCCCCTGTCGCACTTAGCAAGTTAGTGGATACTAGGAAGTGAACTCAATATAGGCATAAAGTCAAGGTGGGACTACCAACAGAAAATATCTGACAGTTGGGCCACATTGCATTTTTGGATGCGGTCCCAATGAGGATAGATGGTCAGATGACCACAGGGAGCCCAACGGAATCATTTCCTAAAATTTAGGGAACTGCTATTGTGGGCCACAAAATGTGTTCACGTCATTACCTCCGGTATGACTAGGGGAACACTTTACAACTCTGCCGCGAAGTCAACTGGGCGACCAGTCGGGAGATTTTTAGGCGACAACCCTGAAACAGGCAAAAGCTTGTAAATGCGACAAGTGGCAATTTTTCATGAACTTGCCTCACACAGAAAAAAGGGCGCTGATTTTTAAGCTGGAAGAGGCTTCATTTTGGTTTTTGTCACAGGTTAAGAGCTATGGAGTGCTTTCTTTCCCTCCCAGGTACAGTGTTGGAGTGCTTTCTTTCCATCCCATGTACAATGTGGTGCTAGGAGTGATGCCCTGCACGCTACACACTGCTCTCTCTCCCCCCTACGTGCAGTTATGTGATGCCCCACAAGAGGGCTCTTCATTTGACTGATGTACAGCTGTGTGGTTTCATGCTTTTGGGCTGAGGCAAGAGCCTCCTTGAGCAGGAACAAGGGTAGCTGGCTGCTACTCCAAAGCAAGCACCGGTGAGGGTCATAACCTCACCGTACAGGTGCAAATTCAGCGCTGTGTATGCGCAGAAAATTGACTGTTTTTCAGCCATACAGACGCCGGAACCTTTGGGAATCGTGCCCCATTGGCAGAGAACATTCGGGGATTATTCAAGGCTGGAAACAGAGCAAAAACCAGTAAATATAGCGAGCTGAATTTACTGTTTTTGGGCAGGAATCAAAGGGTTTACGCCATTGCAAGTGAGATCCAGCAGGGGAATTGATTTCCCGCAAGTTTTGGGGCTGTTATGCTGCCGAAATTTGGCCAGATCAAGTAGTATCTAGTGTGATACAGGTAAAGGATTCCCAGGACCTTACTTTGTAATTTTCCCTCTCAAAGAATAAAGAAATACTGAAAGGGGCGCCAATTTTGGGGCCTACAGGTTGTCGGCGTTTGCTCGGAGCATTCTAGCTTCCGAGCCGTGTGTGTGCATAAGTGTTAATTCCCGTCGCAGGTTCCCTTTGCAAAGTGCTGTGTGTGTGTGTCTAGAGTAAAGTAAAGAATTTTGGGTGAAAGCAAAAGCCTACCGCCCTACGGGCCGGTTTCACAGAGCCTGTTACTCCCATTGAAGGGCTGTGATGTGTTACTAGGTATCCCATGGTGTTACAAGTTGCATGCTATGGTGGATATTACAACAAAAAGATTACCCTTGTACATAGAGGAAAGACTCGTGTCCTTGATGTAAAGCTTAAAGGCGAGTCTGTTCCAGTTATTTCTGCTTCTGCTATTTCATCTGTAATAAAGAATCATCTTTCTGCATACTTGATCTTTGCAAAAGAAATACCTGAAGTTGTATCTAATTTGTCTACCTTAGATAAAGACAAGTCAACTTTTTTGAGTGGTTTCAGTGATTGTTTTTCGGACTCTTTGCCAAGGGAGTTATCTCCTGAGAGACCTTAGGATCATACCATAGATCTTGTGCCAGGTTCTAGTCCACCAAATAGACCACCATACAGGGTTAGTGCAGCCCAACAGAAAGAGATTATGAGTCAAGTCAACGAGCTTTTAGAGAAGGGGCTGATTCAGCCCAGTTCGTCCCCTTTTTGTTCGTCTGTACTCTTAGTGCAGAAGAAGGATGGTTCATGGCGCATGTGCATTGACTACCGCGCCTTGAATAAGAATACCATCAAGAACAGGTTCCCCATACCGAGGATAGATGATCTTGATCGGCTTGAGGGAGCGTCATTGTTTACAAGGATAGACCTAAAGAGTGGGTACCATCAAATACGCATTAGGCCAGAAGATGTCCATAAGACTACGTTCAGGACAACATTTGGTCTCTATGAGTTTCTTGTCATGCCATTTGCTCTCACAAATGCTCCTGCCACGTTTAATAGAATGATGAACAGAATTTTTAGACCACATAGAAACTTCGTGGATACTTTCTTTGATGACATGATTGTCTACTCGAAGTCTGAAGAGGAGCATAGGGATCACTTGATTGCAATTTTCAATGAGTTACGTAAGAAAAGGCTACTCATTAATGCGAAGAAGAGTGAATTCTTTTTGCAAGAGATTCACTTCCTTGGGCACATTGTTTCAAAGGATGGGGTACGTATGGATCCCGCTAAAGTGGAAGCAATTAGGTCATGGCCAGACTTGAAGTCCGTACATGACATTCGAAGCTTTCTAGGCTTATGTTCCTACTACAGGAGGTTCATCCGAAATTTTGCTGAGATTGCTTCTCCACTCCATGCACTGCAAGGAAAAGGAGTTACTTTCAAGTGGACAGCCAAGGAAATTTTAGCGTTCAAACACGTGAAAGAGAAGCTGACTTCAGATCCGGTAATCATTTTGCTAGATCTTTCGAAACCTTTTGTGGTTCAGTGTGATGCGTGCGGCCATAGTCTTGGTGCAATTCTAATGCAGAATGGCCGAGTAGTCGCAAATGAAAGCAGAATTCTTTTGAATTGGTGGCAGTAATTCATGCTCTCACTAGTTGGAAACACTATCTGCTAGGGGCTGATTTTGTTGTCCAAACGGATCATCAAACCTTGCATATTTTCTGAGACAGACGAAGTTGTCTGAGAAGCACATGAGATGGGCAAACATCTCGTCAATGTTCCATTTTCAGATTGTGCATGTGCAAGGGAAAAAGAACGTGGTGGCTGATGCATTGTCACGAAAGCCCCAAATTTCAGCAGTGTCAATTCCGTACCATTGTGAACTAGAAGAAATGAAGACACAATATGCTGAAGATTCAGATTTTGCAAGGATTTATGACCAGCTTTTTGATGGGCAACATCATGAGCACTATATGCTTAAGAATGACTTTCTCATGATGCATGGAAAGTTATGCGTTACTAAACAGTTACCGCCAAAGATTTTGATGGAAAGTCACGCTCCACCTTATGCTGGGCATCGTGGAATTGATGCGACAGTGAAAGGGGTTGAGGCATTCTTCTATTGGCCAGCTTTGCGTCAAGATGTAGAGACATTTGTAAGATCATGCTTAGTATGCCAAAAAGTCAAATTTGGCAGACAAAAGCAACCGGGAATGTTGCAGCCTTTGCCGATCCCTACTAGGCCATGGGAAAGCATAGCAATGGACTTTATCTTTGATCTTCCAAGAACGCAAACAAGCAATAATGGAATTTGGACTATCATTTGCAGGTTCAATAAGCAGGCCCATTTCATTCCTGTTACGAAGAAGATAAAGTCAGAACACATGGTCAAGATATTTATGAGCAATATCTTTAAATACCACGGGATGCCTCAATCAATTGTCAGTGATGACAGGGATCCGGAAGGCATTGTTTGAGAACATGGGCACTACGCTGAGTTCGTTTCATCCGCAAACTGATGGACAGTCAGAAGAGGCAAATTCTATTGTCCTGGATCTGCTCAAATGTTATGTGTCAGAGCACAAGGCAACTTGGGAACACCATCTTCCAATGGTTGAATATGCTTACAATAACACTGTGCATACGTCAACAGGTAAGGCACCATTTGAGATAGTGGAAGGAGGGAAGAAAGTCCCGCCCATTTTGCAGACTAAGGACAAGATATTTGAGGCAGACAAGTATGTCCAAGATATGGATGAAACATACAGGAAGATAAAGATTGTTGTTGAGAAGACTCAGGCTAAGCAAAAGAAAGCTGTTGATCGTCACCGTCGTGAACTTGTATTTTCACTTAGTAATTGGGTGCTTTTGCGCTTTGAAAAGGCCAGGTTAAGGAAAAGGAAAGGCAAGGAACATTTGTTTCCTAAGCTCAGTATGCGATATTATGGTCCTTTTCAGATTTCGGAAAAGATCAACGATGTAGCTTACAGGTTAAAGCTACTAGAAGACTAGAAAATACATAATGCTTTTCATGTCAGCCTTCTAAGACCCTTTGTTGGTGATGTGCCTGTAACAGACTTGGACATTCCAAGTCAAGAATCAATCGCGACAGCACCAAATAACCACTTCAAAACAGTTCACAGTTCACAATAGATTTGCACTGGCCCAGTAGAGTTCCGTGCATAGAGATATTGGCCCCATACACTGGCACCCCTTTCAGTATTTCTTTTTGTATTAATCAGTGTTCAAAGTACAAGAGTGGTTGGGTCTCACTCTCAAACTCTGCGTCCAGATGCTCTGCAGAGTGGGAGCCCAATTCACTTATTTATCTATTTACAAGGGATGCCAAAAGCAGAGCCCCAAAAGCTTAAAATAAATCAAAGGTTCTTCTCTCTCACAAGCTCTCTCTCTTGAGCTTTTAAATTAAAGCAAAGGATTTCTCTCTCTTTCTTCTTTGAAATTGCGTAGAATTAAAGCAAATCTGCCGCAGAAAAGCCATCTCCGCAATTTTCGAAAATTCTGCCGTACAATGCGCCACAAAAAGCGGGATTATGTCGTATGGTGCCACATCATCATGTCCATGTCGCCCTTAAGGTTAGGGTTAGGATTTCTGCAGTTTTAGGATTTTTGGCAAGTTTTAGGGTTTGCAGGTTTTAGGGTTAGGGTTTCCAAAATTAGGGCTTCAAAATTAGGGTTAAGGTTTTTGCTCTGAAGCAGCCACGTCATCACTTTGTGACATACCCCCTCTTGAAAGCATTGTAATCGCCCTCGATTACGCCCTCGATTGTAATCGCCCTCGTTGACAAAGGAGCGGGATAACTCCCTTCTTGTGCATCCCACTGCACCAGATCTCCGGCCAAGCTAAATTCTGGGTTCCATTTGGAGTAGACTATGCTAAACAAAAGCCTCGAGGTAAAGTTTCACAATCTGAGGAGTATCTGCTAGGTCCTCCTCCTCCATCCACTTCGCATCCAATGCAGGATAGTTCTTGAACTTAACCAAGAACCGCCTTCGAATTTTACCTTTATTCTTCGTATCCTTATGTGCAAAAATCTGCTCGGGAACAAGGATCTCCTCGTTTTCTTCCACTTCGGGTTGCTCATCAGGCTCCCCATCGTCAGGCACATAACCTTTGAAAGGTTTCAAGAGACTCACATGAAATGCATTGTGAATCCTCCAAGTATCAGGCAGTTTCAATCGGAAGGAGACATCATTTATCTTTTCAGAGATATGGAAAGGTCCGTATTATCGCATACTAAGCTTTGGAAACATAAGAGCACCCAATCATCCTCCTTCAATTTCAAGTCGCAACGATGGCGATCCGCTGCCTTTATTTGTCGTTCTTGAGATTTCAGCAAAGCCTCGCGAACCTTAGCAAAAGCCGTGTCTAAGTCTCACGTATACTCATCTGCTTCAAAAATCTTATCTTTCGTGCTTAGGAAGGGTGGAACCTTCGCAACACCTTCAACAATCTCAAATGGCGCCTTCCCCGTCAAAGAGTGTATTGTGTTATTGTAGGCAAATTCCACCAAAGATAGGTACTTTTCCCATTGAGTCTTCTGATCCGAGATATAAGACTTCAATAAATCTAAAACCACTGAATTGGCAATCTCAGATTGCCTGTCATTCTGCGGGCATAAAAGGGGTAGAGAGATACTTCTTTTGGCCGAGACTCAAGAAGGATGTGGAAGAGTTTGTGCACAGTTGCTTAGTGTGCCAGAAGGTCAAGTTTGACAGGCATAAAGCACATGGATTGTTATAGCCTTTACCCATACCCACCCGCCCCTGGGAAAGTATTGCAATGGATTTCATTTTTGATCTACCGAGAACACAGAGTGGTTACGATGGTATCTGGACTGTTATTGACAGATGTAGCAAACAGGCTCATATCATTCCAATGAAGAAAACAGTCAAGCCGGATCACTTAACGAGACTATTTGTGGCCTAGATCTTCAGATTACATGGCATGTCTGAGACGATTGTATCCAACAGGGACCCTAGATTTACGAGTTTGTTTGGAAGGCAATTTGGAAGAACATCGGCACGCGGTTGCAGTTCTCGTCATCATTCCACCCGCAGAGAGTGCAGTTCTACAGAGGACTCGTCTACAGACAATTCAAACTCTGACGACGATAACTTTTATGCGAACAAGAAGAATTTTTATAAAGCCAACCAGTATGACTTTCTGGAAGATAAAAGCAAGAAAGTCCGACAGTTCAAGGAAGGTGGACAGTCAATCAAATTTGACACTTTTTCAAGATATAAAGATGCTTCAAAGGCTTTGTCTTTTATACAGCAGTTTGACATCGCTTTCGCGGGAGGACGCTACTCAGAGCACTCCAAGATTCGGAGAGCTGCCTCTTATTTTAAGGGGAATGCTCGAACTTGGTGGTCCACGCTTCTTTTAAACAAGACTGCGCCAGTTAAATGGCTGATTTTAAGAAGCTTTTTATTTCTTCCTGGCTAACTCAAGAGTATAAACACGATATACGAGCTGCTTGGAACCATCTTCGGATGACCAAGAGAGATACAGTGGACGCTTATTGCGAGAGATTTTGGAGCTCTTTTCTACCCGCCTCCTCATTCAAGAAGATCTCATTCAGAGAACAGATTGAGCGGTTTACCTTGGGTCTACCTACAGAGATCCGAGATCACTGCTTGGAACAGAAGTCAACTTCTATTCAGGAGTCGTGCGAAACGGGGTTTTGCCATTCACTCTAGCAATCTGACCTACCCAACCGACGAGGTCATGACACAACGAGCCGAACAGACTTCAGCGAACGAAAGTAGAAAGAGAGAGAGCAATCGAGAAAAGAAGGATGCACGACCCAAGCTTACTCCTCAGGAGAGAGCTCGCTTCATCAAGGAGGGGAAGTGCTTTGGATGCGGGGAACATGGGACATATCTCCGCGAAGTGCCCTAAAAAGGCACAGAAAGAACAGAATGACAAGGACAACGAAAGGCATGAGAATTCGAGAGCAGCTGACGAACGTGGAATGTCATGTGATGTGCTCACATGTCTGTGATGTCATGTCGATTGGTACATGTTCTAGATGTGTGTTCCTAGTGCGTAGGTACTAACAATCAGTGTCTGCTAAGACGGTTTATGGCCTCTGTTTGTTTTGCAGGCGTAATCGAGGGCGTTTACAATGCTTTCAAGAGGGGGGTATGTCACAAAGTGATGACTTGGCTGCCCCAGAGCAGAAACCCTAACCCTAACTACTGCTGAGAACCCTAACCCTAAAACCTGCAAACCCTAAAACCTGCCAAAAACCCTAAAACAGCAAAAGCACTAACCCTAACCCTAATGGCAGCAGGGGAGATCCCGGAATTTGCGGAGACATGTTGACGTGTCACCGTACGACAGAATTCCGTGATTTACGGCATGATTTACGTTGATGCTTTTTCTACTGAGAGAGAGAGAGAGAGAGAGAGAGAGAGAGAGAGAGAGAGGGAGAGAGAGAGAGAGAGAGAGAGAGAGAGAGAGAGAGAGAGAGAATCTTTTGCTTTATTTAGAAGCTCAAAAGACTGCTTTATTTTTAGGCTTTTGATTTTGAGCTTTTGGGGCTCTGCTTTTGGCATCCCTTGTAAAAATAAGTGAATTGGGCTCCCACTCTGCAAAGCATCTGGACACAGAGTCTGAGAGTGCGACCCAACCACTCTTGTACTTTGAACTTTGATTAATACAAAAAGAAATACCGAAAGGGGCGCCAGTCTTTGGGGCCAATATCTCTAGGCACGGAACTCCGCCGGGGCAGTGCAAATCTATTGTGAATTGTGAACTGTTTTGCTTCTGCTTTTTGCCGTGCTTTTTAGCTTTGTTCTGCGCGTCAAAAAGCTGAGCAATCTGTGCATCAACCACCTCTTCTAATTCCTTCTCTAAATATTCCTTGTGAGCAAAAGGTTTCTTGAGAGCGGGTTTCGGGGGTGGTGTTGCGGTTTTCTGCCACTGCTCGTGCACTTCCTTAAAAGAAGTCTCGCTCATATGTTTTGCCAATTTTGGGTCCTTCGCAAAACTGAGCATCATCTTTGTTGCATTGCCGATCAATTGATGACGCTTCATCTCTCGTTGCTCCGCCTCAGTAGGCCGAGGTGGGCCATACTCTGTCGGAATCTTCGTTGTGATCCCTTCTCGCATCTCACATGCAGAGGGAGTCGACTGATCCCTGCGGGAAGCCATAGGTGCCGCGGAAAAAAAAATTAGGATCGGATTTCCCGTAGAAGAGAAATTGGCCGTGCTCTGATACCACTGTAACAGACTTGGACACTCCTAGTCAAGAATCAATCGCGACAGCACCAAATAACCACTTCAAAACAGTGCACAGTTCACAACAGATTTGCACTGGCCCGGCGGAGTTCCGTGCCTAGAGATATTGGCCCCAAAGACTGGCGCCCCTTTCGGTATTTCTTTATGTATTAAAATCAATGTCAGAGTACAAACAGCGGTTAGGGTTTCACTCTCAGACTCTGCATCCAGATGACCTGAGAAGTGAGGCCCTCACCGCGTATATAAAGATTACAAGGGATGCCCAAAAGCAGAGCCCCAAAAGCTTTCAAAATAAAAGCAATGAAAATTCGAGAGAGAGAGAGAGAGAGAGAGAGAGAGAGAGAGAGAGAGAGAGAGAGAGACAGAGAAATAAAGCAATTTCCCTCTCTTTGGAGAGGGCAACTTTTATGCGAACAAGAAGAATTTTTACAAAGCCAATCAGTATGACTTTCTCGAAGATAAAAGCAAGAAAGTCCGAGAGTTTAAGGAAGGTAGCCACTCGATCAAGTTTGATACTTTTTCAGGATACTCAGATGCTTAGAAGGCTTTGTCTTCTATACAACATATACCTTCATAAGTTCAGAATAGTCTAAACTCACGAATTATAAGAGGGAATAAAGTACTCATAAAACTATAAAAGCAAGGGACACAAGAAAAGAAAAGAAAAACAAAAACAAACAAACTAAATCACTTTGTTTGCTACGAAACAAAACTAGATAAAACAAAACATTATTAACTTAAAAATGTTTTTAAAAAGGCATGTGTAAAATAAGTTGACGCAACGTATTTGGCTTAAAACAAGTACTCAACTTTAAGCAAAAAAAGGATAAGACATCTTAAAAACTTAATCCTAGAAATCAAACTTCACACAACTTCTTCTAACGAAACACATTCTTAAGTCCTCAGGTAAGCTAAAAACGAAATCAAAAATGAATACTACTACAAACCTACGAAGAGCAAAGAACCAAACTTGACAATATGTGATCTCAACTTCGCTGCTTGTCCAAACAGGAAGAATAAGATTATCACCTTTATCATGCATGCTTTATTTCTCTCTCTCTCTCTCTCTCTCTCTCTCTCTCTCTTTGGAGAGAGCTCGGATTCCGATGACGGAAACTTTTATGCGAACAAGAAGAATTTTTACAAAGCCAACCAGTATGACTTTCTCGAAGATAAAAGCAAGAAAGTCCGAGAGTTTAAGGAAGGTAGCCACTCGATCAAGTTTGATACTTTTTCAGGATACTCAGATGCTTAGAAGGCTTTGTCTTCTATACAACATATACCTTCATAAGTTCAGAATAGTCTAAACTCACGAATTATAAGAGGGAATAAAGTACTCATAAAACTATAAAAGCGAGGGACACAAGAAAAGAAAAGAAAAACAAAAACAAACAAACTAAATCACTTTGTTTGCTACGAAACAAAACTAGATAAAACAAAACATTATTAACTTAAAAATGTTTTTAAAAAGGCACGTGTAAAATAAGTTGACGCAACGTATTTGGCTTAAAACAAGTACTCAACTTTAAGCAAAAAAAGGATAAGACATCTTAAAAACTTAATCCTAGAAATCAAACTTTACACAACTTCTTCTAACGAAACACATTCTTAAGTCCTCAGGTAAGCTAAAAACGAAATCAAAAAATGAATACTACTACAAACCTACGAAGAGCAAAGAACCAAACTTGACAATATGTGATCTCAACTTCGCTGCTTGTCCAAACAGGAAGAATAAGATTATCACCTTTATCATGCATAGCTTGGACAACAGCTATGACATCCCTACTCACGTCGTCAATGCCCAAGAGTAGTGGCAGGTTTATATAGAGGTCATTCATGCTTTGAACGTACTCTACAAAACCAACGAGCTGAGTTTCTATCACCCTCCGAAGGTGATGGGCATACTCAGCCATGATAAAGGCTAGCATTTGTCAAGCTATATTAAAAATACTAGAAGCGCTAAAGATCAAAACAACAACATAAGGTGTTATTAAGTCAAACAATAAGTGGGCTTTTTAGCTCCCCACTTCTATTGAATTTACTACTGATTATCTTGAACATTCCAAGGAAGAAACATTAAAAATAAACTTACTACGATGCAAAAATGAACGAACGTTTTTCATGATTCTTTTGAATGAGTATCCTTTTTCAACTAGTAAAGAAATAAGATGGCAAGATTGAGCAACAAAAGTAGATTTACTAGAACAAAGACGAGAAAATCTAAATAGTTGAGAGCAAATGACACCGTACTTAGCTAAAAGAGAAATGTCGAAGAAATGTGAGGCATACGGATGATTTTTAGATTGGCATATTCTGGTTCAAAGCGCTTATCATAGATATCTACTTCTAATCCCAAGGGAGTCTGGAAAATCTTAAGGTCTAAAAAGGCACAACAATCACTATTTGTGGTGCAGTTAAGTTCACAAAACTCCTTGGGATAAATTCCTCCGCCTAAAGAACTCGAATTCAAGTACATAAAATCTTGAAAAGAAGGAACGTCAGGGACAAAAAGACCATCTACAAAGCGTCTTACATTGCATAACTTGTACAAAAATATTGGGCAAGTGTTAGCAAGGACAAGACGCTCCATAAAATCAAACTCATAAGTAAAAAGATAGAAATTAGCAAGAAAAACAACACAATTGGTACCCATAGAGATACCAATTGTTTGCTTGAAAAGAGAGTCGCCGATGGTTATATATAAATTGTCCAAAAGGAAATCTAACCAAGATATGATGTCAATGTCATCTACAATCCTGGTGAATCTCTTTCTTCCTTTGTCTACATCTACATTCTTAGTTTTCAACCATAAGAAGTCAAAGTTCAAGGCTGACTTTTCTACTAGCAATGCCTTGTACCTATCCTTCTCAAGCTTGTACGCAAAAACTTTTGAAATAAGAGACTTGACTCTAAATCTAAGGTCCTCCAAATTTAGCTTCGTGTATAGCGTTGTAAAGTCAAAAGTTTGGAGACATAAAGTCTCCTTGAGGCTTCTTGAAGAGTGCAAAAACTTTAAAACAGGAATCACACCTACTGAATCACTTAAAATCCAACTTGAATCGGTAGGTACGTCTGCTTCCTTTAGCATGTCTATACAACAGTTTGACATCGCTTTCGCGGGAGGACGCTATTCAGAGCACTCCAAGATTCGGAGAGCTGCCTCTTACTTTAAGGGGAATGCTCGTACTTGGTGGTCCACGCTTCTTTTAAACAAGACTACGCCAGTTAAATGGCTGAAATCTAAGAAGCTTTTTATTTCTTCTTGGTTGACGCAAGCATATGAACGAGATATACGAGCTGCTTGGAACCATCTTCGGATGACCAAGAAAGATACAATCAATGCTTCCTGTGAAAGATTCTGGAGCTCTTTTCTACCCGCCTCTTCATTCAAGAAGATCTCGTTCAGAGAACAGATTGAGCGGTTCACCTTGGGTCTACCTGCAGAGATCCGAGATCACTGCTTGGAGCAGAAGTCAGCTTCTATTCAGGAGTTGATGAGTCATGCGAAGCGGGGCTTTGCCATTCACTCTAGCAGTCTGACCTACCCCACAGATGAGGCCATGACACAACGAGCCGAACAGAGTTCTGGGAATGAAAGTAGAAAGAAAAAGAACAACCCAGAGAAAAAGGATGCACAACCCAAGCTTACTCCTTAGAAGCGAGCTCGATTCATCAAGGAGGGAAAGTGCTTTGGATGCAGGGAACATGGACACATCTCCGCAAAGTGCCCTAAAAAGGCACAGAAAGAACAAAATGATAAGGACGACGACAGGCCTGAGAGTTCGAGAGCAACTGAGGAACGTCCTCAGTTGACGAAAAGGCAGGATGAAAACAGGACTGGTTCCAGATTGTGTGGGTACCGATCCCGACACCATCGACGAGAGTACAAAACTTTGCCGAGCTTGGGGCAGAGTGAAAGATCAAGAGGCCATGATCTTCTTTGATGGAGGAGCCAAGGCCAACTTCATTTCACCGGAATTGGCGGTGCGGCTCGAGATCACTCCCAATCGGATGGGACCACTTGCGGAGGCAGTTCTAGCGGCACCCGGCAGGGACGTGGCCATTACACCTGTCATTGGCAAACTTCGGTTGCATTGTCAGGGGTATTTGGGGCATGAGGACTTCTTCATAATGCCTTTGGAGGGTCGTAGGAATTCCCTGGTACCACAAGAACAACGCCGTGGTCGATTATCGGGCGAGAAAAGCGACTTTCACTACAAAGAAGGGCAGAACAATTGTACTTAATATTAAACTAAAGGGCGAGTCTGTCCCTATTGTATCGGCTTCGGCCATTTCAAAATTAATGAAATCCAGTCTGTTTGTTTACACGATCTTTTTGAAAGAATTGAGCGATAAGGATAGGACAAATATGTCTAAACTTGATAAAGAACGCCAAGATTTTCTCCACTCTCACGCCGATTGCTTCTCAGAAGGCCTACCAGGCGAGTTACCACCTGCTCGTCCTGAAGATAATACCATTGATCTGATACCTGGAAGCACACCACCGAACCGGCCACCTTACCGTGTGAGCCGAGCACAGAATGAAGAGATTATGAACCAAGTGAAGGACCTCTTGGAAAAGGCTCTTGTCCAGCCTAGTACTTCACCGTATTGCTCTCCAGTGTTATTGGTTTTGAAGAAAAACGGATCTTGGAGAATGTGCATCGATTATAGAGCTCTCAACAAAATCACCATCAAGAACAGATTTCCGATTCCTAGAATCGATGATATACTCGACAATTACAGGGATCCTCGTGCTTTAGCAAGATTGACCTCAAGAGTGGATATCATCAGATCTGAATCCCCAACCTTTCGAACTACTTTTGGGTTATTTGAGTTTTTGATGATGCCTTTTGGCTTAACCAATGCTCCTGCGACATTTAACCGAATGATGGACAGGATTTTTCAAGAGTACAAGCTATTTGTTGGCACTTTCTTTGACGACATCATTGTTTTCTCCAAGAATGATGCAGAACATAGAGATCATCTGCTTCAGGTCTTTCAGGCATTACGAGATCACAAGTTAGTGATTAATGCAAAGAAAAGTGAATTTTTCTACCAGAGATACACTTTTTGGGACACATTGTTATTAGCGGGAGTGCAAATGGATCCGGCCAAGATAGAGACTATCCGGATTGGCCCGATTTGAAGAATGTCCATGAAGTTAGAAGCTTCTTGGGACTGTGTTCGTACTACAGGCGGTTCATTCGAAAGTTTGCAGAGGTTGCTTCCCCTTTGCATATCTTGACACAGAAAGAAGTCCCTTTCTCGTGGGGACCCACAGAGGTGACTGCCTTTCAGACATTGAAAGAGAAATTGACTATGGGACCAGTTTTGACTTTGTCGGACTTGCAGAAGTCATTTGAAGTATATTGTGATGCTTGTGGTCATAGTCTGGGTGCAATCTTAATGCAAGAAGGCCATGTCATTGCTTACGAGAGCCAATTGTTCTCAAGGCCGGAGATGATAGCACAGATTTATGGGAAAGAGCTTTTGGCGGTTATCCATGCTCTTACTCAGTGGCGGCATTACCTACTCGGAGCAGATTTTACTGTCTTTACAGACCATCAGAGTTTGCGCTACTTCTTGTCACAGAAGCAGCTTTCGGAAAAGCAAATGCGGTGGGCGAACATCTTGTCACAGTTTCACTTCCAGATTGTCCATGTGCAGGGACAGAAGAATGTGGTGGCAGATGCTTTGTCTCGGAAGCCGTTGGTTCTGGCTATTTCCGTGATACATCATTGGAGCTTCGAGGATATGGTCGATCAGTATGCCACAGATACAGATTTTGCAGATATTTTCACACAGATACGGGATGGGGAGACAGTAGCCGGATACTCCATTAGGGAAGGCTACTTGATGAGAAAAACCATGTTGTGCGTTACACAACCGTTGAGGGAAAAGGTTATGACTAAATGCCACTGTCCACCTTTTACGGGTCATCGTGGCATTGCTACCACCATGAAGGGGGTAGAGAGATACTTCTTTTGGCCGAGACTCAAAAAGGATGTGGAAGAGTTTGTGCGCAGTTGCTTAGTATGCCAAAAGGTCAAGTTTGACAGGCATGAGGCACAGGGATTGTTATAGCCTTTACCCATACCCACCCGCCCCTGGGAAAGTATTGCGATGGATTTCATTTTTGATCTCCCGAGAACACAGAGTGGTCACGATGGTATCTCGACTGTTATTGACAGATTTAGCAAACAGGCTCATTTCATTCCAGTAAAGAAAACAGTCAAGCCGGATCACTTAGCGAGACTGTTTGTGCCCCACATCTTCAGATTACATGGCATGCCTGAGATGATTGTCTCCGACAGAGACCCCAGATTTACGAGTTTGTTTTGGAAGACAATTTGGGAGAACATTGGCACGCAGTTGCAGTTCTCGTCATCGTTCCACCTGCAGATTGATGGGCAATCTGAGATTGCGAATTCAGTGGTTCTAGATTTATTGAAGTCTTATATCTCAGATCAGAAGACTCAATGGGAAAAGTACTTACCTTTGGTGGAATTTGCCTACAATAACACGATACACTCTTCGACGGGGAAGGCGCCATTTGAGATTGTTGAAGGTGCTGCAAAGGTTCCACCCTTCCTAAGCACGAAAGATAAAATCTTTGAAGTGGATGAATATACAGGAGATTTGGATACGGCTTTTGCCAAGGTTCGCAAGACTTTGCAAAAGTCTCAAGTACGACAGAAAAAGGCAACGGATCGCTATCATCACGATTTGAAATTGAAGGAGGATGATTGGATGCTCGTACGTTTTGAGAAGGCACGCCTCAGAAAGAAACAAGGAAAGGAGGGGCTTTTTCCAAAGCTTAGTATGCGATACTACGGCCCTTTCCAGATCACTGAAAAGATAAATGATGTCTCCTTCCAATTGAAACTGCCAGATACTTGGAAGATTCACAATGCATTCCATGTGACTCTCTTGAAACCTTTTAAGGGTGATGTGCTTGATGATGGGGAGCCTGATGAGCAACCCGAAGTGGAAGAAAACGAGGAGATCCTTGTTCCTAAACAGATTTTGGCACATAAGGATACGAAGAATAAAGGTAAAGTCCGAAGGCGGTTCTTGGTTAAGTTCAAGAACTATCCTGCATTGGATGCGAAGTGGATGGAGGAGGAGGACCTAGCAGATACTCCTCAGATTGTGAAACTTTACCTCGATGCTTTTGGTTTAGCATAGTCTATTCCAAACGGAACCCAGAATTCAGCTTGGCCGGAGATCTGGTGCAGTGGGATGCACGAGGGGAGTCACTCCGCTCCTTTGTCAACAGATGCCTTGATTTAGATACTAGAGTCACTGATGTCTCTTTGAGCTTCAGGGATACTGAAAGCTGACAGTATTCTGTTGTATGACTTTAATGAAATGGAATTCCTGATTATGATACTGATTTGTTCTTGACTTCTCTTAAGTGCAGGAACTGATAGACGAAATGAAATGATTGCAGCATTTTGGTCTGATTGATCTCGAATAGACATGGTTGCAATAGGGGTTAGTCAATCGGACATCGATGAGGTCCCGATTGGACCTAGATGCGATTGCTAACTACATTGCCGATAAATCATGGTCTAAGATCCGAATGAATGTTGAATGTTATGTGATGTCCTGTCCTGTGATGTGACTGTCGATTTGGTACATGTGCTAGATATGTGTTCCTAGTACGTAGGTACTAACAGTCAGTGTCTACTAAGACGGTTTATGGCTTTTGTCCGATCGATTACAATGCTTTCAAGAGAGGGGTATGTCACAAAGTGATGACGTGGCTACCGACAACAGAAACCCTAATTTCTACCAAAAACCCTAAAATTCTTGCAAACCCTAATTTCTGCCAAAAAAACCCTAATTTTTGAAACCCTAACCCTAACCCTACCTGCTGGCTGAAACCCTAAGTAGCTGGAAACCCTAAAAGTAGACGCTAATGCCACGTGGCAACAGCGTACGGACTTCCGGATTTTACGAAAGTGAAAAGCAACCCCATGGGCGACGCAAATTGGCCAAGAAAGAGAGGGATTTTACTCTCTTGTGAGAGAGAGAGAGAGAGAGAGAGAGAGAGAATTTTCATTGCTTTTATTTTGAAAGCTTTTGGGGCTCTGCTTTTGGGCATCCCTTGTAATCTTTATATACGCGGTGAGGGCCTCACTTCTCAAGGCATCTCGACGCAAGTGAAACCCTAACCGCTCTTTGTACTCTGACATTGATTTTAATACATAAAGAAATACCGAAAGGGGCGCCAGTCTTTGGGGCCAATATCTCTAGGCACGGAACTCCGTCAGGCCAATGCAAATCTATTGTGATCTGTGAATTGTTTTAAAGTGGTTATTTCGTGCTGTCGCGATTGATTCATGACTTGGAGTGTCCAAGTCTGTTACATCGCACCTAAACTGCAAGGGAACACTAGGGGAGTCTCGTGAGAGCCTTGGGATGCGTGTACATGCTTTTGGGCACCCGACAGTGAAAAACGGAGAATTACAGCCCGCTAAATTTCTGTGACAACTCACCAGAAAGCTTCTGGATAGCAAGGGAATCTGCCCTAGACAGGTACTTTTGACCTACAGGGGTTTTTGCACCGTTATGCTACCGAAATCAGGTCGAAAACCGGCGTTTTCAGCCTTCGCCGGGTTTGGACAGCTTTGTGAAAGCTTGTGCTAAGTGGTTGGATCGTCTACCTTAATTTGAATCAAGATACCGAAAGGGGCGCTAGTCTTTGGGGCCTACAGGGTGTCGGTCTCGTGTGCGCAATGACATTCTAGTCGTTGGACGCATCTATGTGTTCTGTTTCCTTCTCAGTGCTCTGTGTAAGATTAACAGGTAATTGAAATAGTACCGCCCTCTACGTTGTACAGGCCGGTTATAGAGAACCTCACGAGGTCGGGCGGCAAAGTGCTAAAGTATTCAGACACCTGTTTCGCATTCAACTTTCTTCTTGTGCACAGGCTGTCTGAATGTCAAAATGCGGTTCGACACGTCTTCATCAGTGATGAGTTCACCACCTCCCCCTATGCAAAGACAGTTGCAGGGATTTTGTGCAAGGATACGGCAGAGGATCTTGAGTTCTGGAAGGAGCTCAAGAGTCTAGACGCACAGGTAAAACCGGTGGTTCATTTGCTTCGAGTTTTGGATAGCATGGATCCTTGCAAGGAAAAGCATGATCGAGCAGCTTACACAGCTTGAGCCGAAAGTAGAGCGATATGAGGAGATCCATGCGCTTTGCAGCTCGAGGTGGAATTCATATGCCTCTTGTAACAGACTTGGACACTCCAAGTCAAGAATCAATCACGACAGCACCAAATAAACACTTCAAACAATTCACAGATCACAATAAATTTGCACTGGCCCGACGGAGTTCCGTGCCTAGAAATATTGGTCCCAAAGACTGGCGTCCCTTTCGGTATTTCTTTTTGTATTAATCAATCATCAAAGTACAAGAGAGCGGTTAGGGTTTCACTCTCAGACTCTGCGTCCAGATCCTCTGAGAAGTGAGGTCCTCACCACTAATTTAAAGATTACAAGGGATGTCCAAAAGCAGAGCCCCAAAAGCTTGAAAGCAAAAGCAGATTCTCTCTCTCTCTCTCAATGAGTCAGTAAAAAGCAAGTTCTCTTTTTCTCTCTTTCTCCCAAATCATAGCAAAAAGTTGAGATTTGCGTCGCTCAAAATTTCCACCAAAAAAAAAAAAAAAAAATCCACCTCCACGATTTCCGAAAATTAGGGTTTATGACAGAAATTAGGGTTTGCAAGAATTTTAGGGTTTCTGTTGTCCGTAGCCACGTCATCACTTTGTGACATACCCCCCTCTTGAAAGCATTGTAATCGACCGCGATTACACCTGCAAAACCGACAAAAGCCATAAACCGTCTTAGCAGACACTGATTGTTAGTACCTATGTACTAGGAACACACATCTAGCACATGTACAAAATCGACAGTCACATCACAAGAAATCACCAGACATCACGGGACATCACATGACATTCAACATTCATTCAGATCTTAGAGCATGCTTTATCAGCAATGTAGCTAGCAATCACATCTAGGTCCAATCGGGACCTCATCGATGTCCGATTGACTAACCCCTATTGCAACCATGTCTATTCGAGATCAAGTAGACCAAATTGCTGCAGTCATTTCGTCTATCAGTTCCCGCACTCAAAAGAAATGAAGAAACAAATCAGTATCATTATCAAAAATTCCATTTTCATAAAGTCTTCTAGCAAAATACTGCCAGCTATCAGTATCCCTGAAGCTCAAAGTGACTTTAGTATCAAAATCGAGGCATCTGTTGACAAGGGAGCAGAGTGACTCCCCTCCTGTGCATCCCACTGCACCAGATCTCCGGCCAAGCTGAATTCTGGGTTCCATTTGAAGTAGACTATGCTAAACCAAAACATCGAGGTAAAGTTTCACAATCCGAGGAGTATCTGCTAGGTCCTCCTCCTCCATCCACTTCGCATCAAATGCAGGAAAGTTCTTGAACTTAACCAAGAACCGCCTTCGGACTTTACCTTTCTTCGTATCGTTATGTGCCAAAATCTGATCAGGAACAAGGATCTCCTCGTTTTCTTCCACTTCGGGTTGCTCATCAGGCTCCCCATCATCAGGAACATCACCCTTAACAGGTTTCAAGAGACTCACATGCAATGCATTGTGAATCCTCCAAGTATCTGGCAGTTTCAATCGAAAGGAGACATCATTTATCTTGTCAGTGATCTGGAAAGGTCCGTAGTATCGCATACTAAGCTTTGGAAAAAGCCTCTCCTTTCCCTTTTTCTTTCGTAGGCATACCTTCTCAAAACGTAAGAGCACCCAATCGTCCTCCTTCAATTTCAAGTCGCGACGATGGCGATCCGCTGCCTTTTTTTGTCGTTCTTGAGACTCCTGCAAAGTCTCGCGAACCTTGGCAAAAGGCGTATCCAAATCTTGCGAATATTCATCCGCTTCAAATATCTAATCTTTCGTGCTCAGGAAGGATGGAACCTTCGCAGCACTTTCAACAATCTCACATGGCCTCTTCCCCGACGAAGAGTGTATCGTGTTATCGTAGGCAAATTCCACCAGAGGTAAGTTCTTTTCCCATTGAGTCTTTTGATCCGAGATACAAGACTTCAATAAATCTAAAATCGCTGAATTGGCAATCTCAAATTGCCCGTCAGTCTGCAAGTGGAACGATGACGAGGACTCCAGCTGCATGCCAATGTTCTCCCAAATTGCCTTCCAAAACAAACTCATAAATCTGGGGTCTCTGTCGGAGACAATCGTCTCAGACGTGCCATGTAATCGGAAAATCATCGTGATCATTTTGTGTTCTCGGGAGATCAAAAATGAAATCCATTTCAATACTTTTCCAGGGGCGGGTGGGTATGGGTAAAGGCTTTAACAATCCCTGTGCCTTATGCCTGTCAAAATTGACCTTCTCGCATACTAAGCAACTGCGCACAAACTCTTCCACATCCTTTTTGAGTCTCGGCCCAAAGAAGTATCTCTCTACCCCCTTCATGGTGGTAGCAATGCCGCAGTGACTCGTAAAACGTGGACAGTGGCATTTAGTCATAACCTTTTCCCTCAACGGTTGTGTAACGCACAACATAGTCTTTTTCATCAAGTAGCCTTCCCGAAGGGAGTATCCAGCTAATGTCTCCCCATCCCATATTCGTGTGAAAATATCTGCAAAATCTGTATCTATGGCATACTCATCGACCATATCCTCGAAGCTCCTATGATGTATCGCAGAAATAGCCAGATCCAACGCCTTCCGAGACAAAGCATTTGCCACAACATTCTTCTGTCCCTGCTCATGGACAATCTGGAAGTGAAATTGTGACAAGATGTTCGCCCACCGCATCTGCTTTTCCGAAAGCTGCTTCTGTGACAAGAAGTAGCGCAAACTCTGATGGTCTGTAAAGACAGTAAAATCCGCTCCGAGTAGGTAGTGCCGCCACTGAGTAAGAGCATGGATCACTGCCAAAAGCTCTTTCTCATATATCTATGATGTCATCTCCGGCCTAGAGAACAATCGGCTCTCATAAGCAATGACATGGCCTTCTTGCATCAAGCACGCACCTAGACTACGACCACAAGCATCACAATATACTTCAAATGACTTTTGCAAGTCCGGCTAAGTCAAAACTGGTCCCGTAGTCAATTTCTCTTCCAATGTCTGAAAGGCAGTCACTTCTGTGGATCCCCACGAGAAAGGGACTCCTTTCTGTGTCAAGATATGCAAAGAGGAAGCAACCTCTGCAAACTTTCATATGAACCGCCTGTAGTACGAACACAGTCCCAAGAAGCTTCCAACTTCATGGGCATTCTTCCAATCGGGCCAATCACGTATAGTCTCTCTCTTGGCCGAATCCACTTGCACTCCTGCTGCTGAGACAAAGTGTCCCAAAAAGTGCATCTCTGAAGCAGATGATCTCTGTGTTCTGCCTCATTCTTGGAGAAAACAATGATATCATCAAAGAAAGTGCCAACAAATAGCCTGTGCTCTCAAAAATCATTGTCCATCATCCGGTTAAATGTCGCAGGAGCATTGGTTAAACCAAAACGCATCACCAAAAAAACTCAAATAACCCAAAAGTCGTGCGAAAAGTTGTCTTGTAGACGTCTTCCGACGCAATTCGGATCTTATGATATCCACTCTTCAAGTCAATCCTGTTAAAGCACGAGGATCCCTGTAACCTGTCGAGTATATCATCGATCCTAGGAATCGGAAATCTGTTCTTGATGGTGATTTTGTTGAGAGCTCTATAATCAATGCACATTCTCCAAGATCCGTCTTTCTTCAAATCCAACAACAGTGGAGAGCAGTACGGTGAAGTACCAGGCTAGACCAGACCCTTTTCCAAGAGATCTTTTACTTGGTTCATAATCTTTTCAATCTGTACTCGGCTCACACGGTAAGGTGGCCGGTTCGGTGACGTGCTTCCAGGTATCAGGTCAATGATCTGATCTTCAATCCCTCTAAAAAAAGCAATTGGGATGAGTGTGGAGAAAAATCTTGGCGTTCTTTTGTTTAGGTCAAAACATATTCAACCTTTTTCCATCGTTCACTTCTCTCCCAAAAGAATGAGTAAAGAAACTGAAGTTCATCAAGTACAATCTTTGAGCCCTTCATTTGTCAAAGTCGCTTTCTCGGCCCGATAGTCAACCACGGCATAGTTCTGGTGGTACCAAGGGATTCCGAGTAGAACGTCACTCACGTGCCCTGAACACCCCTGTCATTGCAAACAAAGTTTGCCAATGCTCGGTGTAATGGCAACATCCCACCCGGGTGCCAGTCGAACTACCTCCGCCTGCGGCGTCAAACTGTCAGGCGTAATTCCAAATCGAGCCGCCAATTCCAAGTGAAAAGAAGTTGGCCTTGGCTCCTTCAAAAGAGCTTTCCGATCCTTCACTTTGCCCCAAACAAAGAGGCAAAGTTTGTACTTTCATTCATTTGATTCGGTGCAAGTCCCACGCCATGTGGTACCAGTTCTGCTTTTCTATCTGCCTTTTCTGCCAAGTTCCTCAACTGCTCTCGAACTCTCAGGCCTGTCGTCGTTCTTATTCTTTTTACGCCTTTTTAGGGCACTTCGCGGAGATATATCCATGTTCCCCACATCCAAAGCACTTCCCCTCTCTAATGAAGCGAGCTTTCTCCTGAGGAGTAAGCTTGGGTCGTGCATCCTTCTTCTCTGGGTTGCTCTTTTTCCTTCTACTTTCATTCCCAGAAGTCTGTTCTGCTCGTTGTGTCATGGCCTCATCTGCGGGGTAGGTCAGACTACCAGAGTGAATGGCAAAGCCCGGCTTCGCATGACTCATCAACTCCTGAATAGAAGCTCACTTCTATTCCAAGCAGTGATCTCGGATCTCTGTAGGTAGACCCAAGGTAAACCGCTCAATCTGTTCTCTAAACGAGATCTTCTTGAATGAAGAGGCAGGTAGAAAAGATCTCCAGAATCTTTCACAATAAGCATTGATTGTATCTTTCTTGGTCATCCGAAGATGGTTCCAAGCAGCTCGTACATCTCGTTCATATTCTTGCGTCAACCAAGATGCTTTGAATAGCGTCCTCCCGCGAAAGCGATGTCAAACTGCTGTATAAAAGACAAAGCCTTCGAAGCATCTGAGTAGTATCAAACTTGATCGAGTGGCCACCTTCCTTAAACTCTCCGACTTTCTTGCTTTTATCTTCGAGAAGTCATACTAGTTGGCTTTGTAAAAATTCTTCTTGTTTGAATAAAAGTTTCCGTCATCGGAATCTAAGCTGTCTATAGACAAGTTCTCAGTAGAATTGTCAGTCTCTCGGTGAGATTTAGCCTTCTTTGCCTTTCTCTTGCCCTTTCCGAAGCGTTGCTTCTTGCTTTGCTTTTTACCTTTTCTGTCTTCTTTGCTCGAATCCGAGGAGCTAGAAGAACTGGAAGAAGAAGAAGAAGAAGAAGAATTGAGTACTCCTTCAAATCGAACACGCTTCTTCTGTTTCTTTGCCTTGTCAAAAGTCGATTGACGACCCAAATAACCTGGAAAGTCATTGCTTTTCTTTTGCTTTTTGCCATGCTTTTTGGCTTTCTTCTGTGCGTCAAAAAGCTGAGCAATCCGTGCATCAACCGCCTCTTCTGGTTCCTTCTCTAAATATTGTTTGGGATCAGAAGGTTTCTTGAAAGTAGATTTCGGGGGTGGTGTAGTGGTTTTCTGCCACTGTGCATGCACTTCCTGAAAAGAAGTCTCGCTCATATATTTTGCCAATTTCGGATCCTTTGCAAAACTGAGCATCATCTTTGTTGTGCATCGCCGATCAATTGACGACGCTTCATCTCTCTTTGCTCCCCCTGAGTAGGCCGAGGCAGGCCATACTCTCTGTCTGAATCTTCGTTGTGATCCCAACCCGCATCTCCAGATGCAGAGGGAGTCGACTGATCCTTGCGTGAAGCCATAGGTGCCGCGGAAAAAAAATTGGGGATCGGATTTCCCATAGAAGAGAAATCGGCCGTGCTCTGATACCACTGTAACAGACTTGGACACTCCAAGTCAAGAATCAATCACGACAGCACAAAATAACCACTTCAAACAATTCACAGATCACAATAGATTTGCACTGGCCCAACGGAGTTCCGTGCCTAGAGATATTGGCCCCAAAGACTGGCGCCCCTTTCGGTATTTCTTTTTGTATTAATCAATCATCAAAGTACAAGAGAGCGGTTAGGGTTTCACTCTCAGACTCTGCATCCAGATCCTATGAGAAGTGAGGCCCTCACCACTAACTTAAAGATTACAAGGGATGCCCAAAAGCAGAGCCCCAAAAGCTTGAAAGCAAAAGCAGATTCTCTCTCTCTCTCAATGAGAGTCAGTAAAAAGCAAGTTCTCTTTTTCTCTCTCTTTCTCCCAAATCATAGCAAAAAGTTGAGATTTGTGTCGCTCAAAACTTTCACCAAAAAAAAATTATTTTATTTTTTCACCTCCGCGATTTCCGGAAATTAGGGTTTATGGCAGAAATTAGGGTTTGCAGGAATTTTAGGGTTTTTGGCAGAAATTAGGGTTTCTGATGTCCGTAGCCACGTCATCACTTTGTGACCCCTCTCCTTTACACGGGACAGCGTACATGGTGGATCCAGAGTTCAAAGGTGCAGGGCAAGAGACAAATAGAGAAGTAATGAGCCAATTTACAGAGATCTTAAACAAGATGGTTCTAGACAGAGATGGGCAACGCATTGTCAGAGATCAGTTGAGACAGTACAGAGAGATACGGGGGTCATTTGGCAGTCCAGATGCTCAGATTGATCGCAGGTAGATAGGTTCAATGCTATGGTGGGAGGACTATGGCTATGATGACCCTAAGCTTCAAAGATTGGCGATCCGTACTCTCAGCCAATCAGTTAGTACCTCATGCATGGAGCAATTGTGGAATACCTTTAGCCACATTGCTTCCAAGAAGAGAAATCGGCTTGGAGTGGAGAAGGCAAATGATCTTGTCTTTGTCGGAGCAAATTTAAAAATGCTTTGTAAGAGTACAGATAAAAAGACAGATCCTTTTACACAGTGGGAGATGGAGCAAGAGGCTCCTCAGGCAGGTGGAGATGCACATCCTCCAACACTAAGTACTTCATCTGTGGGCTGAGATCGAGCCGGACCTAGAGCTCGATGATGAGGAATGGGAGGATATGATTTACAGCTGCTACTACGAATTGGGAGGCCTCTCAGGCTAACGGCTCGAGTCTTGAGTCTTGAGGCTCGAGAGTTGCGACTTTAGGACTTCCATTATCCTTACCTTTTTGTATGGCTACTTGAGCCTTGCCCTCTTTGACATTTGTAGCTACTAGCATCTTTATGGTATTTGTCACCTTCAGTCTTTTGGTATTGTGGTCACTGGTTTGGCCCCCTTATAGTCTCGACTCTCATTATGGTATATGTCACCTTTGGTTTTTTTGTAGCGCCTTGGCGGGCCTTGTTAGCCAGAATTAAGCGAAAAGTGTTATCTCAGACTTCTACTCTTGCCACTACTTTGAGAGCTCTAATCTATAATTACATATATTATTGACAATTGTGTACGGGCATTGTGTTTGTTCAATGTTGTGTATGTACTATGTACTCTGGGCGTCGCACATCCCAATCAAGTCATAATAAGATTGAATGGTCTTCGAATCGTGTTACTTGTGGGTATTAGAGTCAAAGGACTCTAGTACTACTTGTATTCAAACACATAACACTAAAAATAGCATTATTTGGGTGTTTTTTTAGCCTCCCGTTCCGCGCCATTCCCGTTCCGGACCCCTTCCCGTTCCCCCGTTCCGCAGGGAGGCCCGTCGCCGATAACTCTAGATTAATGTTCTCTGGAAAAAAGAACTTTTTTTTTTTTTGGGAAAGTAGTAATAAATTAACAAAAAAGAGAAAACAAAAGGAAGGATACAAATCCCAATAGTAGGGGTTGGGAAGGGGGAATACAAGGAGAGAAGGATGGGATTCTGCTGCTGCCATTTACATTTTTTAAACACCTGTGTTAAAGGAAGCTAGGGGAATCATTCATACAAAGCAGTACATAAGAATTGATCCTTTGAATGTCAAAGACCAAAGGGAAGTAGGGTTCAAAATGTTTGCCCTGAAATAGTCTCATTTCTGAAACTCCATAGGTGCGAGAAGAGAAGATCTCCATAGGTTCCAATGTGGTATGTCAAGATATTTGACATGGCTAATCAGCAAATCTCTGACCGTGATGGGAGTTGGGTGAAGAGAATGAATCTTCTGTTGAATAAACTTGAGACTCTTCTTATTACACGGACAATAGAAAAAAAGGTGTTCTAGTGTTTCTTCCTATTGATCGCATCTAGGACATAAGCCTAGGAGTTGCAGAAATCTCTTTGCTGTGGCACCAACCCACAAGGCTTTATGTAATATATGAGCCACATCAAAAAACTTAGCTTAATGGATTTTGGGAAGGCCCATAGACAGAAGAATCTGTATTGCCATTGTTTAATACTCCAGTTGAGTCCCCATCTATTGTTAAGCTTCTTCTTGAGACTGTTATCAAGCTTGCCTTTGGGGTTGTAGGACTGACCGATCACTTTGGAGATTGTCTTAAGAGACCTGGCTTCTGGACAAGCTGTGGTATTGATAACCAAATTTTTCTGCATAGTTTGGATTTTGATTGAAATTGCATCTGCAGCAGCATTAAACAGTCCATACTCCTAAATGATGGTAGGAGTGGACATCCATTTACAATCCTTATATACATCCTTCCAGCTCTGGATACCCGATCTGAATGATTTATGAGAGCTTCAAGTGAGTTCTAAAGAGAGCTTCTTTACAAGTTGACCACCCCACAAAGAGTCCTGCAAAAAAAAATATAAAGTTGGATGCCAGATGGGAGGAGAGGACAACCTCCTCCTTAATCTTAAACCAAGAGTTGTGTGCAGATAACAAGTAAAATCGATGATGATGGATGACGAATTCGGAGCAACGAGAACTCCAAAATGAACCTGATAACGATAAGTATCATGAATTTTTAAATGAATCTAATGGAAGAACCTCCAGTTTGTGAACAAATAACAAGATTAAGAATGAAATGATGATGACTTTGAAGCAATGAGGTCTAGCATTGGCTATTAGAGTTCCCGGAAGCCAGCGGGTTGAATCTGGTGTGGGATTGCACAAGAGGGGAGTTACTCCGCTCCTTTGTCACAGATAACCTGGATGGAATAAAGTCACCAATTTCCCTTTGGACTTCAGGGATACTGATGTGCTGACAATATTCTGCTCGATGACTTTATGAAAGAAGTACTTCGAAATGGGATTCTCCAAAATGGTTACTCGCACACAACAATGCTTGAGTGGAATATTGGCGAAATGATTGCAGCATTTCGGTCTTGAAAATCTCTATAGACATGAAGGCAATAAGGATTAGTTAATTTGACATCAGAGAGCTCCGGGATGGATCTAGATGTGATTACTAAATACGTTGCTGCTAGTCATGATCTGAGATTTGAATGAATTTTTATGTGATTGATTTGATCTGTCATGTGATGTCATGTGGCATGATTGTCGTCATTGTACAAGTGCTGGATTTGTGTCGTCTAGTGCGTCGGTACTTAGAGTCAGTGTCTACTGAACTAGTTTATGACTTATGTTTCATTTTGCAGGTGTAATCGAGGGCGATTACAATTCTTTCAAGAGGGGGGTATGTCACAAAATGGTGACGTGGCATGACCACTTGCTATCGTGGACAGACAATACGAACAGATGACGTGGCAGCATATGACACGGCAGCTGTACGGATGCCTGAAATTCGCGCTGACATGTCAACCGGCATACTGTACGGAATTCCGAAAATCACGCTAGTTGCTTTTTGGCAGTTTTTTAGGACGAGTTGCTTTGGTATCCCTTGTAAGAATAAAAGGACCCTTAGGGGCCTCACTCTTCAAAGCATCTAACGCAGAGGCTGAGAGCAGAGGACCCCTCCAAGGATTGTACTTTGTTCAAGCATTAATATAATAAAGAAATACTGAAAGGAGTGCCAGGCTTTGAGGCCACTACCTCTGGGCACGGAACTATGTCGGGCCTTGTCGACTCAAGTTTTAAAGTTGTGAATTCTTTTCAATGATTCTCTCGTCTGTCGTGTTGGATTCTCGTCTTGGGGTGCCCAAGCCTATGACAGTACACTTGGCCCTTCGGTTGGCACTTTAGTGAGTCCAAAACAAGACCTCAACTCGTTTGTGTGCCATCTCAATTGATCACCAAACTCGAGACTATAGACCTTCCTTGGAAACCCAAGCTAGGGTGTCAGATGGTGGTATGGGACATCCATCGTGGAGGTGAGGCAGTAAGTCAAAGTATCTACAAGCTCCTAGGCTCGAGGGTGAGCCAATAAGGCTCTATGGCTGGGAGGGGAGTTGGTTGTCTATTTTTTATGTTGTCCTATTTACAAGCAAATATTAAAGGAGGACTAATAACAATATCAACTCCATTATGCATGGTATGGGCTAAATATTACGACATCCCGACTAACGTCATAAGTGCCCAATAGTGGGTGTATACCTAGGTACCAATAGACATTTTCACTACCAATTCTTTCAAATGTAATTCCTACTAAGAATTGCTAAAACAAGCCTTGATTCACCACGTAGTATGTCAGCATATGCATTCCAAGAAATATGTTTTGAGAGAAGTACCGAATTGAACTCCGATTTTTCTGATTCCTCTCATAGCGTTAGAGTTTCACGCATTCATAAGCAGGAAATAGACCATAGATAATAATGAATTTTAAGACAGAAATTTCAATCAGGAAACATATCCCTCAAAATTGCTTAAACTTACCTCCCGAACAGCTGTGACTTCTGCATGAGCTGTTGGATCCATGTATTCAAGGACCATGTTGTGACAACTGACAACAATCTCATCCTTCAACACCACCACTGCACCAAAAGGTCCACCATGGCCACAATTCACACCTTCATAGGCTTCCTGAACTGCCTTATGGAGAAAATTGTAGTCCCTGTCTTGAACCTCTGCTAGTTTAAAACGAACTATACACTCAGTCAAACATGTTCTGCGAAAGGACGAAAGGAACAAAGAAGAATCCAGCGGATGAAGATAGATTTATTAATACACACCCTCATGATGACCAGCAAAGGTTGAGGCAACAGAAATAGTATTATCATTTCCAACGACTTTCACATCCACTGGGGAACACAACGATCACCCTCAAAAGCTTGACAGCACAGATCATATAGTAAAGAAAACCTTGTTCGCACTCACCAGTATCATCCATGACTCCGCCTAGAAGAAGAGAGAGTAACGTCGTAGGAACAATCCCAAGAGGCTCAAAGATATATCAGACGCGTCTTGAACTTAAGACCTGCCAGTCAAGAGGCAAATGGGGTGATAAAAGGGGGGGAAGGGACAACCAAAAAAGGTGTGCCTGGCATTATTCATACTACGATCATGAAATTTTGCTGCCCTAGCACACCAGGAAATCTCTTGCAGACATGCATGCAAGACACATGTAGGCCGTTGTTCAAGCATAAACCTCTAGCACGTCCATATTAATAAGCACTTGCGTCTGAGGCGCTATGGCATCGTTTCGAAATTGAACAGACGAGTGGGGTATATATACCCGCAAAAGAAAGAACAGAAACAACGCACGGCAAGCTTCGATGCGCCCTCTTCTCCTCGTCTGAGTTTCTCGCACACGTGTTTATTTTATGACCGGAGTAGCGCCCGCCGTGGAGACCCCGACTCAAGAGACGTAAGAGGGCTCCCCCATAGGCTCTCTATATCGGAGGGCCCTCAAAACTTTTAATAGTTGCATTTTAAGAATAACACATCCCTATAGGAAGCAAGCCAAGTTTTGAAGGGTCCAATTTGGGAAAAGGACAATGAGAAAACCTAGTGTAGGAGGTCAAAAGGTAGAGTCACCTACAATAGCAAGTCATTTCTTGAAAACAAGGGCCCTTTTGTATTTAGGGGGTGGTTGAAAGACCCCCGAGCCTAAAGGCGTTTTATAAATGTCCTACATTTTTGGAAAAAATAAAGGGTGTATGGGTCTACCTCTCAGGATTTAAAGAGCCCCTCAAAAGCACCTTTAGAGGGCCTATGGGGGAGCCCTCTAAGAGGATTAATGCTTAAGATTTGCATCAAAAGGCTTGTCGTCTTCCACTTCGTGATAGCAGTCGTCTTTTGAGCGGCCCTTATTTGCTTGCTGCTTTGTGGTGCTTTTGATTGGCCCTTTGACTATGTTAAATGAATGTTTGGTGACCGGAGACTCGGGTTGGAAAGCAGAAGCATCATTTCCACACGACCTAGTCCCAACACACACACACACACACAATTTGGAAGGATGTGCACACACAAAGCAGGCTTTTGAAGGCTTGCCATTTTTCGTCCTCCTTCCAATTTGGTTGTCTCGGTGTGCGTGCACGTGTGTGTGTGTGTGTGTGTTTTGATGTATTATTATACTATTTATACACAAAAGAACATTAAGTTTAAAAGATAATTGGTTTTAGACATTAAGAAGGTGATTTGCACAAAAATGACATTTGATTCGTTTTTGTACAATATGATTAAAATGATCATCACTTTTCAGTTATCCTATACATCAAGACTAAACCATATTATGAGAATGAAATTTATCTTCATCTTCGACGTCAAATTGCAACAAAGCTAAACCTTTTTAAGCAATGATAAAATTCTCACATGCATCTATATAGACAAGACAACATATTTTGTTAGACTTGGCTAGTATGACAAGTGTCAAAGAACCTATCAGTTGTTATCCGTGTCATACTTGAAAATTATTAGAGTATTCCAAACCAAAACTGCATTCTGAAATTCGTATCCATGTGATCTTGAAAGCCTTACTTTGTAGTAACATTTTACTTCATCAAAGAGTTCAAACCTATTTAACCATCAATAAAATGATTTGAGAAGCCGTGTTTTGCAACGAAATCCATAAATATATGGATCTTGCATAATTCAAACAAACATATTTTAGAGTGTAGCAACATATGCCATCAGAGATATTTACTGAGGACAAAAATCTTGCTAAGTGAAGCAACAACTAAAATCAATCGTGTTTCGAGCTAAGAATTAAGCCCTAACAAACCCCGCTTTAGTCTAAGTAGAGTACAATCAACCAATGAAAGTACTCTCACCTAGTTAAGCATTCAAAACCCAATCAGAATCTTAGTGAAACAAATACCATGTGTAAACTACTCAAGTCAAGGAGACCAAACGCGGTGTTTATGACTTGATCTAAGAGTGCACGCTATTCATAGCACAAAGTAAATGTGCATTTATCTGAGATTTTTTAGAAGAAGACTATAAATATCTCCATAAGATAAAAAATTACATTGGAGCATTATACTATGCCTTAGATATTCTCAAGGTAGTAGAGGAAACAATCTGCTCTAGGCTCTTAGTACAACAAAAAACCAATAGCCAACCTCAAGAGCAACAATCTATTTGGCTAGAATCACTCCTTGAACTTTGGTATCATGCCAATTTTAAAATCAAACCAAACAGCATAGATTTTGACTTATAAAGTAAAGCTATAGTATTCCATGATCCATCAGTCCATGCCAACTTCGTCTTTAAAAGGGATAAATCAAATATGTGCTACACAACAATCTTAAGGCTTATTTTTATAAAAACCTATGTCCTTGTCTTAAGGTACAATTATTTACAGTAACCATTGATAGATAAGACCTATATTCATTGATTATGGTGTCAAACATTGAGCAGATGCTCCCAAATATTTAGATGCATAGATTAAAACCAAATTCTACGAATATGGTATCAAGACCTATGAAGCTAGATCAAGGATGCATTCCAAGCCGATCAACCATCCAGAGCATATGTGTAGGGTCAAAAGCAATAAAAAATAGTCTTAGGAGTCAGCTAAACATAATTCAGCAACCAATATAAGAAATAAATGTCCCAGCGGTATTGTAACAGCCTATTATTAAAGCCATTCCTAAACTTGTAACAACCAAAGGAATTATGCCCAATAGGTGCCACAAATCCCAAAAGGGAGAGATGACTTAAGTAAACCTGAGTAGCAATCAGTATGTAAACCATAGATAGAACCAGTTTGTAAAACCAAAAAAGCAACTAGAAAGTAAGTTGGAATAGCTACCAAATTGTAAAATCAGAGTAACAGCAAAAACATCAAGGTTTTTTATAACCAAGGCCAAAAAACAAATCAAGCACGAGCTTAGCAATTTCCAAAGTTAGTATTCATAATCACAGCAAGAGTTAAAAAGTCAGTAAAGCATCTTCAAAATTAAAAAGGCCCCAAGATTTGAGCAACCCATAGTTTCCACTTTACATAGAGAGGAGGACCTCATCAAAATTTCATATTCTTAGGACTACAACAATGTCAGAATTATGTATTTCAAGCATCCAAGATGTCGAATGCAAACCATACCAGTAAATCCAAAGCGTTGCATTTCTTTAACAAAATACCATAGCCAAAAGAAATCCTCAAGCCCAAGGCAATAAGCATGATTCCATCCTTGTTTAATTCCCATTCCACAACCAACTAATATGACATCTTTACAGCTAGCTAATTATTAGCGCAATCTCAATGAATTATAAGAAGAGAAAGACAAAAACGTCCCAAGTCTGATTTGAGGGTTAGAGGACCCTCACCTTAAGTATCTGCAAGGATTAGAGATAACAAGCCTTCATTTTGTGCAAAGCCTTAGCGTCTTCATCATCCATCTCAACATTCAATAGGTAACGAGGGGATTGTAAGTAACGAGAAGATCAAGATTACCATGGTGGGAGCAAATCAATCCAACAAGATAATGACTGTGAAGTTAATGAACAAAGAAGTTTTGACCTTGCCATGCAAAGAACTGTAAAGTATTCAAGTGTATGAGATATATAAAGCACCCAGGTTCCCAAGGACATACCCGAGTGAATGCCGGATGTAGAAGTTAAGGCAAACCATAAAGAAATGCAACAGTTTTTAAATAGAGGGTTGAGCCTATTGGCGAATCAAGAGGAAGAGGAGACGTCAGTCAGAGACACGAAGTAGAGCCAAAAGACGAGAGAAAACATTGATCATGGCATGTCATTGTGTCTGCAAGGAATGGAGCCCGCTTTTGGGGAGAGAGAGAAAAACATACCAAAAGATATCCCATACTAAGCCTCTTCCAACCTAATAAAAGGGGGATCCCAATAGTTTGGCAAACCATAATGAGAAAAGAAAGGTTTTAAAAAGAGAAGTGCAGCTTGATGTGTATGTGAGAGTTTTCTTGCATGGAATGAAATGTTCTTGCTTAGAAAAATGATCGATAGCAATCCAAATCATATCATGATTGTGAGCAGCGAGTGGAAAACTAGTAACAAAATCCATAGAAATGTGTTCTTAAGGACTTTTAGGAATGGGGAGAGGGTGTAAATAACGTAATATGTTACACATTGCTGCTTTAATCTTTTGGCAAATTAAACAAGATGAAAAGTTTTTGTTTGAAGTAGATTTTTTTTTGTATGGTGTATTCAAGGAATGTGTGCACTAGATTTTCAAGCATATGCAACCATGTGGTTTTAAATTCATCTTCTTATGCATAAGTATCAGACATAGAATCAAATGAAGTGCCTGCAATAATTGATAGATTATTAAGAGAGGGTCTTCAATTCAAAGTATCATCCACAACGTTTAGGTTGGTATTGAATGTTGGGTTGAAAACTTTGAATAAAAGCAGTCCACTTAAAATGTTCATCATCTCTTAGGGTTTGAGATAATAAGTAATTTATATTTTACTGATCCGTTTTAATTATCAAGTCATCACCTATTAAATAATTTTTCCAAATCTTTAGAGCATGCACTAAAGCAATCAATTCTTTGTCATATATAATGAATTTAGATTCAGAAGGTTTAAATTTATGACTTTCAAATGAAAGTGGATAGCTATCTTGCATAAGAATTGCACCGATACCTTTTCCACTTGCATCAATGACTACAACAAAGAATGGTGGGTCAAAATCAAGCAATCGTAACACAGGTGTATTAGTCAAAGGATTCTGAAGTGCAGTGAATGAGCTTTCTTGTAAGTGAGTCCATACATTTGGAGTATTTTTCTTTAACAGGAGAGTCAAATAATGAGATAAATAAGCAAAATTACAAACAAGGCTTGACGACGGTCAACAAAGGAGAGAATTGGTTCCCGCGGGGGCTCGTGTTGAGGAAAGCTTGTATGCACCACACCAAAGGTTACAATTCTTGGAGTAATCTTGAGATGACCCTCAATTTTCATCTTCCCTTCTTTGAATTTTAAAAGAGCTTGACTTTGTACCTCTTATGGTGTTACGAGACTGGGCACCCTCCTGTTGTAGTGGTTAGCTGCAATTGGGATAGCTGGCATAATGGTTAATTATGTGTTGTCTATTTATTTTACTAATTGAGTTGATGATGATTTTGTAGAGTGGAATGCGGGGAGTTGATGAAGAGGCGACTGTAATTACTCTTGGCCATTATATATTTGCACAGTATCTTAGAACATCATTTCAATAAGCCACTATGTCTCTGTAAATAGTTGTAGTGGGAACTCCCCTTATGGGTCATGCAAGAACTAATGAGCTTCACTCATTTGCAAAAGTAAAGTGGTTGTAAAAAGAGGGGCCTCAATTTTTGGCACCTTAAACTCAAAAATAATATATTAAATACCAACTCCACAAGAGAGGTGCAGTGGAGTTTGGGGCTAGATTTAGGCCTTTCTCTTGCAGATTCTCTTCTCTACTCTCTTATGCTATGGTTATTTGTTGTGTACTCTCTAATCTATTCTCCATCCCTTACACTCTCTTACAAGCATGTCTATGTCAATTCTATGTTTACTGTGTGTGTGTGTGTGTGATAGTCTAGGTGTAAGTGTGTGTGCTTGGAAATTGGAAGAAGAGGTGGACAGGTTGATGGTGATGTTTGGGAGCTTGTGTTGAATAATTTAAGCGGTCGATCTCCCCCTCTTCTCCCAACAGTGGTATCAGAGCAAACAAGTTCGAGTTAATTGGCATCAGATTTCAATTGCAAGAAGGTAATTTCTCGAATCGATAACCTCGAAATTGCAATTTATGAAATTTGCAATACAAAGACTGAAGGATTTGTGGAAATTCAAAGCTTAATCGATCGAATTTGCAAAACAAATTTTGCTTGGTCGTTAATCGGCGACGAATCGGCAACTAATCGAAAAGCGGCTTCCAATTTCGGCTTCATGATTATCAAAATACGGTATGTCGAGTCTCAAACTTCAAATTTAAAGCCTAGTAAGTGCATATTGTGAAGGCGAGAAAGAGAGCAGGGGTCGAAGAAAAACAAAAGAACTTGAAATTTGGAAGAGTCTTGATTCAACAAGATTGGCACTCGAGGTCGAAGATTTACGACATCGACTTCGTAAGCTAAAGCAAAATTGTCGGAATCAATTAATGAAGAGGTGATATGATTGACACGGTATGCGTTTCTGAACTCGGGGCTTCATCGTCGCTCGTAAGGATTTAATTCCTGCATTGGATTGAATTCCTCGACATGCTGTGGGAGACCTACCTTACACACAAAAAGGCTACATTCCCGACTACTACAGAAACGAGCCCAGTCAGGCCAGAAAGATTCGGCCTGGTGTACGGAGTACTTTTGCCTTCTTGCACTCGGGTCGAAACTGTCTACTGCAATCACCATGTGTAACTCTTCCTTGGCGCTATCATTTTCAGCCTGAGAGGTCCTTGTCTTCAACTTTTGCCATGCAATTGCAATACACACCTTTTAATTCAAAGTGTGGCCATTAAGAAAGTCTCAAAACTTTAAGGGTTTAAAAAGTGAGGCCATTAAGCTTCAAGCCTCAAAACTTTACTTGTTTAAAAAGTGAGGCCATTAAGCTTTTTAAAAAAAAAGAGTGTGGCCATTGAACATTAAGCTTCAAAGACCGTCCTTACAAAGTTTGGCCAACTCAAGGGTTGAAGTGCATAAGAAGGTGGTCACTCCATCCTAAGTCGGCAACCAACCGAGCATCAAAAAAAATAAACGAACAATACGTGCTCCATTGGCCTAGCGGTACAGGAAACTCGAAAATAACATTCGATTTAATTAGACGGTGAAATTATCGAATGTAATACCATTAATTTTGGGAATACGAGAGATCGGGCGCCACAAAATTCGATCAGCTCGCAAACGCACAGTCGGACCGTCCATTTTTCTGGCAATTTCCTAGCACCTTGCCATTCCGGACTAGACACCACCGCTATTTCTCAGCTAAGTACATTACATTTCTGTGATTTATTTTACTCTTTTATTCCACATATTGCATCTGTGAATATCACCAAATAGCCTTTTTAAGCATTACCATTTAAATATTTATTAAAATATATTTTTAAAAAATAAAAAAAGAGAAAAAAAATTAAGAAAAATTATAAAAATATAAAAACCACGCAATCATGACACACCTTCCTTAGGCACCCACGATTGCGGAACAACTTCAAAATCTGCAACAATCACTCACATACGAACGCATGCGAAGGCAAGAACTTGAAGATAAATTATTGCATTCTCCACGCATCGAATCTGCATCGGCACCCAAGAAAAACAAAATTAGCAGAAAAGCCTTCACTTTCAAGGATTTTGATGGCACTAAAGATGCTAGCACGGTTCTAGCATGGGTTAGTCAACTAGATGACTATTTTCATGATGAAAACTTTCCCGAGCGTGAAATGGTAAAGTGTGCATCAAATAATCTCACAGCGCTGCATTGTGGTGGAACGCCACCAAACAACATGGAAGAAGACCACGCACCTCGCATGCATTTAAAAAAGTGTTTTTACCCCAATTTTTGCCCACACAGTACAAAGCTAAAGCACGACGTCAATGGGACTTAATTCGACAGGGTCGAAATGAAGATGTACAGGGTTACATCGACCGTTTTTGGAATTGTTTAATTCAATTGCAAGCTATTGAACATGTTAGTCGCGCAGGAAATTGAAGCGAAAGTACATATCAAGCTTGGTACTACAAATTGGTGCTGAGGTAGATATGTTCGAGCCGGATTCTCTATCCAAGGCTATTAATTTGGCTCTCAATGCAGAAAAGAAGAAAGGTGGACAATCCTCTCACACTGATCAACCTGCTAACACTAACCGCAACAAGAGACCTCCTTTCTCTACTAACTTTGACAGAAAGAAACACCAAAGCCGTACTTGTTTCAAGAGACGTAGATTCGGCAATTCTCCTACAACTGCTCAACCTCATACAAGCAACAACAATACTAACACCCAGCAATGAGGAAACCAAAATTCTTTCAACCAACGTTCTCCTCCAAATGCTTTCAGTTTGGTCACTATGCAGATAAGTGCCCAAATGGTCATGCTAAGGGCAATGGTCAATCCAATGGCCATTCAAATGGAGTCAACAGGAATTCAAGTCAAAAACCCTTCAACAACAACCGCCCCAACGGAGCTACTCTTAACCTCATTGAAGATGCTACACCCGACGACAATGAAGTGGAAGTTAACTACGGTGAGGGATATGATCCTGATTATGATAACGATCATCCTCAGGTACTCATATATCTCCTCACACTTTGTTTAAAGTGCAAGGCACTGTTAAGGGTGAAAATGTCACCATTCGATTAGATGATGGTAGTAGCCATGATTTCATTTCCACACGATTGGCACAACAACTATCACTTTCTGAAATCTCATCACCTCACAAGGTCAAAACTGTTTTTAATAATCAACGTTTTAATTGTAAAACTCAAGTCACTGTTCAAGTTTGCATTGGTGAATTCACACAAGCACGTACATTTTTGGTAGCACCATTGCACGGTCTTGACATGATTTGGGAATGCCATTTCGTCATGAATTTGACCTGTTGATTAATTTAAAAACACGTACAATGTCTCTCACTCATAATTAAAAAAAATTCTCCATCCAAGTTACACTGGCACATCAAAAATTTCCACTCCTCTCTCACACAAGCAAAAAGAGCAATTCGAAAACAGAGAAAAACCTATCTAGTATTGGTAAATCAAATTTCTGCTGAAACTGAAACTTCACGTAATTCCACACACGATGAATTTCTCTCACAATTTAAAGATTGTTTCATGCATGATCTGCCACCTGGAATTCCACCATCACGCCCAGAAGACCACAAAATTGATATTATACCGGGTAGTGAACCTCCTTGTAGAGCACCTTATCGTGTAAATCCAGCCGCACACAGGGAGATACAAACTCAAATTACTGATTTACTTGACCGAGGCCTAATCTGACCTAGTAGTTCACCATACGGAGCTCCAGTACTTCTTGTCAAGAAGAAAAATGGAACCTTTCGTATGTATATCGACTACAAGGCTTTAAACAAGATCACCATTAAGAATAGGTTTCCTATTCCTAGAGTGGATGACCTATTAGACAAACTGAAAGGGGCAAACATCTTTAGCAAAATTGACCTCAAATGAGGGTACCATCAAGTTAAAATGCTTGAACATGATCTCTACAAAACTGCTTTTAGAACACAAACTGGACACTATGAATTCCTCGTCATGCCATTTGGTTTGACAAATGCACCAGCCACATTCACACGCATGATGAATCGAATTTTCATTGACCATCAAGATTTTGTGATTGTATTTTTTGATGACATTTTGGTATTCAGTAATTCTGAAGAAGAGCATAAACAACACTTATGAATGGACCGATTTACAAGAAGGCTCATTTAATGCACTTAAACATGCTTTGACTAATGCACCTATCTTGCAATTGCCTAATTTTGAAAGACCATTCTTTGTGGTAATTACTGATGCTAGTGGAAAAGGTATTGTATCAAATATTTACTTTCTCAGCCCTTAATAGATGATAGACATATTAAATGGGCCGCTTTTATTCAAAGTTTTCAGCCCAACATTCAATACCAACCCGGTAAAGAAAACGTTGTAGTTGATGCATTGAGTAGAAGACCCTCACTTAATCATCAATCAACCATTACGGGAACTTCATTTAACACTATGTCTGACACTTATGCACATGATGATGATTTCAAAACGACATGGTTGCACATGCTTGATAATTTTGTACACACATTTCTCGAATACACTATTCAAGAAAACTTCCTTTATTTCAAACAAAAACTGTGTGTGACTAAACCTTTCCGTACACTAATTATTGAAGAATTGCACAAACCACCTTATGCTGGACATAGAGGATTTGTTGCAACTTTTCAAAATTTATGTCGTGATTTCTATTGGCCTACTATGAGAATGGATGTCAAACAGTATGTTTCAACTTGTCTGATTTGTCAAAAAATCAAAGCAGCTACTACAGGTAAGAAATTGGGACTTTTACACCCTCTCACCATTCCTGAAAGACCTTGGGAACATATTTCAATGGATTTTGTTACTAGTTTCCCACTCACAATGCACAAACATGACATGATATGGACTATTATTGACTGTTTCTCTAAACAAGCATATTTGTTTCTTGTAAGAAAACACTCACAGCACATCAAGCTGCACTTTTGTTTCTTAAGACTGTTTTCCCACATCATGGTTTGCCTAAAGTGATTATTTCTGATCGAGATTCAAAATTTTGTAGTGCTTTTTGGACTACTGTGTTTGACAATCTTGGCACTACACTTGAGTTCACTTTTGCATTTCATCCTGAATCTAATGGTCAAACCGAAGTCACCAACCGCACTATTATTTACTTGTTAAAGGCTTATGTTTATTCTCAACCTAAGAAATGGGATGATTATCTACATATTTTGCAATTTGCATACAACAACACCACTCACATTGCCACGGGTAAGTCTCCATTTGAAATTGTATATGGTCACTCTCTTCCTACTCCTGCTTCACGTCTTTCTAATGTTATGCCTACCGCTGATGATTTCACTACTGACTTTCATGATATTTATGCAAGTGTGCATTCTGCCATTAAACACTCACAAGAACTTTACACCAAGCATGCTAACAAGCACCGCAAGGCACACCAATTCAAAGAAGGTGATCATGTTTTACTTCGCATCGAAAAACGAAGGATCAAAAGTGTTGATACTAATGTCTTTGTTAAGCTTGCTCCTCGTTTTTATGGACCTTTCAAAATTTCAGCTATCATTAATGACGTTTCTTTTTGTTTAGAACTACCTGCACATTGGCACATTCACAATGCCTTTCACATTAGTCTTTTACGCCCATTCCAAGGACCCCTACCTACACACCACAGTTATGAAGACCCACCTTCACTTGTAGACCAAGAAGAGCAACTCATCCCTGATAAAATAGTTGACCATGAGACCACCACTACACGCACTGGAATGGTTTATAACCGTTACCTTTTGACTTTCAAGGGCCACCCTAGAGAGGATGCCAAATGGATGCCTGAAAAGTTTTTTCGCAACTTTCCCGACATTCTCCACACTTTCCATCACTCACGGTCCAGTTGATTTCTCTATTGAGCAACTGAGGACGGTTGCTATCCCTGGTGGGAGGGATGTTACGAGATTGGGCACCCTCCTGTTGTAGTGGTTAGCTGCAATTGGGATAGCTGGCGTAATGGTTAATTATGTGTTGTCTATTTATTTTACTAATTGAGTTGATGATGATTTTGTAGATTGGAATGCGGGGAGTTGATGAAGAGGCGACGGCAATTACTCTTGGCCATTTTATGTTTGCACAGTATCTTAGAACATCATTTCAATAAGCCACTATGTCTCTGTAAATAGTTGTAGTGGGAACTCCCCTTATGGGTCATGCAAGAACTAATGAGATTCACTCATTTGCAAAAGTAAAGTGGTTGTAAATAGAGGGGCCTCAATTTTTGGCACCTTAAACTCAAAAATAATATATTAAATACCAACTCCACAAGAAAGGTGCCGTGGAGTTTGGGGCTAGATTTAGGCCTTTCTCTTGCAGATTCTCTTCTCTACTCTCTTATGCTATGGTTATTTGCTGTGTACTCTCTAATCTAATCTCCATCCCTTACACATCTCTTACAAGCATGTCTATGTCAATTCTATGTTTACTCTGTGTGTGTGTGTGTGTGTCATAGTCTAGGTGTAAGTGTGTGTGCTTGGAAATTGGAAGAAGAGGTGGGCAGGTTGATGGTGATGTTTGGGAGCTTGTGTTGAATAATTTAAGCGGTCGATCTCCCCCTCTTCTCCCAACATATGGATAGCCGCAATCGATGATTTCTCAGAGCTATTTAATGCTTACGACGCCTCTTCTCTTCTTTCAATTCCACTTTCTTTAGTGATGTTGAGTACCGCCCTTCTAAAAATCCTTCAAAGCTCTTCGATGTCAAGTTGGTGTTAGGAAATATGATATAGCTAAGTAGATAATTCAATAGATTAATTAATGGAGAGAGATAATTTTCACACACAAGAGATTATAGAGTAGAGAGAGAGAGTACACACGATATACGTGGTTCACCCAATGTGGGCTACGTCCACGTGAAAACAGCCACTCAACGGCTTTAGTACTTCAAAACAAGAAGTAGATTACAAAGGGATTATACCCTTTTGGAGCTCCCGCCTTGCTTCACTCTCACTACCTCACATCAACTTCACAATGCACCACAATGCTTCACAATCCGTTTTTGTGTATAGAAGAGGCCTCCTTTTATAGGCCAAAAGGGCTACCCTCTCTCATGAGAGGTAGCCACGTGTAGCCGCCCTTGTGTAGACAAGTCCAAATCGGACCCTCCAATCCGCCCATGTGTGGCCGCCCTTGAAAAGACAAGTCCACCTTTGAAATCGGCCACTGGCCATTGAATTCGACCACTGGCCAAACAACCTGTCATTTTTCGACCACTTTCCGACCGTCGTCCGGCCATAATATCCCGGCGAAAAGGAATATTCCAACAAAGCCAGTCTCGAGATGATGGCTTCTCCTCATAAGGGAGCCTTACAAATGTGGGTTTTTAATACAGAAAATTACAAGGGGTAAATCAGGCTCCATACTTAATAATCTCCCACTTGGAGACTGGTCTCCACACCAAACCTGTGACTGCTTTCCATCCTGGCTTCTTACCCTTGAATGTCGATTGAAGATGAGCAGAAGCTCAACTTTTCCTGGTTGACCACCTTTGTAAACATGTCTGCAGGATTTTCACTTGTATGCACCTTTCCTAGCTTTAGTTGTCCCTCTTCCAGAAGAGTGCGTATGAAGTGATATCTCACCTCAATGTGATGTGTCCTTGAACGAAAGGCTGAATTATTTGCAAGATTGATAGCACTTTGAATATCACTGTACAAGACACAATTATCTTGTTTGAATCCAAGCTCTTTTAAGAATCTTTGAAGCAACAAAATTTCTTTGCTTGCCTCTATCATTGCTACATACCTTGCTTCCATGGTGGTAGAAAGTGAGACCACTTTCTGCAGCTTTGAAGCCCAGCTTACCGTTGTGTCTCCAACCGTGAATACATAGCCAACAGTGCTCCTTCGAGTATCTTTGTCACCTGCCATATCTGCATCAATATATCCTTCCAGAAAAATATCAATTCCTCTAAAATACAAAGCATTTGTTGTTGTTCCTTTTAGATACCTAAGTATCCACTTCACAGCTTGCGAGTGCTCTTTACCTGGGTTGTCCATGAACCTACTTACAACTCCCACTGCATGTGCAATGTCTGGCCTTGTCCAGAACATAGCATACATAAGAGAACCTACCGCTGCAGCAAATGGAACTTTAGACATATAGGCTATCTCCTCTTGTGTCTTTGGACACATATCCTTGGTTAGTTTAAAGTGACCAGCCAAAGGTGTAAAAGCCATTTTTGCATTTTGCATTGCAAACCTTTCTAGTATCTTTTTGATGTAATCCTCTTGAGATAGCTTTATTTCTTCTTCGTCCTTTCCCTTGATATCTTCATACCGAGTATCCTCTTTACAACACCTAAATCTTTCATTGAAAAAGATTGAGACAGCTCTTCTTTTAGGTCTTTGATGTATTGCATGTTAGCACTTGCAATTAGCATGTCATCACATACGACATTAGGATGATGAACTTCCCATCTCCCTAATTCTTCGTGTAGACGCAATGATCTAAGTTGCACCTTCTGAATCCATAATCCAGCATCCATCGATCGAACTTTCAAGTACCATTGTCTTGATGCTTGCTTTAAACCATACAATCCCTTCTTTAATCTGCAAACCATTTTCTCCTTACCTTTTACTTCATACCCCTTTGGTTGAAGTATGTAAATTTCCTCCTCTAAGTCACCATGAGGGAATGCCGTATTTACATCCATTTGCTCAAGATTCAAATCATGAGCAGCCACAAGACTTGAGACAATCCTAATTGAGTTCATTTTTACAACAAGAGAAAATATTTCATTGAAGTCAATATTTTTCTTTTGAGAAAACCCTTTTACCACAAGCCTGGACTTGTACCTTTTCTTCCCACTTCTTCTTCCTTCAACTTATACACCCATTCGTTTTGCAGTACCCCCTTACCTTAGGCAACTCAACCAACTCCCATGTTTGGCTGCGATGTAATGAGTCCATCTCCACTTGCATGCTCTTTATCCATTCTTCTTTGGATTCGTGCTGCGTAACTTTCTCGTATGATTCCGACTCTCCATAATCTGAGATCAAGAGATGGTTGAAGGAAGGAATAAACCTTTATGGAGGTCTACATGCTCTTGTACATATTCGGGGGATAGGTTGAGGTTCCTCATTTGGTTGACATTGTTGTATGTTGTCACCATTTGCACTCCTCGAGTCTTCACCATTCTCAAGCTCCATGTACTCATCACCTGTTTCTTTTGTTTGTTTTCTTTCCAAGTAATCTTTGTACATATTTTGTGTCATAATAATCAATATCTAATTCTCCTAAATGATTTTCTCATATTAAACTGATCATTTAACGTGGGAAAGTGCCAAGGGAGAAAAGGCTAGAATATTGGTTAGGCTAGCAGACCGGTCACAATAGGGATCCAAAAGGAGGGAAAATAGGGATCCAAAGGGGGGGCCATCTGCAAAAGAGCCATGTGCAACAATGGGCTAAAAAGACCCTAAGGTTCATCCCATTAAGACTTCCAAAATGCTAAGGTTCCAAAATTCAAAGGTTGTGTCCAAAGGGTTAAAGCTTAGGGGGAATTGGATGCTTTGTGTGCTCTCCAAAGTCAATGCATATCCCTACATGGGACGGGGCGAGCCCTTCTTCTAGGGGATGAGAGAGAAAGTCACACACACACACACACACACACACACACACACACACACAGAGGCTCCCTTTACACAAAGGGAATGAGGGACACATGTCAGCTCCCTAGGCCAGATGCCCACAAGGTGTGCCCAATTTCTATTGGATGACCCTTGAAGTGGACCAATGAGAATTAAGCTAGAGTAAATCTAGTTTAATTAATTTAAAAACATTTAATAAAAGAAACCAATGAGAATTAAGTCTCCTAGAAGACTATTGGGCAGTCTCCCAAGGGGTCCAATGAGCATTCAGGAGCCCAATGGCTTGCCTGATTCCTATAGGCCAGAAGGCAAAGGGGTCCAATGAGAGTTTAGTTTAATTATTTAATTACCTAAAGCTCTCACAAAAGGGGAAAGGGGGACACATGTCAAAAGGCTATCACTTATGCTGCTTAATTGTGATTGGCTTGACATGGGGAGGGCCAATGAGGCTGGAGCAAGAGCAAATAGCAAGGGGGCTCGCCCAAGAGAGAGAGGGGGCTGATTTTTGCAAGGCATTATCACACACACACTCACACAAGCTCATGTGTGAAGAAAGAGAAGACTATCTCTTCCCAAGCTTTAATGGAGAACTCATCACCTACTCCAAGCTTGTGAGATAGAAGCCTACATCAACACTCTCTTGGCATGTGGATGCAAATCCAACCAAGAGCCAAACTTCAATGTATTCTCATCTCCTCTACCAAGCTAATTACTAAGCTAAGCTATGCTAATATGAGTGATTATGTGAGGAGATGTACATCTTTCTCGTAAGATACTCCTTCTTCCTCTCAATCTACTCTCATACCCTGCTAGCTCTCACCATCTTCGAAGGTGTGTGAGGTCTTGGGTCTGAGAACGGGGATAAATCAAGTTGTGTTTGCTAAGTGTTTGCTTAGTGCATGAAGCTTTCATCTTCATTGCACTAGCTAATCTTGAAGGAACACAAAGAATTGTATTGTACAATGTCTCTCTTGATGGGAGAAACCATAATACAAAGCCTTTTGGAGGGGGGACCGGCTCCATGCAAATCCGGTCCTCAATTGTTGTCATTAGCTTAATTTCTCTCTCTTTTGAAAGTATTGTCGATGCTATCTAACTAGGTGTTATGCTTTTTGTTGCTCTCTCCACCCAAGCACTCTTGTAATTCTCATTAGGAATCTATTCTAATGAAATGCCCACTATGTTCATGCTCATTTCCACTACACACAAGTTATTAGGCCATTAAATGTTACATTTTGTTCGTAAAAAATTACATCCTTACTCCTAAAGATTTTAGCATCTTCAGGATTCCATAGGCAATACCCAAAGTCTCCTTCTCCATAGCCGATGAAGAAACACTTTTTGGACTTTGCATCTATTTGACCTTAGGCTTCTATCTATGTGCAAGAAAGCCTCACACCCAAACACTTTATGAAATGAATAGTTCACCGGTTTACCTATCCATGCCTCCTCTAGAACTCCCCCATCGAATGCCATTGAGGGTGACCGGTTGATTAAGTACACAGACGTACTTACTGCTTCCGCCCAAAGCTCAAGCGATAGGCTTACATGTAGCTGCATGCTTTGTGCTCGCTCCATGATTGTCATGTTCATACTTTTCAAAATCCCATGTTGTTGAGGTGTCCTTGGGGTTGTCTTTTGCCTCCGAATGCCATTGCTAGCACAAAAGCTTTCAAAAGCTTGGCTGTAATATTTGCCTTCATTGTCGGATTTGAGGCATTTAACCTTAGTACCTGTTTCATTCTCCACAAAGGCTTTCCATTTTTGAAATGTGGAAAACACATCGAATTTATTCTTCATTACATAAACCCATGCTTCCCTAGTCGCATCATCTATGAATGCTACATAGTACAATGATCCACCAAGTGATGGTGTACGTGCAAGACCCCAAACATCAGAGTGAACCAACTCAAGTTTTTTATTTTTTCTTTCATTTCCTGATTTTTGAAATTTTATCCTCTTTTGTTTACCATGAACACAATCTTCACAGAACTCTAAGTCCACTTCTTTCAAACATGGTAGAAGCTTCTTTGTTTGAAGGATTTGCATTCCTTTGGCACTCATATGCCCAAGTCGGTAGTGCCACACCGCATTGTCGACTTCTTTAGTTGTTGCACAAGCTGAAGATTGCGAGCTGATAGTAGACAAGTAAAGTGTACCAACCTTTCTCCTTTGGCAACCACCAACCCCTTGAGATCTTCCACCATTTGTTTTTGAATGCAATGTTGTGACCTTCATCGTCTAATTGTCCTGTATAGGTCAAATTTTTGCGAAGAGAAGGAACATACCTAACATCTTTAAGCTTCCATTCATTTCCGTTAACAGTTTTGACACAAACTATACCTTTGCCGACAATTTCACAAGCTTCATCATCTCCCAAGTATACATATACCTTTGGGCTAATCTTGGAAATGTTGCTTGTGTGGTGTCGCATGGAATGAAGCCCTGGAATCTACTATCCAGGATTTAGACACATTGTCTAATGAGAGAATTAGAGCATCTTGCTCAACTTTACGTGCCATATTGGCCTTCGATGTTGGCTTGTTGTCTTGAGACTCCGACTCCTTCTTCTTCTTGGACCAGCAATCCTTCTTGACGTGGCCCTTCTTGCCGCATTTCCAACATTCAAAAACTAACTTTGTGCGTGATTTGCTCTGCCCTGAGCGATCACGACCTTTTGGTTTTTGAACCTCTCCTTAGGCCTTCCTCTTGTTTCCACTGATAGTGTAGTACTTGAGGATTCTCCTATGCTTCTCCTTCACATTTCCTCACTTAGACGAACACCCACAACATCATCAAACTTAAGAGTATTTGTGCTAGAGATAGAGTTAGAGCCATCTTAAAGTCATTTGGGTGCTCCACAATTGAACCATTTTCTACCATCTTTAGATTGAACAAGCGCTTCGTGAGAAATAACTTATTGGATGCTGATGGTTTCTCGTAGAGACTGTCAAGTGCTTCATCAAGTCCTTCGTGGTCTTCATCTCTGAAACATTGATGGCCACCGTTGATGCCAAACTTAACCGGATTGATCCCAGTGCCTTTCGATCAAGGACAATCCATGCTTCATCTGCAATCGTTGCGGGCTTTTTTGCAAGACCGCCTAGTGGCAAATAGAGGTCCTTCTGGTAGAGATAGTCTTTAATCTGCATCTTCCAATGTTGGTAGTTTTTGCCGTTGAACTTCTCGATCTTAAGCTTCCCTTCCTCCGCCATTACTCCCACTCAATTCAAGAGAATCCTTTCCTTGAGATACTTTAGCTACGAGCAAACCTTGTTCTAATACCAATTGTTATGAAATATGACGTAGCTAAGTAAATAATTGAGTAGATTACTTAATGGAGAGAGATAATTTTCACACATGAGAGTTTATAGAGTAGAGAGAGAGAGAGAGAGTACACATAATATACGTGGTTCACCCAATGTAGGCTACGTCCACGTGAAAGCAACCACTCAATGGCTTTAGTACTTCAAAACAAAAAGTAGATTACAAAGGGATTATACCCTTTTGGAGCTCGGAGGCCTTGCTTCACTCTCACCACCTCACATCAACTTTACAATGCACCACAATGCTTCACAATCTGTTTTTCTGTGTAGAAGAGGCCTCCTTTTATAGGCCAAAAGGGCTGCCCTCTCTCATGAGAGGCAGCCATGTGAAGCCGTCCTTGTGTAGACAAGTCCAAATCGGACCCTCCAATCCGTCCATGTGTGGCCGCCCTTGAGAAGACAAGTCCGCCTTTGAAATCGGCCACCGGCCAACCGGCCAAACAACCGACCGTTTTCCAACCACTTTCCGACCGCCGTCTGGCCATAATATTCTGGCGAAGCCAGTCTCAAGACTCGTTGTGAAAATTTTGATTTCCAGCGAGTGACTTTTCTTCACGCACAATAGCTTCTCCTCATAAGGGGGCCTTACAAACGTGTACTTTTAATACAAAAATTACAAGGGGTAAATCAAGGTCCATACTTAACAGTTGGATTCACCGCTTCATTACTTTTTCTTTTTTTCAAAATCCCCTTCTTCTCTCATTTCCCTTCCAGTAGTTTCACAATTCCAAGGGAATATAGCTGTTACTTGGAATTAAATGCTGCACATACTCGATTTCGACCATCGATAAGCAGAAATTATTAAATAAGTTGCTAATCAATTCCAATTAATGGTTGATTAATTGTCGATTAATCTTTGCAAATTTGATGTTGACGATTCAAAAACTTTGTAAAATTGAAAATCACACGTTGATTGAATCGAACTAGACACTCTGGGGAGAAGATCAGGGAGAATGGTTGCTTCAACAATTCCAATTTGCTCACACACATACCTATCAACCTCTCACCATCTCTTCCAAAACCCAAGTACACACACCTAGACTAAGACACACACACACACACACGCACACACACACATAGTATAGACTTGCTAGTGAAAGCTTCTAAGGGAAGAAGATGCAGACAAGATCAGAGAGCACATAGCATAGCATAAGAGAGGAATCTTGCAATCAATGGCCTAAAGATTGTGGCCCCAAACTCCACGGCACCTCTTGTGGAGTTTGGTATTTAATTTTTGTTATTGATTATTGGTGCAAAAAATTGGAGGCCCCTCTTTACACTTAGTTCCACTTTATATCTGAGGCTACCACTATTGCATGACCCTTTGGGTGGGTTCTCACTAATTATCTACAAGCAAGCCATAGTGGCTTATTGGCAGACTAACACATTGCAAATAAAAATGGCCGAGAATAATTCATTGCCAATGCCTTCTCCTAAACTCTCAGAGTTCCAATCTACACAACATCAACTCACTGTTAGTAAAAATAAAAAGACGGCACGATACTTAACCATTACACACCAGCTATCCCAAATGTAGTTAACCACATAAAATAGGAGGATGCCCAATCTCGTAACACCATCATGCATAAGAGCCAACATAGACAAAGATTATCTGAAGTAGTTATATGGCCCTAGAGAAGAGATAGCTAGGTTGAGTGTAGCTCAAACATTATAATGATAGAAATGTGTAGGAATCTTCCACACCATCAAACCCCAATTGGAGGATTGCTATAAGGTATACTTAAATGAATCTAGGAAAAGCCCAAATTCACCCATTGAGGAAAGTGCAAGATACAGACTCATGGTAATCATCCACTAGACAATATAGTCATCAACTCCATCAGATGCCAGATTCACCCATTGAGGAAAGTGCAAGGTAGAGACTCATGGTAATCACCCAGAATACAATATAACCATCAGCTCCATCATGCATGGTATAAGCAAATTACCATACACATCTGAAGGTTAGCAAGCTAGAGAAGCTACTAGCCAAAGTAAAATGACAAAAGAGTCCATGTTCTTTAAAAGAATACATGCACTAGCCACCAGAAGATTGTAGCTAGATGAAGCATCACAACCAAGTAAAATGACTGTGTGTGTGTGTGTGTGTGTGTGTGTGTGTGTGTGTGTGTGTGTGTGAGAGAGAGAGAGAGAGAGAGAGAGAGAGAGAACGTGGAAGGAAGGCTAGAAATGGAAAACCTAGAAGGGTGCTTTAAAGATTGTCATGGACAAAGAAGGGCATGTATCCATCATTCTAGGGAAATCCTTATCTTTGTATTAGTATGCTCAGTGATACCACTTCCTGTGTTGAATAGCATCGCCAACACCACTCCTGGCTCACTATCTCAAATTGAGGTGATACTTAGGGAGACTTTGTAGGTGAAATATCCTTCAAAGAACCTCATAAAGCTTGGTATTGTAAAATTTTGATCCGAGCTCATTTTTCCCTTAGGATGTAGACAATTTCATACTTTTGTGCAAGTTTTCCAATAGATGTAGGATGACGTTGGGTATTGATCCCAAATCTCAAGGCCCTCAAGGATCTGTGCCCATTGCCCATTTGAGAGGTTTTTTGGTCGTTTTATGTGACGAGTTTTAGGGTTAGGGTTTGGGTTTTTGCATTGAGTTCATTAACACAATTGATCATTATGTTTGATTGGCTAGTCACAAACTCTCTCTCTCTCTCTCTCTCTCTCTCTCTCTCTCTCAAGGTGACCTATGCCAATCTCTTTGTCAAAGCCATAATCCTTTTTGTCGTGCATTGACTTTATCTCTCCTTTCTCTAGAAACTATTGACTGTCTCTCTAAACCTCTTTGTACTAGAACTCCATTACTAGAGATGACAGTGAAAGCTTAAGCAAGTGTATAAAAGTTGGTGTCATGGGGCGCATCAATGAGCCATTTGATCTCATCACATAGCACATTTTTGTGTCACTTTTGCTCCCTAGTTGTTGTTTGTGATCACCTGTTGATTTGTAGTCACCATTATGGCCCAAATTGACACGGGATGAGCTATTGTTACCCAAATATCACTTTGATAACCAAATTATTTTGTATTTACATGGCAATGTACTTATTTGGGAGAAAATTATCTCCATTTGATAGCCAAACATCTTGTTTTGGTCAACATATTATGGGCATCCATATCATAGCCAGTGTAGGCATCAATATCATAGTAGTCGATATATACGAAGTGTAACACCGATGCTTATATCGATTGTGATACCAATAGCTTGATAGCATTGCCTCTTGTGGTGTCATATCGTATAAGTTTCTTATATCAAAAAGGTAATTTACCAATAGCTTAAGGTTTAGTGTAATCACAAAGGGGGAACCATTTTCAATCAATGTGTGTGTGTGTGTGTGTGTGTGTGTGTGTGTGTGAGAGAGAGAGAGAGAGAGAGAGAGAGAGAGAGAGAGAGAGAGAGAGAGAGAGAGAACACTTCAATAATTTTCGTAGTGATCTTATATTCTAAATGCCATTTTGAGCTTCTTACAATGTTTTTCCCATCAATTATAGATGCAAAAGTCATTGATGAAACCTCATACTATGAAACTTGTACGCTTTGCCGTACGTGTCGGAGCCTGGGAACTTGGTTGTGCACTATGTGCGAGCCTCGAAAGGCTGCAAACACACAACTAGAGAGTCCTAGCAAGCTCAAAGAACAATGGTGTGTCACTCACTTCTCAGTGCTTCCGTCATGAAGGATCTGTACTGCGAAGATGGAGTTGCCGCCAATGCTGCGCTCTACCGTCCCGCCGTCGCCAATGTCGCCGCAATGCTCGATCCTCTCTCTCTCTCTCTCTCTCTCTAGCATACACACACACACACACACACACACACATAGAAAGAGAAGGAGACAGAGATGGAGCAAGAGCACTTCTTAGCTTACACCTCAAAGAATGAGGATTTTTAGGTCAAATGGACCTTTTATAAGAGTTTGGCCCATTCACACATGGGTGCCCACAATGGCCGGTCGTTGCACAAATATTGTAAAAATAAGATAAGTGGTGTGCCTCTCATCGGTGATCACCTACACATCTATTGGACCGACAAGTCCGTCCATGACGCTACCAAATAAATAATACGGCGTCCGTCATAGGTGATAGGGTATCCGTGAGGGTTAACATGCCCCCCTTCCTGATGTAGATTCCATCCTCGGAAGCTATTGAGAAGAAGCTCGTTTGTCGAGGTGGAAGAGCATTTGAGAGAGGATTTCCAAACAACGAGCAAAGAAAACCGAGCGAAGCCCATTTCAGAGCAAATATGAGCAACTCTCTTGACAAATTGATGCGAGCGCAAGGTATATTGAAGCAAATAATCATGGCGTGCTAGATTCAACCAACACCTCAACACAAAAGGGTCCTACATCTAAAATTATCACAAAGCAGTGGAGGCTTCAAAATCTCATGCCTCTTTACAAGTTGAGGCCCTAACAAGATAACAACCAACCAGTGACTACTTAGTTGTGGCAGAGAAAATGACATGGATATGAATTTTATTGGGAAAAAACCACTTTTGTTGTTCGTATTCAAATACTTGCTTCACTCAGCTGAGACAGACCCACACCTAGTGTTAGAAAAAAAACGGAGTCTAGTGTATTTTGACCGGCTGAAATCCTAAAATCTTAGTTAGATTTTGATCTTGCCTTGAAGAAAACCGGGAAGTTTAGTGTAACTACCGGAAATAGCTTCAAATTTTGACTTAAAAACTGGGAGAATTTCAAGCTTGCCCTTATTTTCTTAGGTTAGGAAAAATGTATTTTTTAAGCCCTGCCCACACCTTCCTCCACTCCGATCCTATTGTGTGTCGCTTGACGAACGCCACTCGCTACTTCTCCCAAGGTATGCTAACTGGTGTATTGAGCATGCACAAATGCAAAGTAATACTCATGTGTGGAAGTTTGGTGTGCCTGTGGCGGCCCTCTTCCATCCTTTTTCTAAAAAACTCATAGTAGTGTTACGAGGATGCAAGGACGGGACAGCCTTTACCTGGCCTCATCTGCCGTTTGTTTCTCACGGCCTTTGTGCAGCAACGCCGCATACTCCACCTCTTGCCGTCCCTTGCTCACACCCACTATCTGATCGTCATTACACTACTGTGGTTGCCCCTCCTTTTCATGCAAATCTAATTCCTAACGTGACATTCAGTTCTCAACCTTGTCCCGGTGCCCTGACCTGCCATTCCTTCTCACCTCTTTTGTGCAGCAGCACAGATTACTCCGTCTCTTGTCCTCCCTTAGCAGCACCAAGCCTTGCGCTCACACCATCGCCAGCTTATAGCATGATTATCTTCACCTACCCATACTTTATCCGAAAACAACCACTGGTCAGCTTCCGATTCTTGCCCGGCTGCTTCTTTCTCACTCCCACAAGAAGCTCAAATGAGACCTATTACTGCTCTTCACCTGCCCATATTTTCTCCGCCAACAACCGCTGATCAGCTTCCTATTATTTCTCTGCTGCTTCTTTCTCACTCCCACAAGAAGCTTACACGAGACCTACTGGTCTCCAGCATTTCTGAAAGCTGTCGAAACCAGTCCGCACCGGCGCGGACTTGTTTGAGCAAGTTCAGCAAAGTAATCAAAGCTATATTGCAGTGTGTACCTACCAAAGTATTTTTATACTCCTACAAGAAGCTCACACGAGACCTACTACTCTTTAGAATTTCTGAAAGTTGTCTAAACGAGTCCGCGCCGGCGCGGACTGGTTTGAGCAAGCTCAACAAAATAATCAAAGCTATATTACGATGTGTACTTGCAAAGGATTTTTTTGTTTTATAAAAAAAAATCGTCTTTATTGGAGTTTCCTATGAGCGTCAAACTACTCTAAACCCGTCCACGGGAGCGGTGCCATTACCTTCGGTGGTGGGTCCAAGCGTTGCTCCTCTAAATTTTTAATTTTTTATATAGAATTGACAGCTCGTTAAAATTAGCTCGCATTTTAAATAAAGGTCTTGTGCATGTTGGAGAAGCCGAACAGCTGCTAGAAAGGGTCCGACTTCTCCAAGGACCAACATGCTCGAGAGCCCTTTTTTATATAATGTGAATGGAATTAAGTATGTCTGATCTAGGATTTTTAAAAAGTGTTTTTATCTTGATGGAACCAAATGTATCTATATCAATTTGTATACGATATTGGAAGTTCATGCAAACACGTAGGAAATGTACAGCTCTCTCTCTCTCTCTCTCTCTCTCTCTCTGTGCACAATCCTTGGTTGTGTGTGTGGCCTAGCTTCAAGCCATGTGCTAATAGCCCTAAGTAGCTCTTTTGGAAAAACCATGTAGCTTTCTCATTCCAGATACAATTAGCTGCACATATCACCTTCAAGGCTTATATGAGATGGAGATTGAGGGTCATGTGGTCTTACTGAATGATAAGAAAATTGAGAGTCTTGAGGAGGGAGGGGCAGAGATTGAGGATGTAGGAGGACTCAATGGTAGAATGTAGTATTGTGAGCAAAGAGATAACAATGCTACGGCAATAGCAATCCAACCTTCTTTGGCAGTAGCCAACCAGCCTTCTTTAGTCAAAATCACTGTTAGACTGAAGGACTTGATAACATAATTAAATCCTCACATCCTCATCAAGGGAGGGGCTATGAGTGCTCATGGATGTGGCTTAGAAGTAGGCAAGGAAGCCACTTGCAGATTGTTGTAGGGGGCAAGAAGAAGGGCCCCCGAGGGGGGGCGGAGTGTAGGGTGTATATTCAATACTAATTATCTTTTTAACAACTTTGAGCCAGTATGTAGATAAAATTTAAATGAGTTGGGGAAGTTCAATACACTTATTAAAAAAATCATTGTAGTTTAAGTGAAGAAATTTTATAGGTTTATGAGAGTGTCATGAGTTCACGTTATTAGCCAATTGAAAGTGTATGTCTCACACATATGAAAGTTCAATACTAAAATCATTAGGGCATTTAATTATGTAGTCCTGCAACTGGTCATGATTCCTAAAGACGGGGAAAGACCTACATTACTCATAATTCTCTCTAAAATGGTCAATTTAGTTGTGTGCCTATCACCAAAGATATTGATGATTCTAAGAATCATGTTGATGAGAGTGAGAAAACAAACACCGGGTTGGTTCACTGGCTGGAGATTCAGAGACACCTCGGCAAGAAACTACATTGGACCTTGTGCACATTTCAATAATGAAAGTTAACTTAATGCTTGATGTCTTTTGTTTACTTGTAATGTGAAACTTCTATCATGTTTTTAGTTGATAGATGCGGATCCACTTTACATTTCAAAGAGTGCACCCCCAATGTTTCGTGGACAAGGGATGACTCCTACAAAAAATATAATGTGACATTATGTGCCAAACTCAACTCAAGAACTTATGGACTCTGGAGGGGCATGGAGAGGGACTGCACATAAACCGATACCTCTATGGTTTGTTTCTCAAGTTCTTGTGTCATCCCATGGTGTTGTGTCTCGAGTTTTGATGTGAGACGACTCCCATTTTGGTAGGATGTTTGGCCACTAGCCATGTGAGCCTCTCTCGGTTCCGATGATATACTTGATTCTACTTAGATACAATGCTTGCTTTGTCCAATGAAGCAAGGGAGAGAGGAGGCATCCGTGTCAACTAATGTGGTGGATGAGGGAGAAGCTTTGGGAAAATCAATTTTTCCAGACACAATGTTCACAAATAACTTTATTGATAGACTCGCTCGTTTTTTTCGTTGCTAAAAAAAACTCGCTCGACATCTTGTAAGACTCCATTTGAGATGAATGTCCTTAGCCTTCTTTAGTCACTGCAAAATCAAACAAAATTGGCACAGTAATTGCATTCTCATATACAATTAAAAAGCATATGCAGTTGTAGGCAAACAAATTAATTGGTAACAGAATATTAAACAATTTATCAGCAATAAACATTAAACTGTAATATAATCAAACGTGTAAACAGTTGTAAAGGTAAAAAACTAAACAATCTGAGGTCGCTAATTTAATGGTCAAAAGGAACTAGATATCAACTATTAATACCATGGGCAAGCTTCTTAGTTTTCTCTGGTCAGTTAAGTTGTTTAATCGCAAGAGCCAAGTATTTCATGTCCGAGGACTGACTAGAGGCTATACCTAGAAGAGCTTGTAGTTAAGCTACTATAAAAGGAATTGCTCATGAAATCATCGCCTGATTTATTTTCTTTTCTTTGATCCTCCAAAGTCTTTTCACATTAATTCAATTTTTGGTGTGTGAGCTTATTTTGTATGCCTTGGGATTTTTTGCTTTTCAAGGAAAAGCGCCCACACTGGGAACCTCTAGGGCTCTAGTACCATAAGCAATACATGTGAGTGAAGTTCCAAATCAAGGTGGAATTTCTCTTCCAGCTTAAGATTTTACATTGTGGCACTTTTGATTTTTTTTTTGTTTGTTCGTTTTCAGCATTTTAATTTTGTAACTTTGGGGGGTCATATAACACTGTTACCATCCCCAGGCTCATCACACTAGTAAACTCCCTTTATAATACTTAAGCTAAAGGTCAATAGGGACTAAGCCCACTAGAGAGCCCTAGTACATTGCACACAATGCTGCTTAAATCGGATTAAGAACCTAAAGTAACCATTGATTACTAGGAAGGCATTCCCCATGGTATTAAGAGAAGATCTCTAACTCCTAACATGGTCAAACTAGCTTAGTCAGATTGCTTGATTCTAAAACCCAGACAAGGGATTATGACAAAAAATTATATAGAATCTAAGCAAATGTGTGGAATATTAAGCTACCAATCACAATTAAAGCAGACAAACATGGATTGCAAAAAATACAAGGGGCAATGCTAATGGACAAGAAACATCCGTTCGCGTTAAAGATCGCGCTTGATTCGAAGAGTGAATGAGAGAAAGAGTCCATGAAGGTCCAAATCCTAACAAGAGCAACACGTTCCTATACATACTAGAAAACACAAAGAATACCTCTAGGAGGCACATCAGTGGGAAGAGGCACCAACCCTTATTGAACACATTCAAACAACATAAGGAACCCTAACCTAATTATTTGCACTCCCCCTAGAGATTCAAGGAAATAGGATATTGTAGATATTGGGGAGGACCCCCAAGGCTAAACCTCTATCCTCTTCATCATCAAGCTAAACGAAGTCATCATTTGTGAGACCATATGTGCCATCTATGTAATCATGTAACTCTTCCTCATCATTAGAGGCACAAAATTTCACTAAGAACATCACTAGACGCCTATAGTCATCTTGGTCAAGAGGGTAGTCTTGTGCAATTGGGGTGACGTCCTCTGCTAAGTATGGATCAGTTGTGGTCAAGAGATGTATCAACCATTTTAACTCCTCAAAATTCCTCTCAGACGCTAGCATATCTACCAAATCCCATTCACATGCAAGCACCGGGTAGACTATGTGAAACACTTGTGCAAAGTAAAGAGGGTACCTCTCACCCAAGGTAGGAGTGGATGACTCTATCGTACTAGCCATATTTGTACACACAGATGAATGATGGTTAGAGTGCAAATAAGGGTCATGTCAAAAGGTCGTGTCCTTGTGTATAATGTGTTTTTATGATTTTGTGTTATTTATAGAACTCGTAGGTTTCCAGATTTTTGTTTGGTGGCTCTTGCTCTTTCACTTTTTTTATTTTTGTCTTGTGAGTAGAAGGCTTTATATATACATTCCCTAAGATTGGAGATTGAGAGGTCAGGGAGGAAGGTTAAGAGGGGAGTGAGTGAATGATGACTGTTAGCAAACATTCCCCCCTTCCTTGGGTAGATCATACCTTTTGGAATGATGTCATCACCTTTTGAAACCAATTGTTCCAAGCTGTTATGGGTGAAGGCTTTAACCAATAGTTTTTGACTGCCCTATGCGTATCATCTAGTTGCAAATGTGGTAAGGTACTCTCCCATGATTTTATTTGCAACGTTGTTGTAGGTGGTGAACTGACAATAGGAGGTGAAAATTCTTTTTTGTTTGTATGGATATGCACAATGGTAGGTGGAGGTTGTGTTGAAGCTTCTATTTCCATATAAGAACTACATGAAGAGCAAAAAGCTTCATTTGACCTCCCTGTTCATGAGCTAGGTGGAACAAATCGTTCTTTCTTTGGTACCCAAACTAACTCTGGAGCAAGTGTGTAGCATTTCGTGATTTTTTCCTTTCTGGGATCTTCAATTTGTTTTGGAGCTACAGGATTGGGCTCACATGGGTCACGTGATAGGTAAGAGCACAATTTACGTTTTGGCACCCAGATTTGATCATTTCCTTCATAGTAACTTGGGCTTCCAATAGTTATTTAGGAATCCAACGCAATGTTTCTTTACATTTCTTGGGGCGAGTGGACGTCTCTTACCAGACTCTTGTTTTTTTAGCACTAGCTATGGTCGCTAAAGAAGTTTTAGCAACCCACTTGTATGCTTGCTTTGTTATATTAGGATGGGTCTTGTGTGTCTCAAGATTTATTTCAACTACATAAGTTGAAGCTCTAGAGAGTTGGGCTATGGGGACATATGGTTCAACCTCTTGGACATGCAATATTTTGGGTTTGATTTCCTTAAGAGGCAATATCTCAGGGACTATGGCTTGAGTGGCAGGACTAAGAGTTGGTTTTTGCGTTATCCACGTGCGTCCTAGGTTTATGTTACCCTCCATAGTTCTAGCAGGCATGACCAAAAAGCCTTGAGCTACAACCCCCGTTGTCATAACTGACAGAAGTATGCCAAATTCCAAAAACTGTGGTTTTTTTCTTGTTGACACCCTTGACTTGGATAATACACTCAGATACAGATGGCTTCCCTAATCGACACCACAACCCATATGATAACATATTATAATTACCACCCGTGTCCCAATAAGGCGTTATATAGCACTTCTCCATAGGTGCTATTTAGCTCAATAGGGTATCGTAGAAGTGTGTCAGGGTCCAACCAATCATCCTCTGTTTCAACATGGAATGCATGTGTAACTCCCAGGTTGGCCTCTTGTTGGCGTCTTATACGTTGTTGTCGCTCCTTAGCCTTAGCTTGAGCTTGTATCTTCTTCAACTCGGCTTGTGCATTGGTTGCCGTTTAGCTCCTCTTGGCTTAAAGGATCATAGTATCTTTTAAATTTTCTCCCATTGAGGAATCCAATGGTTTCAACTCCATCAAGAGTCTCCACACAAATGGTACCTTATGGGGTGATTTCACATACTCTATATGGTCCTTTTTCACATATTTCAATTTTTTTTTCTCGTTACGCACTCCATACATAAGGAATTTATCACCAACATTGATATCTTGGTCCTTTAGATGACAATCAAACCATTTCTTCCTCCTATCTTTCTCCACAAGTGCATTTTGCACAGCCAATTGTCTTTCTTCATCTAACCTCTCAAGGATATATAAATGCTCAACTAAAGGGTTACCATCCCAACTTTCTTGTGAAGCTACGCGTAGACTAGGAATTACAAACTCCCATGGCATAACTGCTTCTTGGCCATATACCATTTTGAATGGTGTACAATTAATAGCCACTTTGTAAGAAGTACGATAAGCTCATAGAGCTGAATCCAGCTTCAAATCCCAATCTATGCGATGAGCTTCTAGTGTTTTGGCCAAGATAGAAATTAAGGTTTTGTTGGTACTCTCAGCTTGGCCATTTGCTTGTGGATAATAGGGTGTGGACTGATGGTGAGCTATCATGAAGTTGGTAGTGAGTTCTTTTATCACTCCATTTATAAAATGAGCGCCATTGTCACTCACAATCTCAAAGGGACAACTAAATCTTGTAATAATGTTCTCAAAGAGAAACTTGGCAGTTGACCTTGCATTAGCCTTACATGTCACCCTGGCTTCTGCCCACTTTGTCACATAGTCAGTGGCAACGATAATATATCGAGATTGAGTGTTACGAGTTGTCGGACTAATTGGACCTACAAAGTCTAAACCCCATTTTTCAAATGGTTGAGTCACTTTAACGGGATATAAAGACATCTTGTCTTTTCGTTGTGTGATCTTGTAACGTTGGCATTCATCACGTTCTTTTGCAAAAAGTGATGCATCCTTGAATAAGGTAGACCACCAATAGCCTGATTGCAACAACTTTCTAGCAGTTAGTTCCCCTGAGAAATGTCCTCCGGCTATACCCATGTGGGCTTCTTGCAGTATGTATAAATATTCATCCTCACGGGCACGACGTCTAAGAATATTGTCCTTCCCTAGCCTGTAGAGGGTTCCTGCAATGAGAGAATAAGGTTCATATTTTTTTAACAGTTTTCGAGCTATCCTTACGAAGCTCTTTGGGTGGAAAACCATTAACTAGAAAGTTCACAATCTTCTCACTCCATTCATGCATGGTCTCAGCTAGAAATAAGAAAGTATCAAGCAATTCATCATCGACTCCAGTAGGGGCTTCACCATTGGGTATGCCAGACAAATGATCTACCATGACATGTCTTTTATCAGGTCTCACCACAACGGTAAAATCAAACTCAAGGAGAATTAACAACCATCGTGTAATTCTTCCCGTGGAACAAGGTTTTTTTACTAGACACAACAAGGCTTAATGATCCACATAGAAAACAAACTTGTTGGCAAGAAGGTAGAAGGGAGCTTTCTTCAGTACGTAAATCATAGCTAAACCTTCCCACTCTGTAGTGGTGTAGTTTCTCTTTGCATCATTCAATTGACGACTTGCAAAGCTAATGGGGTAGTCCAATTTATGTTCTCCTGGTTGAGTTAGAACACACCCAATAGCAAAGTTTGATGCATCAATATGCACATGGAAAATTACATTCCAATCGGGCACTCGTAGGATGGGGGTGCTTGTTAAGGTCTTTTTTAATGACTCATAAGCATGGTCACACTCCACGGTCCAGTGGAACTCAATACGAAAAGTTTGTACAAAGGACGAGATATCTCAGGAAAGTTTAAAATAAACCATCTGTAATAACCAACATGGCCCATGAATCTTTGAACTCCTTTATAGTTCGTAGGCGGTGGCAATTCAACAATGGCTTTAATTTTGCTCTCATCTGTGAAAATCCCATTTTTGGACACTATATGCCCTAAAATGACTCCATGTTTAACCCAAAATTGGCATTTGAAAGGGTTTAAGGAGATGCAATACAATCTTCACTTCTCAAACACTTTTCGTAAACATGATAGATGTTCTTTCCAAGAGAAATAAACACAAAGGTCATCTAAGAAAGCTTCGCAAAACTCCCTCAAATATGATCTAAAAGCAATGTTTATTAATCTTTGGAAGGTAGCAGGAGCATGGTTAATCCAAAAGCCATAACACGAAATGCGAACACTCCAAATTCGGTTATGAAAGCTGTTTTAACTTGGTCCTCTAGTGCAATTGTGATTTGATTTTATCCAAAGTATCCATCTAAAAAGCTATAAGATTCCTTTCCTGCAACTCTTTCAAGCACATGTTCTGAATATGGCAAGGGGTAATGTCCCTCCTAGTGGCAGCATTGACCTTCTTGAGATCCACGCACACTCTGAGTTTCCCATTCTTTTTTGGCACAATAACTATTGGAGACACCCATTCTGAGTGCTCAATAGGGTATATGAATCCACATTTCACAAGCTTTTCAATGTCTTCTTAAACGACCTTTGCATACTTAGGATTCATTGGGTAGGGTCGTTGCTGAACTATTTTAGCCATGCTATTCATGGAGGTTGTGTGTTGCACCACGGAAGGTGGAACACCTTTCATATCATGATATGTCCAAGCAAATATATCCCTGCATTCCTTGAGAATTTCTTTAAGTACATACTCCTAAGTCTCTGTCATATCTTGGGCAATGAAAATAGGTTTAGACTCTTCTCCTAGGTCTGCTAACTCTATCTCCTCAACTGTCACTGGACCATTATAAACTCCATTGCTTCCATCGATAGGTTTTCTTTGAGCCTTTGTATACACAACCGTACGTTCCTCTGTGGTGTAGGATTTCAAATGATCGAGTGCAAGCTGTAAGTCTGTGGGGTCTTGTTGTTCTGTGGACTGTGGTTTCACTTCCGCTTTCTTTTGTTGTTGAGCTAGCTCTCGATTTTGTCGTCTCCTTATGGTACGGATCATCCTTGGCTTCTCTGTAGCCTCTAGTTGTGTGATGTCAATGGGTTGTGGACTATACCACATAACGTTTTGAAGGTATTCACCCCAGTTATCTACCAACTTCCGATGAGCATCACATGCCCCTATATAATTAAGCCATTGTTCGATAGATTTCTTTTCATTTATTCTAGCACGCACATTTGCTCGATAATGTCGCCTCTTATATCTCTTACTCTTCTTGTCTAATTTTTTATTATGGTCGATCTCTAGTGAAGAGTCACTAGATGAATCGCTACTTGTGTCTTCTGCTTCGTTGGATAGATTATCATCTAGGGTACCATTGGGCCCCGAACGGTTTGTCCCCACATTTGCACCAAGATTTAACTCAGATTCTTCGTCCTTAGAGTCGATTTCAATTGATGATTCTGACCTCGAATGGTGTGGGCTATAGTCTTGTCAGACGCTACTAGTTCCAATGTCAGTCAAGCCTTCATCTTGTAGGTCAACAAAAGCTATATGTATTGCTTCTATCATATTTAAAGGCACGAGTGGTGGCATTTCATCCCCCTCAGGTGTTACCCAGATTGTCCCCCTATTTCCCTAAGTGTCTATGGCTCCTGCTAGGTAGACCCAATCCACATTGTCAGACTCAGTCATCCCATGTAGAACATCCATATAAGGAGTATCTTCCCCAACATCAGTGTCCACTTTACACGTGTAAGAATACTGCAATGGGGCCAAGTGAATTGTGGTGTCAGATCTATGATCAAGTATAAATCTGTTTCCCAGAGGATGTGCTCGACTAGTTACAAGATCCACTCGAATGACAGAATCTTGGAAATGCAAGTAGACATGGTTTTTAGACCAGTCATGCACCATTTTTACCTCCCTCATGAAAGGACGTCCTAAGATCATCTCAAATGTCATAGTGTGCTTGAAGAAATCCATAACAATGAAGGTATTTCTTATTTTGTCTCCAAAGACCTTGATCTTGAGATCTTCTAGCATCCCAATAGGTTTAACAATAGACCCACTGGCCATCTTTACTACTATGGTTGTGGTCCCAAGGTGAGGTCTTCCCATAGTTTCCCAGCAATTTTTAGTCACAATGCTAACCCCAGCGCCACCATCAAGGATTCCCTTCACAGTTAATCCCTTGGTAGTGATTGGTATGGTTGCATTGGATTCATCGCCCTCAAAGTATTGTCCCAACTTGTTAGCATATATTTCTACAACAGGGTTCTCATCTAGGTTTGTGGATTTAAGTGTTCCTCCTCTATGGGCATCTCCTAGCTCCATCCATCTGTGCAAATTGTGGTAGCACGACCTTCAATTCTCCATTGAGGAAAGCTCAAAGAGCTAAGAATAGCTTGAGGTCTCGATATAGTTTGGACATGATGGTGGTTCTAACGTCTAAAGCCATGAAATCCATCAATTTGGCAATATTTAACGGCACCTTTTGGACATCAGTCCCTTGACGTGGGGAAGATGGGATGTCCATTTCTTCGATAGGGTCATGTAGTCCCTCTGTAAAAATTCTTTCCAACAAGAAGTGAGTATGCCCACTTTCCCATGACTTTAAGTCACTTTCTTCTTGGATGACACTAGGTATGGCTAGGGGTCTATGGACTTTGTGAGGTTGTTGTTCTATAGGGAACAATGTGTCCGTAATCTAGATATGCCGAGGTGCTGGTTCCAGATACCTTTGGGCATCTTCTACCAAACTCCTTAATTGGTTGACTCGCTCGATCTCCTGTGTAGGGTTTGGGTAAGTTCCTATCTTCTTCTTGGATCCTGGCCATTGTGGCTCATGACAATCTTCCTTGTTGGTTTCTTTCTTAGTGGTCGTTTTGGTCTCCATGGTTTTTCCTAAATGAGAATCCTCTCCAACATCATTCATATATACGAGGTCGTCACCAGTCCCTATGTTGGTCTTTGAGTTGAGGTCTAACTTTGCTGCTTCTTGCGATCTCTTCCTTTGTGTTTTCTTCTTCTTCTGAGATTGGGCAATTGATGCCATGTCTCTTTCTTCAAGAATATAATTTTGTTTTTGGAGCATCGATCACGTGCGTACATTTATTGGTACCACAGGTGTACTTTGTGATGGCTCCTCAATAACCTCAATTAAATTCAATGGAGTTATCTTTGATACATTTGACTATTTGGACATTGGGCAATCAAATGATCTATGCCACATCGGTTACACATGAGTATCGGCATTGTAGACGTGCTCGCTTGATTGGTTTGCATTAGTGTAGCATTCTTTTGTAGCCTGATAGGATACTCGGCTACACGATGTGGACCTCCACACTCATAGCATTGAAGAGGTGGTCTCTTGGCAGTGCAATTGATATTTTGGCCTCTTGCAGCAAGAGCAGCTACTTGATAGACATGTTTGACTTGTCCCTAATAGTCCTCCATGTAATATTGTGGACTTTCTTCAAGTGCATCAATTCCGTAGGCAATATTAGGGTCTATATCTTCTTCACAGCCTTCTAAACAAGCAATAGATGACTCACAACTCACTTGATTCACAAAAGTGCTTCTCAGATGTGGTGGTTGCAGTCCTAGCACTGGAGGTGGTAAGGGTGTTGTTTGGACAATATTTTGGGCCCTAGGGATCATGTGTTGTGACGTTTGTTCAAGAGGTGGAGCCGACATCAATGCAGGCACTTGAGGTGTGTCTATCCATCCTAAGGTTGGTCTATTGGCCATCGTGCGCTTAAATACTATGCAATCCTTAGCTTGATGACCATACCTCCCACAGGCATTGCAATTTCCATTGAATTTTACTCTAAAAGTAGGGCACTCACTGGTACTATGCAGACCATAGTATACTAAGCACCATTGTTGCTCCATTCTTGGATACATATGATTGTTTTGCAGAGCACGTTTGTCTCTAAGACTCTCTTGAATGGCCTTGGTGATATATGCTAAATTCATCTTAGATATCTTTGGCTCCTTAGCAATAGTCTTTAGGGTCATTGGATGATGCCCCGATGCTTGCGAGCTAGTAGCTTTATGCTCAACAAACACTCTTTCTCCTTGAATCATTAAATTATCCTCCAATTGGATCACATTGGTGGTGACTGCTTCCCAAGTGGTGATACCTCTAATGACTAGGCCATTGTAGATATCCTCATGTCGTAATCCCCTAATGAATTATCAAGCAATTGATTATAATTGAAGCGCTCATTTGGATTACAATGAGAATTCAAATGCTTCAAGCGACTAATAAAGCCTCTCACCGACCTCCCTTCCTCTCGTTGGGCTTTCTGGAGCTAAGAGGCTACACCCCAAAGCAGTCCCTCTCATATGTATTCTTTCAAGAACAGTCTCTCAAGAGTAGGGTAAATTGTTTTTTCTTCCACCCTTAAGGTTCTATACTAATCCCCAACCTTCCCACTTAAGGTTAGGCTTAAAGCATTACTCTTATGCAGGTCATTGTGTTCTCCTAGAGAATCACATATTTGTTCAAACACTTCAATATGCTTTCTCACATCCGAGTCTCCACTAAATTTTTGTGAGAGCTTGGCTATTTGTACTGCCTTACTTCTAAGATCTCTATCAGGCGTGTTACGCATATTCTTAGCAATAGATCGAACAATAGCTTGAGCAAATGTTGCCAAGTCACCTAAGTGAGTAGGCACCGTGGGTGAAGGCGCTCCAGAGACTACATGTGGAGTAGGTATTGGCATTGGGCTTGGTGCATAGGGAGCCCTTGGGTTCCAAGTTTGGTACGGTGTTGTGCCATGTGGTGGTCCAAAGTTCATATGCGTGGCCCTAGGCATAGCAGACGTGGGATGTGACATGCTAATGCTAGCCGGTATGGTCCCATTGAAATAAGAGCTTGGGTATTGTGGTTGTGGAGCATAGGTTGTTGAAACAATGGGAGGGGTAAGAGCTACATGAGTACGAGGACCCATAGGTGTATACGATTGGTACACACTTGTAGGTACTGTTGCAGGTAGTGAGCTACCATGTAGCGATGCTTTACTAACAAATGAGGTCCATGGCGTGTTTCTTGGCATGCCCATCATTGGGGTAGGCATGGTAGCCATGGTGTCATAAAGGGAAAGATGAGCTAGACTTGGAAAAGTAAAGTTATCACTTGTGGGCTCAGATTGCAATGAGACCCCTGGTGAAACAGCGTATGGACAATCCATCAAACTTACCAAGGGAGTCTCCATTTGCGATAAAGTTGGTTGCCTAGCCTTCCCCGTATCCAAGAATCTCATGAGACCCGTTGAAGGAATGTGGATCCCCTTGTTCTGTCTCTCCAACTCAATAACCCTATGGATGACCTCACAAACTTTTTGTTGTTGATCCTCTACACTAGTAGCACCGGTTGTGGATTGTAGGACATCCAACCAACCCACGTGATAGGTGTGACCTATGTAAGTCGGTTAGAGTTTTTGTTTGTAGTTCGTACTCACAGTTCTCGTTTAGGAACGCTCTGTCTAGGATTGATGTGCTAGGGGTGTCCTTTGAACTAGATGCAATGTGGCTCTCTATGGGTTGACCCTTAGTGGTCGCTAATTAAGGAGCACTCGATTGCTTGCCTAGCATGGATGTTGACATAAGGGATTTCGCTTTAACTCTCTCCTTTGCTCTACTCTACATAAGCTCTCGATTTCCTTTTCCCTAGCCGCAATGATATACGCTCAACCTCTTGCACTTCGGCAAGGCTTCTACCATCAGGTAATATAACCTCTGAGGGGAATGGCTCTGAAGAGTCAGGGGATGCAGTGAATGGAGTATTCAGGTGCACACTCTCCAGGAGCATGGGATCTACGTTGGTCATGAATGGTGAATTTACTTCCCCGCCCTCCTCATTTACATCGTTAGCTCCATGTTCGGAGCGAGTGGCTCTACTAAAGGTTTCCTTCAAGCAGCTAAGCATGCTTGACCTAGACCATGGGCCCATGGCATGCATGTCTTGGCTTGAGCTATCTGGATTACCCTCCATCACATCATAGTCAGAGGAAGAGTTACTAGACGCAATATGTGGGTCCTGAGTGGTACTACCTTGGGTTCCCACTGAGGGCCTAGAGCCTAAGGTAGATGAATAATGAGTGCCCACATAAACGGAGACACTCTCAATGTGCTCATCCTCTAGCACACGACTAGAGAGTAGGTGCATGTGACCCAACACTCTAGAGGTGTTGGTGAGTGCCTGTGAAGGTTGCTCACCTAGTTTTCTAGTTGTTTACAACCCAATTTTTTGTGCATTTTTGGTCCCTTTTTTTAATCAAGCCACGGATATGACATGCAATAGATCAAAACGAGCGTCTTGGCTAGAGGGATGTGTCGTGATTTACTGCCCCCAATTCGGTTATGTACAACTCTTGAAATCTTAAAACTAGTCTTTTCCTAGGTGGGGAGATGGCAAGAATTAGTAAGTCCAAAGGGTGAGTGTGAAGAGGATGGTGGAGGACTTGAGGAACTTGTCCCACATGCCCTCCCTTTACTTGAGATCCTAGTTTTTATGTATAAGGTAATGTGAGTAGTATATCATAAGACTGAGGACTGAGGCTCGGGCTTGGGGAAAGAGGAAAGATCCGGATCCCTTCCTTTTAGAATAATATTTGGGCTTGGGGAAAGATCCCGATCCCTTTTAGAGTAATAATTTTTTGGCTTGGGCTTGGGCTTGGGGAAAGAGGAAAGATCCCGATCCCTTCCTTTTAGAATAATATTTGGGCTTGGGGAAAGATCGCGATCCCTTCCTTTTAGAATAATATTGGGCTTGGGGAAGGATCCCGATCCCTTCCTTTTAAAATAATATTTTTAAAATATAATTTCCTGATTTCTTTTTAGTCCCAGATATCTAGAGCGTTTTTTAAAAATAATTTTTTTCAAAAAAAACTTTTTCTGAGGATAATGTGGCCATTGTGTACGCCGAGCTTCCATGCGCACATAGCACCTCCAAGGAGCTCTATCTAACCTCCTTGCAATTAATTAACATCTAATTAACTATATAACACAAAATTGCACACTCACACACAGTCAACTCTGCTATTCACTGTCTACTCTACTTCGCACTATCTACACTCACTAACAACTCTACTAACACTTGTTGGGATTCAGGCCAACTGGCCGGACATCCCACTTACTACTAACCCATCTACTAACTTAACCATTATACACTTATTCTTTAATACAACAGAATAAGGAGCTGCAATAGGATAACATTGCTGTGTGCTCCACCCAAAGCAGGTCTCTCTCTCTCTCTCTCTCTCTCTCTCTCTCTCTCTCTCTCTCTCTCTCTCTCTCTCTACTCTCGCACTTGCACTCGCACACGGTTTCCGCGGCACCTTCAACTGGTATCAGAGCGAGGTTTGTGCTTGCCGTTTTGCATCCGCGCGCCCTCACTTTCAAAAGTGCAAACAAGTTTTCGATTTCGACATCGGCAAATTCAGCGTTTCGAGAGCGTTCCCATCAGGTGTCCTAGGGTTTTACCCCCCTTTCGAAGCTGTTCGTGCAGTTGAAAGCTTCATCCGAGCTACGCTTCAAGAGTTGTATTTTTCAACTCCACTTTTGCTACAGCTACATGTACAGGTACAAGACACAGGTGCAGGTTGTTCAGAGACTATTTTGGGATGGTATATAGCCGTTTTATGGCTATTATGTGTTATTGAGATGGTGTTTATGGGCTCATTAGGAGCAGTTTTCGGCATCAACATTGTCTCGGGTTTTTCAGGCATCCATCTCCTCATAAGTTCTTGCATACATACAGGACATCCAGGTTTCTTACAGGTTGCAATGTTTAGCATCAGCACAGATTTCAGTGGGAGTACTTGATGCGGATAGGCATTGTTTTGACACTTTTGATAGTGCTTGAGCTCTTTTGAGAGTGGTTTTACTCCCCGCAGGTATTTGTTTACTGCTTGCACATTTTGTTTGGCGCCTGTTTGAGAACGTATACTGCGCCTTGCAGTATTGTTGACAATGGATGTACGTTGAGTTGCGGAAACTGCCATATGTACCTTTTGTGGAGCCGATTTGGCTTGTTTCTGGCAGTCCCGACCGTTTCTGAGGCTCGGTTCGGAGGCCCTTTTTGAGAGTGGGCTGGTTTGTTGTCTGCATAACCTTTTGTGAGGGTCGATAGCATGAGGTTTTCTTGAGTTGGGGGATTCTCGAATGTTGAGATCCTTTCGATGATACAGGTTGCTAGAGTACCCCTTTTTTGTGGCCTCACCATAGGACATGTATAGAGAGGGCTAGGTGCATTTGATGCCATGTTGGTAGTCTTGGGTCAGTTTTTTGACTTTTTAATGCACAATTAGTGGTTGATGCGCATGTCTTATGCTCTGAGAGCATTACTTTTGATGCGTTACTAATCTCTCGTGATAGTTTTGGATTGAGATTCTGTCAAATTTTCTAAGGTAACTCTACCGAATTTTTCCCAGAATTACGAGTGTTTATCGCCATATTATCTTTAGCTTGCAGCCATGTCATCTAGTGGTGAAAGGATATTTATAATATTTGAAAATTTGATGGGACGAATTTTTCTATCTAGAAAGAGCAGATTCAAGATGTTCTTATACAAAAAGGCCAGCTGGATCCTATCATGGAGCGTCCAGAGGGCGAGTATATAGATGTTGAGTGGGAGAAACTTGATGCTAAGGCCAAATCTACCCTCTGTTTGCATTTGTCCGAATATGTGTACTTTACTATAGTTTGAGAAAGGACTGCTAGAGATGTATGGGATAATTTGTGTTCCAGTTATGAGAACAAAAGTGCCACTAATAAGGTTTTCTTGATGAAGAATCTGTTTGACCTTCGTATGAAGGAAGAGGGCACTATTTCTACTCACATTAATGAGTTCAATATCATTTTCACTCAGTTGACCACTCAGGGTTTGGTCCTCGATGAGGAAATCAAATGTATCTTCTTGCTATGCAGTTTACCCTCGTCTTGGGATACGTTCTGTACTGTGATTAGCAACTCAGCACCTAGTACCGGTCTAGTGTACAATGACGTCCTTGGGAGTCTGTTTACCAAGGAGATTTGCAGGAAATCTCTCGAAGGCAAGAAGGATGGTGATGCGTATGTTGCTAGTGATAGACAGAGGGGTCGCACTCAAAGTCGTGGCAAAAGCAAGGAACGTGGGAGCTCACGCAGTAAGTCTTGGGGTTCTATGCGTAATGTCGAGTGCTATCACTGCCATAAAAAAGGGCATGTGAAGAAGGATTGCAGGAAATGGCAGCAAAGCAACAAGGATAAACAATTCGGTAAAACTTCTAAGTCTGATGATTCAAACAAGGGCAAAGCAAAGTTAGAGGAGATCAATGTGCTAGAGTCTTCAAATGCTCCTATTGTAGAGAATCTTCCAGTGGTTGTTATGCCACTTACCTCTGACGTATTGGTCTTCACAATAGATCTACCTGTCGAGGCTCTTGTAAGATGCGCAGCATGCACAGAATTGGATAGTAGATTTTGGTGCGAGTTTCCATGTGACACCACATAGAAAGTGGTTCTCTACTTATTCTCACTCTTGTGGCAAAGTGAGACTTGGTGATGCTTATGATCTAGACATTGAGGGCGTCGAAAACGTCAAATTGCATCTAAGGAATGGCACGCACTTTACTTTATGTAATGTCAGACATGTGCCCAAGTTGACTAAAAGCTTGATTTTTGTTGGTCAGCTTGATGATTTGGGCTACAACACCACATTTGGCAATGGTTCGTGGATAGTACGCAAAGGTAATCTTGTTGTACTCAGACATCAAAAACATGGTACCTTGTATTCCATGCATGTGTCAGATGTTGGTCATGATTACATATCTATAGCCGAGCTGCCGTCTACTGAGTTGTGGCATTGCCGGCTAGGTCATATTAGACAAAAAGGAATGAGAACTCTGACTCGCTTTGGCTACTTCCTTGTCTTGTCTTATGTTGAATTTTCTATTTGTGAGCACTGTATCTATGGCAAACAGGCTAGGTCTGTGCACTTACCATTGGGTCAAAAGCGAGATGAACCTCTAGATTTAGTACATAGTGATGTTTGTGGTCCTAACTCAACCAAATCTCTAGGGGGGGCCAACTATTTTGTGACATTCATAGATGACTCTGCTCGAAAGGTGTGGGCATATCCTTTGAAACATAAGGATCAAGTTCTTCTTGTGTTCCAGAAATTTTTGGCACTCACTGAGAATCAGTCTGGCAAGAAACTCAAGAGGTTGCAGACTGACAACAATGGAGAGTATGTCTCCAAGGAGTTTGACAATTTTTGTGCTAAAAGGGGGATTAAAACTGCACCATATACACCAGCTCAGAATGGAGTTGTTGAGCGCATGAATCGTACGATTCAGGAAAGAGTCACAGCCATGCTTTCTAGGGCAAATCTCACACAAGGCTTTTGGGCAGAAGCCGTCTTGACTGCAGTGCACATTATAAATCGTTCGCCTAGTATGCCATTGAATTATGAGATTCCAGAAGAGTTATGATCTAAACGTAAGCCCCACTATGACCATCTATGTGTTTTTGGTTGTGAAGGTTATGCTCACGTGCCAAAACAACTTCGACAGAAGTTAGAGCCAAAGTCACACAAATGTATTTTCATTGGATATGGTGCAGATGGAGAGATGGGATATCGTCTCTAGCACCCTAAATCTCGTCGAGTCATCTGTAGTTCAGATGTGATCTTCAATGAGTCAAAGATGCATAAAAAACCTATCAAGGAAATAGAGGTTCAGAGAGTCACTTTTGAGGATGTTGCCTCAGAGACAGTGAAATCAACTCAGCGGGCTAGTGATGTACCTTCCACTAGCAATGCTCTAGAGGGAGCGGATAGCAATGGCCAAGGAGTGAAACGGTCTACTAGATTCTCTCGTCCACTTGTGCGTTTCGAGCCAGGTCTTGATTACATCATGTTGACCGATTGCAGTGAGCCAAGCTGCTACCAAGAAGCCATGATGACGGATGATGTGGTGAAGTGGGAGCAGGCTATGGAATCTGAGTATAACTCGATTCTAGCTAATGACACTGGGGACTTGGTAGAACTGCCAAATGATGTGAAAACTTTACCTTGCAAATGGGTTTACAAGAAGAAATTTACCTCAGGTGATCCAGATCCAAAGTACAAGGCTAGACTTGTAGCCAAAGGGTTCAAACAACAAAACGGACTCGATTTTGATGAAATCTTCTCGCCTGTGGTAAAGATGACAACACTTAGAACCGTACTTGGTCTTGTAGCAATTGAGGACATGGAACTTGTCCAAATGGATGTGAAGACAACATTTCTTCATGGGGATCTCGATGAGGATGTTTACATGCAGCACCCTAAAGGGTTTGTTCAGGAGAACGCATCTCGTGAGGAGCTAGTATATAAGCTCAAAAAGGCATTTTATGGATTAAAGCAGGGTTCAAGGCAGTGGTATCATAAAATTTGATGCATGTATGAGGTCTCAAGGACATAAAAAGAGTGAAGAGGATCACTGCTTGTACACAAGAAAGCTAGATGATGGCTCGATAATCATTCTAGTTTTGTATGTTGATGACATGCTTATAGCTGGGAAATCCATTGCGAAAATTGCCAACTTGAAGAAAACACTTAGCAATAATTATGCAATGAAAGATTTTGGGGATGCTACACACTTTCTTGGCATGTGAATCAAAAGAGATCGCAAACATCGTATTCTTGAGTTATCTCAGGAAACATACATCGAGAAAGTTTTACAGCATTTCAATATGCAGGGGGGAAAAGCATTGAGTACCCCAATACAAGCATTCTTGAAGCTCAGCCAGGAAGATGCACCCAAATTTGATGCTAAGCGAGCTGAAATGGATAAGGTACCATATTCTTCGACAGTGGGCAGTCTCATGTATGCTATGGTGGCCACAAGACCAGACATTGCTTTTGCAGTGGGAGTGGTGAGCCGATATATGGCAAATCCTGACAGCAAGCATTGGGAAACATGAAGCACATTCTTAGGTACCTCAAAGGTACGATCGCCAGGTGTTTATGCTTCGGGAATAGTGATGCATCCATCGTGGGTTATGCGGATGCAGATTATGCGGGTTGTGTTGAAAATAGGAGATTGACATCTAGCTATGTTTTCATATTTGCCGGAGCAGCAGTATCTTGGAGGTCTTGTCTTCAAGATTGTGCGTCGTCTTCCACTACAGAAGTAGAGTACGTTGCATTGTTGGATGCAAGTAAAGAGGCTGTATGATTATCTCACTTAGTCAGAAATCTTGGCATTGATGACACTCCGGTGATATATTGCGATAGTCAGAGTGCTCTTACATTGGCAAGGAATCTCGTGTTTCACTCCAAATCAAAACACATTGAAGTCAGGTATCATCTCGTGAGAGATTTCTTGGCCATAAAGCTCATGGATTTGGTCAAGGTACACACCGATGACAACCCAGCAGATGCTTTGACAAAAGGCTTAGCTTTGGAGCGGTTTACACATTGGAGTGAGTTGATGGGTATAGGTTGAAGCCACTAGGTTGCTTCACGGTGGTACATACCAGGTCACTTGGGCTGCGTTGGCCTTCAAGTGAGAGTTTGTTGGGATTCAGGCCAACTGGCCGAACATCCCACTTACTACTAATCCATCTACTAACTTAACCATTATACACTTATTATTTAATCCAACAGAATAAGGAGCTGCAAAACAGGATAACATTGCTATGTGCTCCACCCAAAGCAGGTCTCTCTCTCTCTCTCTCTCTCTCTCTCTCTCTCTCTCTCTCTCTCTCTCTCTCTCTCTCTCTCTCTCTCTCTCTCTCTCTCTCTGCTCTTGCACTTACACTCGCACACACTTCTCGCGGCACCTTTCAACACCTGCACAATATAGATCTTGAAAAACTAACAAAAACCAGTACAATGCAACACTAATAGAGCTTAATCTGCCAAAAACCTACTAATCTGTCCTTTACAGTCACTAAACAGTTCTCACAGAGCTCAACAATAAACAAAAAATAGATGGAAGGAAAGCTTCTAGAGGTAGCACTGAGTGCTCATCAAGCTTAATGCAAGGCTTTCCTTGGTAGTAGCGCCAAAAATGTACGCTTTGCCGTATGTGTCGAAGGTTGGGAACTTGCATGTGCACTCTGTGCGAGCCTCGAAAGGCTACAAACACAACTAGAGAGTCCTAGCAAGCTCAAAGAACAATGGTGTGTCACTCACCTCTCAATTATTTCGTCGTGAAGGATCATGTGCTACAAAGAAGAAGGAGCTGTCCCTGATCTTAATCACACACTCTCTCTCTCTCTCTCTAGCATACACACACACCTAGAAGGAGAAGGAGATAGAGATGGAGCAAGAGCACTTCTTAGATTACACCTCAGAGAATGAGGATTTTTAGGTCAAATGGACCTTTTATAAGAGTTTGGCCCATTCACACATGGGCGCCCACTGTGGCTGGTCGTTGCACAAATATTGTAGAAATAATATAGTGGTGCGCCTCTCATCGGCGATCACCTACACATCTATTGGACCGACAAGCCCAATCCATGACTCTACCAAATAAATAATATGGCGTCCGTCATAGGTGATAGGGTGTCCGTGAGGGTTAACAAAACTTGACAAAACAAGTTGAGAAAACCCAATGCATTCTCTACAAACTTGGGCTAGAAGTGAGCCCAAAAGTAAAAACACTATAGTAAAAACAATCCAGAGAGTGATAAATGTAGTTTTTTTTTTTGTTTTCAAGAGCAATACCAACCTGAAAGTATTCCCTAATATGCAAGTTGGTGCCCACAATTTTGAAATTGGTCTTATTAAAGTGGACAGATGGAAGACTAGTAGCATTGGATGGTTATAAACTTTGAGAAATTATTAGTGTTGTAAGTTGGAGTGGAAGCCAACTACAATGAAGGAAAAATGAAGAATTGTAGTCGCGCAAGAGTAGTGGATAGGTACAATACTATAGGGGCTTTGCCCTCTTGGGAAGTGGCCTTGAGGAGTGGAGTTAATGTCTTAAGGTCAAGGGTGTAGAGTAGGGCTTAGTCTCCCTAGGTAGTGGTGAAAGACTAGGAACATCCAAGTGTTGCAAGTGTTAGCCACCATGATTGTATAGCAAAAAAAGTTTATGCCTCCGATGAGGATAGCCCACTATCCTCCTTGAAAGTGATCGATTATTCATGAAATACCTATTGCTCTTAACCATGGCCAACAAAAACATATTGCAAGATGGTATGAGGGAGTTAACATAGCAAATTAAAAAAATTGGTCTCTAGTACGTGGAACTTATTTTGTTGAGCTTGTTTTGTGATTTTAACATGTTTGGGCTACTCACCAATTTTTATCCTTGCAGCATGCTTCTCTCTAATCTCCTATGGAATTTCCAATCCAAGGTAGTTGTGTTAGATGCACAATCAAAGAGAAGTAGAGTTTCCTCCTATCCTTGTGGTGGTATACTGCATAGCCAAGCTATTAACACAAATGCACCACTTTAGGTAGAGAGAGATATAGAGAGAAGAGAGAGGTTTTCTTTGGAGAAGAGAAGTTTAGAGAGAGAGAGAGAGAGAGAGAGAGAGAGAGAGAGAGAGAGAGAGAGAGAGAGGGAGGTACCACAAAGATGTGCATGGCCCTTTAAAAAATACACTACTATATCCAAAGCTATGTATAACTCTTAAACTATGAAAGATCCGGTGCCCATCCAAAATAAACCCTACCCACTTATAATACTCCACACACAAAATCTACCCACCACACTTCTAGTCCCCCCTCAACCCATAGGCATGCATCTAAAAGGTCCAACTTGAGACAGAATTCTCAAAAGTTAAGAGGACCAACTACAAGCATTCATGTAGACCCATGGAGGAACCTGCCCCTAGTTGCCCTTTTGATTGATGGGTTGCCTTTGGACTGGTTGCAAGCAACTACTAGTAGATTCGTCCATGTCACATGTACATATTGGTTTTGGAGATTAGTTCAACCACCCTCCAAATTAGAGTTAGTTTCCTTCTTGCGTTTTGCACAAAGGTCTTTTAATTGGTCTAAAAGCTCCCTCACGATGTTTAATAACAACTCCCCAAAATGGCCTAAGTTATGGGGTCTACAACGGGGAGGGCTCTTCATTCTCTAGTAAGGCAGTTTTTATGCATCATCATGTCTTTGAGAAAGGTCTCATGTCTTGTAGAGTTGAGGTGGCCTATTCCTATGGAAAACCATCTTTAGTCTAAGGTTGTACTAAGGAAGAGGTTGATATTAGTATTCAGTGAGGGTGTAATTACATCACATGGAGGAGTTGTAAAGATGTTTCTTGTTGAGTGAGCAAGGTGAAATATATTATATAAGTGACAAGGAGCATAATAGGTATAAGAGTAGGTGGTTTAGGTTTTAGCTTCAGCTCCTCAAGAGTATGATGGCCAGGGGGTGGGCTAGCTACCTTCCCCCGTGAATGTTTGACACATTTGGAGCATTTCAGTCTATCACTCCATATGAAGCTTGGCATGCCAAGGAGATACTATTAGTCACTTGTGTGTCTTTGGTTGCTTTGCATATGTTGTGGAGCATGAGCAAGAATGTAAGAAATTGGATGTTAAGGCTTTGTATTTTTGTTGGTTGTAGTTCAAAAAGTGTATGTTACAATTTGAATAATCCACAAACCAATTTTACCTTGATCATTTTGAATACTTTTTTTCTAAAAGATGCATTTCAATCACTGTTAATATGTACCAAGGAGATGGATGTGAGCTCACAAAATGTATGTGGTATGTTGTTGTCTCTTTGCAATGTTGGAAGTCCTAACAAGGGACATGGATAGTCTATGTAGGTTTCAAATGGTATCATAGGACAACCCATTTTTTAATTTAGATAAGCATGATGTAATTATGAGGATAGGATTGAAAATGTGCAAGCTAGAGGAGGTCTGTCAAAATGGCTTGTGTAGACTTTACAGTAAATTGAGCTCAACTTTGCTTAGTCGTACTTATTTGAGTCCTTAGCATGCCTCTCATGCATCAAATTGTTATGCTTTGGTTGTGTCTAGTTTGAATGATGAGGAAGAACCTTTTTCATTTGGTGAAGTATGAAATTCACAAAGCTGGTTGGCTACAATGCAATATGACTATTATGCTATTATAAAGAATGACACATGGTGTTTAAGTTACTTGTCTGTTGGCAAAAATACCATTGATGCTAAGTGGTTTTATACTTGAAACATAAGTTTGATGGTAGTTTTGACCAGTAAAGCTAGCCTTGTGACAAAAGGCTATGTTCAAGAGGACGACATTGATTTAAGGAGATACAATGCAATATGACTATTATGCTATTATGAAGAATGATGCATGGTGTTTAAGTTACTTGTCTGTTGGCAAAAATACCATTGATACTAAGTTGATTTTATAGTTGAAACATAAGTTTGATGGTAGTTTTGACCACTAAAGCTAGCCTTGTGACAAAAACCTATGCTCAAGAGGACGACATTGATGTAAGAATGTTGTCAATTATTTGACAACCATTTGTAACATTCATACATTGAAAGCCACAAATGGTTGGAATGTACATTAGTTGGACATACGATCTATGTTTTGAATGGTGGTTTGCATGAGGAAGGAGATGAAAGCAACCTCATTATTTTCTTCAAAAAGAGCAAAAAAAAGAAGATACCTTTGGTGCTATAGGTAGCTAGAGATCCCCATTATGAGGCCTTGCCATAAGCTATGTATAGAGAGGGATAGGTGCATTTGATGCCATGTTGGCAGACTACTGGGTCAATTTGAGTTGTTTTATGCACATCTTACATTCTTATCACTTTATAATATTTTTTATGTGCATTGGGTCGAGTTTTTGCTCCTCGTATAGAGGAGACTATACCAAACTTTTCTTATGAGTGTATCTATGCGTTTCTTGGCACTTTGAACTCCATTTGGAGTTGAGAGTTTGCTCTTGTTACATACAAAATTTTGCCAAAATTCCTATTGAGTTGCTCACCATAGTTTCTTGGCATTCTTTCCTTAGTGTTCAAGTTTTGCAGTTATAGCCTCTTCTCCTGAGAAAGATATTTACAACATAAGACAATTGGATGGCACAAACTTTTCCAAAATAGATCTTAGTCCAGATGATCTTATTGCACAAGATGTTAGCTTTGATTAGAATTGTGTAATAGATTTTGGCTAATGTCCATATAACACCTCACAAAGAATGTTTCTCTACTTATGCATATATGTGTGGCATAGTGAAGCTCTATGATACTTATGAGTTTCAAATACATGTTGATTATTGATTAAAATAGCAAGGAATTCATAATCAATAATGTCACACACATCCCCAAGTTAGCAAAGAGTTTGAGCTTGACAACTTGGGGTACACAACAACCTTTGTAAATGGTTCATGGTTGATCATAAGAAGAGAAATCTTGTGATTCTTAGAGGACACGAGCATGGAATACTCTTTTATTCTCGTGTGTAAAAAAGAATTATGTATCATAGTTGAGCTGTCATCTATTGAGTTGTGGCATAGCCGGCTCATCCATATGAGCCAAAAGGGGATGAAAACATTAGCACGTTTTGGTTGCTTACATGTGTTAAGTTTTTTTGACTTTTCTATGTGTGAGCATAACATCTATGGAAAACAAACTAGGAACATTTCATTAGCATTGAATAGGAAGTGTTTACACCCACCAAGACTTATCCATATCAATGTTTGCAGTCTTATGCCAACCAAATCTATAGGGGGAGCTAGATATTTTGCGACCTTTATAGATGATTCCTCTAGGAAGTTGTGGGGTTTATCCTTTGCGTCATAAGGATCAAGTCTTCTCTACTTTCCAAAAATTCTTGGCATTTGTAGAGATCAATATGGTAAGAAGTTCAAGAGCACTATGGAATTACATGTATGTGGATGTGAGGCCTTTACACATGTGCCAAAGGAACTTCAAAAAAAGCTAGACTCAAAGTCACACAAGTGTATTTTCTTTGGTTATGGTGCATATGGAGAGATGGAATTTCATGTCTTGCACCCTATATCTTGTAAATCCACTCATAGTTTGTATGTTATCTTCAACAAGTCAAAGATGCACAAAAAGCCTATCAAAGAGGTTGAGTATAGAAAAGTCACATTTGAAGCTGTTGCCTCGGAAGTAATGAAAAATCAAAAGACTAGTGTTGCACCTTCCACTAGCAGTGCCCCAATTGATAGGGCAGAGAGCAGTAGTCAGAATATCATATCTTGCACCCGATATCTTGTAAGTCATTCATAGTTCATATGTTATCTTCAACGAGTCAAAGATATCGTGTAAAGTCATTCATAGTTCATATGTTCTTTTCAACGAGTCAAAGATGCACAAAAAGCGTATCAAAGAGGTTGAGTATAAAAAAGTCACATTCGAGGATGGTGCCTCAAAATCAATGAAAAACTAAAAGAATCATGATGAACCTTCCACTAGCAGTGCTCCAATTAATAGGACAAAGAGAAATAGTCAGTCGTTGAGATGATCTAGTAGATCCTTGCATCCACCCGAGCTGTTTCGATCAGGGTTGGACTATGTCATGTTGACTAATTGTGATGAGCCATCTTATCATAAAGAAGCCATGCAAATGGATGACAAGGTCAAATGAGAGCAAGCCATGCAGTTAATATAACTTGATTATCAACAATGAGACATGGGACTTAGTTGAATTGCCGAAAGTCAAGCAAGCCTTACCTTGCAAATGGGTTTACAAGAAGAAGCCTACATGTGATGATCCTGAACCTAAGTACAAGGCTAAATTGGTTTCTAAGGGATTCAAGTAGCAAAAGGAAGTTGATTTTTGATGAAATTTTCTCACCCATAGTCAAGATGATTACATCACATATGATGCTTGGGCTAGTAGCCATTGAGGACATGGAGCTCATCCAAATGGATGTGAAGATGGTCTTTTGTCACAAGGATCTTGAGAAGGATGTTTTCATGAAGCAAACTAAAGGGTTTGAGTAGCCTAGTAGAGAGGAGCTTGTATGCAAACTCAAGAAAGTGCTTTATGGCTTAAAGCAGTGTTCAAGGCAACGTATCAAAAGCTTGATGCTTTTATGCGGTCCCAGGGGTTTATAAGGAGTCAAGAGGATCATTGCTTGTATATGAAAAAACTCAATGGTGGTTCGCTCGTCATCTCATCTAATAGGTAGATGACATGCTCATTCAAGAAAGTCCACTGAGGAGATTGCCAAATTGAAGCAAATGTTGAGCAAAACTTTTTATGAAGGATTTGGAGGAAGCAAATCATTTTCTTGGTATGTGTATCAAGAGAGACAAAAAAAAGGGTATGTTTGAGTTGCCTCAAAAATATTATATTCACAAGGTATTGCAACATTTCAATATGTAGGGGGGAGGTAGTGAGTATCCCACTACCATCATACTTGAAACTAAGCGAGGAAGATTCTCCCAAGTCAAGTGCAAGTGTTCCATTTTCTTCAACTTTAGGCAGTCTCATGTATGCCATAGTAGCTACAAGGGCAGATATTGCATTTGCACTGGGAGTGGTTAGTTGGTATATGGCTAATCCTAGCAAGTAGCATTGCGTAACAATGAAATGTATCCTCAGCTACTTGAAGAAGGGTACAACAAGCAAGTGTTTATGCGCTTTAGTAATAGCAATGTATCTATTGTTGGTTACATGGATGCGGACTATGCAAGTTGCAAAGATAGCATGAGGTCTACATATAGCTATATATTCATATATGAAAGAGGAGCCATTTCTTGGAGATCATATCTTCAAGAATGTACATCTCCTTTCATTACAGAGGCTAAGTACGTTGCAATGTTAGATGTTAGCAACGAAGCTATATGGTTGGCACATTTATTGGAATACTTAGGCGTTCAATAAGTTCCACTTTTACATTGTGATAGTCAAAGTGCCATTGCTTTGGTAAGGAATCCCGTATTTTACTCCAAATCAAAGAACATTGAGGTTAGGTATCATCTCATTCAAGATGCATTGACAGATAATCGATTGGAGTTTATCAAGCTGCACACTAATGACAACCCAATGGATGCTTTAACAAAGAGCTTGACTATTGAGTGATTTGCACATTGCATTGAGTTAATGGGTGTATGGTGAACACAATTGTATATGAGTGAATCTATTGCACTTCATGGTTGTACATACTAGCTTTATTCATAGCCAATTATAGCCAAATTGGCCTTTAAGCTAGAGATTGTTGGGGTAAAGACTGTAGTGGCTTCCCATCCCTTAACTACTAACCTACACCACTAACACTAACTGCTTTTTACTTACTTCTCATATATATCAATAAAGGAACAACTCTACACACACAAGCTTCTTCCCTAAAGTGTGGTTCCTCCAACTCTGTCTCTTCTCTTTCCCTTCTCGCATGTATGGGATGCATTGTTGTGCACATTGTGCCCAACAAGCATCAATCAAAATGACTACCTATAAATAAATATCTTCTTTCCACAAAGCCTATTTCTCCATTGCCTCCAAAGGGCCTTATTCTTTTCTTCAGTATAAAATCATTTGGAAGGGAATGGGGTCTAAGAGGTGAAGAGTGCATGTGCAAAAATGAGCACGCGTGTGTGTGTGGTTTGGTGTGCATGTGAGAAGGGGAGAGTACATCATGTGTGGTGTGGTGTGCATGTGAGAAGGGGAGAGTACATCATGTGTGGGTGGAGAAAGACTCAACTGATGAACTGCCCCTTATTATTTGTGTATGTACACAAGAATAAGGTGTCAGTGGGCGGGCACACATAGCCTGGGCAGCCGAGCAAGGCACAGATGCATGTACCCCAACAATCTCCCACTTAAAGGAGAACGTGCTGATAAGTGGATCCTACTAGCTAAATTACTAGTATGTACAAGAAAATAGGTGAGAGACTCTCTCAACCTATCCCCAATGGTTGCTCAATTGATCTACATGCAATCATATTGGCTCTAGTGGTAGGCGAGCGTGCATACCCACGCTAGAGGCTGCATGTAAATCCCACAGACTACTCTGTACGGTCTACAAAACTCCACTATGCATCATGCTGGTGTCACTCATTACACAATTGACAATCCCTACTGTAAATGCTCCCACTGCAGCTTCTAGGTCAGGCCTCAACACTAGTAGGTCGTAGATGAGACACCCAAATGCTGAAGTAACTTTCACAATCTGGGCTATCACAGCCACCTCAATGCTATGTGCATACTTTGCATCATTAGGACTAGCTATCACAAATAGGTGTGTCGACTATGAATCCTAGAGGACCACCTCCCCCTCATCCATAGGGACTCAATGTGTGTGTCATGATATCACCTCATCAGCCTCTAGCATGAGCATATAAAAAAACTCCATATCTGTCATCTTGGCATGTGCATCATCAGGACTAGTTATTGCAAATAGATGTGTTGACTATGAATCCTGGAGGACCACCTCCCCCTCATCCATAGGGACTCAATGTGTGTGTCATGATATCACCTCATCAGCCTCTAGCATGTGCATATAAAAAAACTCCATATTTGTCATCTTGACGTGTGCCTTTAGGGAACAGACCCGCTCCACCTCTATCTACACACACTCAGATGATGCTCGTTGTGTCTCACTGGAGAAATCCCGCTCCACTTTTTCCACTACAGAGTCCACTAACATGTCCTGCATAGCTAAATGCTCGCATACTGGAGCTCACTCACGAAGGAGACATGTCTGGTCTCTCGCTCCTCACATGTCATTGTAGTAATGGAGACTATATCGCCCTACAATGGGTATACAATGTATGACCTCGCACCTCATGCAATGACTAGGTGACCCAACTGCGTCTAGAAAGACTACTCTCAAAGCAGTACCTGACATCCACTATCTCTCAAGCATCTTACTGAGATCAAGATCTACTCAATCCCATGAACATAATGCACACGTGTAAGCGTATAAGATGCACCACTGGGTAGTAACATACATATATCTCCTTCACCCTCTATGTCATACCCTGAACCATCAGCCATACGAATACAACCTCAAAACCCACTAGCAAATGTGTCGAACCAGTCACAACATGGTGTGACATGAAATGCTGCAGACCCATCTAGCAGCCATCAGGAGCAAGTGCCATCTCTGTTAGACATGTATCATGGGTGGAGGCTACATATGTAATGGAAATGGCCTATTAAGTTTGAGAATAGCGAAAATTAGAGAAAGTACTTTTGTGAAATTACTTTGTGAGCATAGAGGGTGAAGTTAATTGATGGTAGCAATGTAAACATAGAATTTAGTTAACTTGGCATGAACAATACTTTTGCAAGAGAGAGAGTTTGAAGAACATGACAAAACAATTGAGGACCGGATTTATGTGGAGCCGCGGTCCCCCCTTCAATAGACATTTGTATTATAGTTTCTCCCATCGAGAGAGACTTGTTACAATACAATCTTTGTGTTCCTTGTGACCTAGATGATGCAATGAAGATGAAAAAATTCATGCATCACGAGCATAACATAAACTTTGTGGAAAGCATTGACTATCCCAAGCCTCAGTCCCAAGGCCTCAAACACCTATAAAGGTGGAGAGAGCTAGCGGGGAATGAGGGTAGGGAAGAGGAAGAAGAAACATTTCATACGAGAAAGAATTAGTTCCTCACTTATCATCACTCTTCTTGCTAGCATACATAATAGCATAGTAATGAAGATGGCAAGCTTAAGCATTGAAGCATGGTTTTTGGTTGGATTCACATTCCATAGCCAAGAGTGTTGGTGTAGGCTCTCAACTTCTCTACTAGCTTGGAGAAGGAGATGGAGCTCATGCACTTTGCACTTCACACCATGTGTGTGTGTGTGTGTGTGTGTGTGTGTGTGTGTGTGTGTGTGTGTGTGGGAGAGTATACCCCTCAAGCATGCCCCCTATTTGCTCTGGTCGATCCCCTCTTCTAGCACAAGCTTGAAGCTCATTGGACCTCTGCAAGCCTCTGGCCAATCACATGTAGGATGCATATCAAGCAAGCATGCTAGCCTTGGGACAAGTGTCCCCCTTTCCCCTTTGAGAGAGAGTACTTGATAAATGAAAAACAACTTTGTCCCCCTTTCCCCTTGGGAGGCCAACCAATAGGCTTTGGACACTCCTTGAGGGTAACCTAGCTAGGGGCTTGACATGTGTCTGACTTGCCTCTTGAGAAAGGGGTGCTCTTTGGGAGAGAGAGTGGTCAAGCAACCACCCCCCTTCTTGCATGGCTCGCCCCCGTCCTTGTGACACCTCAAGCCCCTCAACCTTGGGCTAGGTTCCACCTTAAGTACAACCCTGGAATCTCAAGCATGAGAAGCACTTCAAGCATCTCAATCATCAAGCATTTCAATCATCTCAAGCATCTTAGTCATCAGGCATGACAAGTACCTCAAGCTTGGGCCAGGTTCCCACCTCAAGCACAACCCTATCTTGCCTAAGGTCAAAGGACTTCTTACACTAACCTTTGGAGGTCTTTAATGAAGCTAACCCTAAGGTCTTTTTAGCTCCATTGGTTAGCCTTGCTCTTTGATAGACCATCTCTCATTTGGGACCCTTTACCATTGGCCCCATGTCGAGATAGATCTGTAAGCACATGTCTATATTCTAACCTTTGTTCCCGTTTATTCACCCACATTAAATCATCAGTTTACTATGAGAGAATCATTTGGGTTGGTTAGAGATTAGATTTTATGACATTACCTCTCTCTTGAAATCATGGTCGTCCTTGACTATGAGGTAGAAGAGATAAAGCCTTAGTCATTAGTCAATCTTGCTTAGCGGGTAGAGGATCCCTCTTTACCCTATGACATCTTTCCAAGATGGATGACTAATCCAGTTGGTGATTGGGAGATATAGCTGTCGCAATCATGTCTGGTCTTTAGTCCATTTCATTCTCCCAAGTAGAGCGACAAGTTCTACTTGGTGTTTGAGAGACGTTGTTATCACAAACATAATTCTAAGTATGCATACTACTTAAATTTATGCACAATGAAAAGAGAAAACTAGTCTTATGAGACAAAAACATTGATCTTTTAAAAGAGAAATTTGTACATTGGCTTACTCTAATGTAGCATTGTAAACATTGACAAGGTTCATGGTATCCTTAAGTTGTATTCCTTGCATCCATCTAGCATCTTCAAAAGGATAATTTTTGAGATTAATAAGATACCGTCGGATAATCTTTCCATATCGTAGTACCTTGTCTTCATGCTGAAGGATAGCTTCGGGTTGTAGCACCTCTTCTTAGTCTTTAATTTTGGGAGGGTCTTCAATAATTGGTTCACTTGGTGGCTCTCCTTTGTAGGGCTTGAGTAGGCTCACTTGAAAAGCATTGTGTATGAGCCAATGGTTGGGAAACTTGAGTTGATAAGCCATCTCATTGATTGGCTTCAAAATTTGAAAAGGATCATAATATCTTTTTGCTAATTTAGCATAATACTTTTGATGGCCCGTAGGATTTTTGGCCGTCGTTTGCCTCAATCGAGCCTTAGGAAACTTAAGTAAGACCCAATCATTTTCTTTGTGTTAAGTATGGAGCCTGATTTACCCTTGTAATTTTCTATGGTAAAAGCGCACATTTGTAAGGCCCCCATTATGAGGAGAAGCCATCGTGCGTGAAGGAAAATCACTCACCGGAAACCAAAATTTTCATGGACAAGAATCAAGGGCAACTTTAAAGGCCTCGGGGGCGGAGGCCCTCGAGACTTTTTTTTTGCCGGAATATTCTTTTTCGCCGGAATATTATGGCAGGACGGCGGCCGGAAAGTGGTCGGAAAACAACCGGTCGGTTGGCCGGTGGCCGGTAGTCAATGGCCGATGGCCGGTGGTCGGAAGTCAATGGCCGGTGGACGGTGGTCGAATTCAATGGCCGGTGGCCGAATTCAAAAGCGGACTTGTCTTCTCAAGGGCGGCCACACATGGGCGGATTGGAGGGTCCGATTTGGACTTATTCGCACAAGGGCGGGTACACATGGCTGTCTCTCATAAGAGAGGGCAGCCCTTTTGGTCTATAAAAGGAGGCCATTTCTACACACATTTCATAGTGTGAAGTTGATGCAACAAGGTGAGTGTGAGGTGGTGAGAGTGAAGCAAGGTGGGAGCTCCATTAAGGGTATAATCCCTTTGTAAACTACTTCTTGTTTTGAAGTACTAAAGCCATTGAGTGGCTGCTTTCCCGTGGACGTAGCCCACATTGGGTGAACCACGTATATCGTGTGTACTCTCTCTCTCTCTCTCTACTCTATAATCTCGTGTATATAAATCTGTCTCTCTCCATTAAGTAATCTACTCAATTATCTATTTAGCTACGTCTTATTTCCTAACACTTTGAATGTTAAAGCCTTTCTGTACTTGTCAGTAGCAGCAGCTATTTGCCTTTGTTGAGAGATGGATATAGCCTCCTTAATCTTTTGAAAATATTCTTGTAGGTCACGGCTATACTCATCTGCAACAACAAAGATCTTTAAGTAGCAAGGGACTTTTAGGTCTTCCCTCAATTATTTCAAAAAGTGCTTTTCCTGTAGAAGTATTTATATGCATACTTTGCAAGAGGTAAGTACTTTTCCCATTGTGAGCGTTGATCTACTTCGGTAACATAAGTCTTTAGTAGATCGAGTATCTTAAGATTGGCTATCTCACTTTGGCCATCCGTTCGTGGGCGATAGGCCAAAGAGAAATTCAATCTTGTTCCTAGATTTTCAAAGTGACCTTTCCAAAAATTACTGGTCATTCTAGGATCTCTATTTGACGCGATGGATGTTGGCAATCCATGGTGTTTGAAAATCTGTGATATGAAGAGAGTTTCCATTTGGTATGCCTTAATAGTCTTTTTGATAGGAATAAAGTGTGCTTGTTTGCTAAACCTGTCAACTATTGTCCATATTCCCATATTCCCATGGATAGACTTGGGTAATCCAAAGATGAAATCCATGGATATGCTCTCCCATGGTGAATTTGGGATAGGCAATGGTTGGAGTAATCCAGGTTGCTTCCCTCTATCATACTTGGTCTTTTGGCATACAACACATTTTGAAACATACTCTTGTATGTCCACTTTCATGGTAGGCCAACAGAAGTGCGTTTCTACTCCTCGAAGAGTAGGTTGAATGCCTCTATGCTTCGCATAGGGAGGAGCATGGGATTCATAAATGACTTTCTCACGAAGGGAGTGGGTAACACATAGCCTATTGCCATGGAGAAGTTAATCATCCTGCAAGATGAATGGTAATACCCCAAAGCAAGGGCTAACATTACATCTTTAAAGTCAGGGTTAGTAGCATACTCATCTATCATAGAAGATAGATCATTGTGAGTTGCTATAGACATCGCATTAACTTTTGGTCATCGTGAAAGTGCATCGGTCACTTGATTTTCTTACCCGCAATATGAGCAATATGAAAATTAAATTGCTAAAGAAACTTTTCCTACCTCATTTGTTTGTGGGAAAGCTTGGTTTGTGTCATGAAGTACTTGAGACTTTGGTGGTCGGTTTGTAGAATAAATGGACTCCCCAGTAAATAGTGCTTCCATGTGTCTAGAGCATGTAGAGTAGTTAAAAGTTCTTTCTCTTAAATTCCTAAGACATATTCATCTGTATTGAGCCTTCAGCTCTCATATGCTATGGCATGCCCTTCTTGAAGCAAGACCGCTCCAAGGAAATCACCACAAGCATCACATTGGACCTCAAATGGCTTTGAGAGATCCAAAAGCATGAGGACTGGTTGGGGAGGTAAGCTTCTCTTTGAGCTTGTCAAAAGCATTTTTCTCCTTAGTAGTCCATCAATACTTAACGTTCTTCATTGTTAAGTCATGTAATGGTCCTGCTATTTGAGAAAATTTGCTATGAAGCGTCTATTGGTATGCACACATACCAATAAATCTTCTTATCTCATATAGATTCCTTGGATTAGGCCATGCTTTTATTACCTCTAACTTTGATGGATCCATCCGGATACCATCTCGAGAGATAATATGACCTAAGTATTGAATCTCTTGAAGGAAAAATTTGCTTTTCTTTTGGTTGAGAAAAAGCTTGTTCTCCCTCAATGCTTGAAAAATCACTTGGAGATGCTGCTTATGTTCCTCCAAGGACTTGGAGTAGATGATGATTTCATCAAAGAACACTCCACTGAATTTGCGGTAGGGTCTAAATATTTTCTCCATTAGAAAATTGAACGTGGCTAGCGTATTAGTCAATCCAAAAGGCATGACTAGATATTCATAAAGGCCAAATGTTGTTCGAAACGTGGTCTTTAGAATATCTTCATCCACTATCCTTATTTGATGATAGCCACTTTTAAGCTACTCAATTGAGCATAAAGCGCATAATCATATACACAAGTAGAGAGCAAACGAGCTCAAAACGCATCCCACAATAGAAATTCCCTATAAAAATCTGCAAAATATTTGTGAAACCTGTGGCTACCTGTCTGTAGCCACACAAGCATATGCAGTCCTTACTCCTGCTAGAGTGGGTACAAGAACACTAAACTGTGTCCAAATTGACAAAACCTCTCAAAGTGTGAGTAAACACTCGATCACTGTGAGTATTTGTCTGTAGCCACACAAGCATACACAATCCTTACTCTTGCAAGAGTGGGTACAAGAACACTAAGCTGTGTCCAAACTGACAAAACCTCTCAAAGTGTGAGTAAACACTCAATCACTATCAAAGTGGGAGTCAAACTCGACCACTAAACCATCAGAGAGTAGTTACAAATACGTGAAAAACATGGTGAGAATCTAGGGGCAAACGGACAGAGTTTCCCCTATATTTTGAGCAAAATCTCATTAAAAAACTACACCTCAATAGGCACTTAGTGTCTTAGCAAACAGATCCACAAATGGCATACATGCACTACAAAAACCTTGGCAAAATGGCTCACTCCTAAACGAGTGGCTCTATGGACCTGTACTTGTCCAAAAAAGCTAGAGACCTTTGAACCTGGTACCTTCGAGCTATAGTTAGCTTAAACTATACAAATGCCTACATAGCACGAAACTACAGAAACACATGCTAGCAACTACTTTCTGGAATGCCCCACACAATCATACATAATCTACACTGCAGACAAGTGCAAAATGTGAGCAAAACCGTTGAGAAATTGACACACTATGTCATTGATAGATAAGCACGTCAATCAAAAACCAAGCACAAAGTACGACCAACTGCCTATGGTTAAAATTGCTGTCCGAGATTCATGATCACAAAAAAAGTGCTCCGAAATGGATCGTTGGAGCCGCTAGGCACCGGTGTGTGCTGTCGAAAAATGGAAATTGGGGTATTGTTGAAACGGGGATGCCAGGGGGAACCATCGGATCCAAACCACTTTGGAATGGGAGTGGGAGGGAAGTTGCTGGTGAAGCTATGCTAGAGCGGAGCCAAATCGCTCTTGCTTGATCTCACTATGTTAAAGACGAGAGAAATTTGTCGATGCCGCTTCTACTGCGGGGCGGAAGCGATTGCCGAAGCCGTAGTCACCTATGTCAGGGAAAAGCGCCAAAGTTGAAGAGAAAATACCACCGAAATATGTAGGGCCGATGCCGGGGAAAGCCTAAGATTACTCGACCATGTCCACACATGCCTATCTATATGTGTGTGCGCTCGCATTGAGAGCGTATGCGTCCGCTCTCTTTGCCATGACCAAGAGGGTTCTCAAATTCTCTCTTTTTTCTATCATTTATGCGTTGGATGTTGACTTTTTCTCTCTCTTTCTCTTTTCCTCTATTTTGTGAGGTGGATGATTGACTATGTGAGCATGTGTGTGTGTAGTTTCCCTTACACACACTCTAAGAGAGTTAAGAAAATTTTGATTTTGACTCTCTATTCTCTGCCCGACTCTGTTGTGTGTGTGTGTGTGTTTTCACACATAAGCACACCATTCACTTCCACTTTTCTTTGACTTGGAGAAGCCTTATGCCAATCCTCTGATGGAACACACACAGTGCTAGTGCTGCCCCTTGTTCAATTGCCTTGGAGAAGCTTCAAAACCCCCATGCTTTGCTTTCTTTTGCAAAACTCCAATGCTATCAAATTTCCTTGCCTTTGCCTCATCAAGGTTTGATTTGCTTCAAAGCTTCAACTTTATTCTCACAAATGTGCTTGACTCCTACTCGTGGCCTTGTTTGATTATGTGTGTGTGTTTGGGCTCAACACACACTCCCAATTGCGTTAACCATTGATGCATGGCTTTGCTCGATATGCTGCTCCTTTTGAAAAACATTTGAATTTTCCCTTGACTCACCTCATGCTGCCTGAGAGTTGCTTGTTAGAACTCACTAAGCTACTCGATGCCTTCAAGTTCCCCTAAAGATCTTTTCACTTGCTGAGATTCTCACAAGCGTTTGTTTCAGCCCGATTTCAAGCTTGCTCGGTGCTCGATTACACCAAGCTCTACAAATATTTTCTCGATTCCTTGTTCCCTGCAATTCCTTGTTTTTACAAAGATGCCAAGTTTCTCTCAAAGATTCCTCTTTGTGAGAGGAGCTAAGCATGTCAAGGAAGCCAAGATCCAAGATCTCACTGATCCACTTTGATGTGGCTCCCATCCACACCAGATCTGCCACCACCGAGCTCAGGTTTGAGCTTCGAACTCCACCATAGTCGACGAGCTCTATCGCTTTCATGTCGGTCACCAAGAAGCTGGCGCGCGTGGCATCGATCACTGGCATTGTGCTCTGATACCGGTTGAAGAGTGCATGTGTGCGTGCGTGGTGCACTGTGCATGCGGGAAGGGGAGAAGGAGAGAGTACATCGTGTCTGGTGGAGCAAGACTCAATTGATGAGCAACCCCTTATTCTTTATATATGTACACAAGAATAAGGTGTCAGTGGGAGGGCGCCCATAGCCTGGGTGGTCGGGCAAGGCACAAACGCCTGCACCCCAACAAGAGGGCCTCTTTATTTGTCACATGATTAAAAATGGGATTATGGAGTGGACAAATGGGTGGATGCCATGTGGAATAAAATGGTGGGTATAGCAGGGCCAAAAAGTGAGTGGTTCAACTTGTAGCCTTAAAGGTGGTGACATATAAATCTTCTAAATATAAAGAGAAAATGACTTATAAAATAAAAGAAATTGAACTTCTTTAAAAATTTGGGTTAAAAACCAATCTTTTTCTCTCTACTACTGGAAACTAGTTTCTCCCTCCCTCTCTTCTAGAAGGGGGTCCCTCCAAAAACATGTTGGCCATTCTGTGTGTGTGCACGCACGCGCGCTATACTATCTCTATCTTCTCTCCACTCCACTATGCAAATTGCATCTATTCTCTGTGAGCCTTATTTCAGACCTCTTCATAAGAGATGTATATTTGCACCATATTCTACTCCTAGATCTTCTCTCTCACATGAATTTGATTTCCTCAATAACTTCCCTGCTCCTTCTTCCCCATTTAGCTCTCTAAAGTGTATTTACTTTCCTCAATAGCTTCTTTGCTTTTTCTTTCCCATTTAGCCAACTTGCAGGTGGAGGGGCATAGCGGTGGCATTGACCATCATCGTATACCTTCTAACCTTGCTCTTTATGCAACTGAGACCATCAGTGTGCATAGACTAATCATAAATTTCTTTGTGTAAGGGGTGCTACTTCCTTTCGTGGCATCAACTCAAAAACCTAGGAGTATTATTGACTCAATTTCTTACAAGAATGTACAAGATGACAATGGTCATTGGGTTACTATCAACTATCATCGATTTATGTGGATGTCAATGCAACCAAGCTCAAGAGGTGCACACAAGGTCTCAAGGAAATACATAACTTCTTGAGCATACGATTGGAAGGGGAGAATGATTGAGTTCAAGCAAACTCAAGATGGTAAGTAGCTAGCAAATGTGCATCATGTGTATATAGCTTCACAATTGAAGCTAGACACAACATTGACTCAACCGAGGTTTCTTGCAAACTATAATTCCACTTCTCTATAAAGTTTTTAGGATTGTCTATTTTCTACTTTTACCTCATACGTTGCTTCTAATGTGTGCATGATATGCATCATTTGTTCATTATTATAGATGTTTTTGCATCTAATTTTGTAGAGTGGCAGTTGGTAGAATCCTTCATAGGGACCTTTCTAGCCATCCACGTGGTACTTGACAAACTACTATATGTTGGTTATCTATCCTCTAAGCTTGCCTCATGAGACATCTTTTTTTATAGACATACTTATGTCACACCTAAGAGAAATGGGTATGGGATCTAACTCCCATTGACTCACCAAACTTAGTAAGTTTGGAAAGTCCTACAGTAGATGACACATTGATAGCAACAACAAAAATGAGAATGGAGGTGGATGTGCATGTGTCAATGAAGTGCACCTACGGGTTGCACAAAGCAATGGTAACATGATTTATGTCTCTTCATGTGATGTGTATATTTTTCAATTGCAGAGTGTGGATTTGAAAAGGGGATGGTGCGATGAACGACTTCCTTGCAGTTGGGTGAGAGACCAAGGTGGTCAATCACTTGTGAGATAATGCTAAGTTTTATGTAATTGGTGAGAAATTGGTGTCCGAATCCCATATTTCAAAGCAAAGCATTTCAATGGTCTTTTCCTATAGAAGGTGGAAGCAAACGATGGGAGTATGGGAGGCACTCAACTTTGATGTTGCTTCTTGAGAAACCATTAACCTTAAAATACATCCATGATAATGTGGTGCGCGACAAGCCCATGAATAACAAATGGCACCTCCACCATCTTTGCAAGTATCTCAATCTAAGATATACATTGCTCAAGCTATATCTCTTTGTTTTGTCAATGATAAGGTTGTTGGGCCTTGAAATGATTTTTTGTTTTTTGTTTTTTTGTGAGGACATTGTGTTTCCATGATGTATTATTGTAAAATCTTGTGATCAATGTAAATTTTTCTCCCATTGATAAATACAGTGTTTTGAATCTAATCTCTGGGCATATTTGTTGATTTTCAAGTTTTTAAGGACATTTCATTTTTTGAAAAGTTTTTAAGAAATAATGTTCAACTTGATTGATTGCAAGTGCCAACGCCTTTATATGGTGTCTTGTGTTGCTTTGTCGTGGATTTTTTAAATCTATAATTTTTACTTAATTTTAAGGGGTTTTTAAAAAGTTTTCAAAATGACTTTGAATATATAATTTACTTTCTAAGTTTTTAAGTTCATTGCTCATATTCACAAATCTCTATCTCTAAGCTCTCTTGGCATCTTCATTGCGCATGAACACATGACAACGTCGTGTGATCCAGTCCTCACACAACTCAAAAAGGTTGGCCTTGCAGATCGAGCACATGTCCTAGTGAGTGTGTTCAAGGGTTCAATGGACATGTAGGCCAAACCACCTTACATACAAAGGCCTTCCAAATCTTTCTTCTTGATTACAAGGAGGAGCACATGATTGAATATGAAATTGTCTTTGAGGGATCAACATGGTGTTGTTTCCGATGGATTTTGTCAAACATCTCAATGGGGCAGACAATAAATTTTGATTTTGTCTTTTGAAGTTCATCAAAGGGCTCACCAAACACAACTACAAGACTGAGGATGAGGATGACCTCATAGACTTGAGCATGGGTGTATTGGCACCCAATTCATAGCTTGGGACATGGTGCTTGCATTTCTTGTGCTCAAGGGCACAAACAAGGAGAAATCAATAGAAAAGGGTAGAAAAAAGAAGCATGTAATTATCATGGAGGAGGCAAATGAAGATGTTAAGGAGATCAATGAGTACATAGAAGAATCCATGGCAAGTTTTCTCTTACAAGAGCCCAACTTAGCCGAGGAGAAAGATCGGATGGTGTTGGAGAAAGTTCTTGACTTCCAATAACTCACTTCGCATGCAGTGGTAATGGAAGGTAATCGGACTTAGAGAAGATGAGTCTCTCTTGATACTTGCTATCTATGTGAGCATGAAGGATCTAAGCGAAAAGGAAGGGCCGACACAATTTGAAATTGATTTTGAAGACCAAAGTGTTTTGGTAAGACTCTCCTACTTGCCAATGAAAATGAGAAGAATTTGGTGCAAATGGTGGCAAGCACCTTGGTGGAGAAAAAATTGTGTGCTTTCTTCTATGAGAGTTTTTCCAAAAAGTACTTTCCACGCACACAAAGCACTGATTTTAATGGATGGATATTATCATTCTAGCATCGACCTCATAAGAAAAGATCTCAAAGAAATGGATGAGGACACAGAGGTAGATCCCCAAAGTGTGCGTAAGAAAAATGGTGCACGCATAGAAGTGCGTGAGAGGAAGGTCTTACCGGACTCAGGGCAATGTCTAGTCCTCATGATTTTATGCTCTAAATTCATAGGTGAATTTACAATAGGCTTTTGTGAAGTCACTCTTCACTTGTCTGGAGCACCTCTTCACAAAGCATGCAGAAGGAACTTTAAAACTCAAGATTTACAAAGAGTGCTGTAAAAGGAAAAAAAAAACTTGAGTTTTATGCGAGCAGGGTGTAATGCAAACTGTGTGAAAGTGAGGCTTATGTGTTGCACTCTATCAAGATTCCTTGAGGGTTCGAGATTGTGGACTTTGGTCACAACAACATTAAATGAGCTTGATGAGGAGAATAGTGTTTTGATGGCAAAGATAGTAGGAAGTGAATGGGTGTATAGGAGGGCCTCTTTATTTGACAATTTAAGGAAATGCTTAAAGCTTAAGTCAAGTTTGACCAAGCATAGAAGAGTGAAAAAACTGCCTACGTTGGGTTTTTTTTAAAAGCTATATATTTTATCTTTTGAAATAAGCAATCTTTGCTATAAAAAAAAGAGGTGGATGACTTAATTTTTTAATATATGTTTTGAAATTTTAATTTTTCTTTTTTCCACCCCTCTCCTCTCTATCTCTTACATTAAAACCACTCTCTCTCACTTTGAAGTTATTGATTTTAAGAATTTGTGCCTAAGCCACACCATGGAGCTCTCCCCTTACTCTACCTTGTTTAGATTCAGTGTATTCGCCTACTTGATTTAGTTGATGATTACATTGACTCCACATGCTACACACACCCATGAAGAGTTATGCACAACCAAGATGTGATTTGGTTTGATCTTGATGCCTACCATCACTTGTAATGTTATCCAAAGCTTTCCCCGAAGCCTATATAATGGCTCACTATGTACTAGCACTCTAGTTCAATAATCAATTCAGTTTGTTCCTTCTCTTTGTGCATTGAGTCTCCTAATTGTACTTAGTGTGGCTGCACATGATGCTCTCACCACCATCATCATGAATGCTAGCCTAATCTATCCACCCTAACCTATGTACTTTACATGTGGTATCAAAGCTCAAAAGCTAGATTAAGCTTATAATCTAGCACTAAATCCTATTAATCTTGAATTTTCATATTCTCCCTAATCTAGGCCATTGAAGTTCTCTTTCTTGCTTGCAATGGACACCACTCATAATTCCTTGCATTGCATTTAGGTTTATTGCACAATAAACTTGGATTGATAGTTCGCTTGTATGTGTACGTGTGTGAGCGCAAATCCCGCTTTTGCACTTCATATTTGAACTCATTGTAGTCTCAAGCTTCCTCAATTGATGTGTGTGTTTTGGCCCCCTCAATCATAGCTCTCAAATGAGCCCAATAATGCTCAATTTGGAGTTATTTTGAGGTTTTTAGCCATCGGCTCTCTACTTCAAAAAGCATATTACCTGTGGGATTGGAGAGGTGGACAACCAAACACCTAAGGCGCCTTGGCTTAAGGGGAATGATTTATATTTGTCACAGCGAGGTTGTGTGATCAAACCTTGTTTCCTAATTTTGGGGTGGTTAGGCGGATCTCAAACGAATTCAACTATGGCTTTGTCGTAGGCGTTTTACGTACTGTTTACATCGCACCAGACACCGCGCCTCATCAATATCGCCTATAGCCCAATCGGGTCCGTAGGAGGGTAATCGCACTCTACCTTGATTTCACTTGGTGAGCTCATGGCCCTCTTGAGAGGTGCTTCCTGTGCATAAAGAAAGCTGAGAACTTGACTCCCTTTTGGTAGGCACTCCCACGACACTGTTTTGGCCACTAATCGGCACACACATAAGAGGACCTTCCCACAGTATACAGGCCCTGCAATTCTAGACTCTGCAAAAAAATTGCTCCCGCTTGACAAAATTATCTAATGCATTGACAAAATTATGAAATGGCAATTTCCAATCTAGTGAGTGTAAAATAGGAGCCACAATCAACATTTTCTTTAGAGCATAATGAACGTCCTTTTTGTCAAATGTGACAAAGGTGCACATACATCTGCGAGATATCATAACAACCTATTATGCCATTTAATTTCACCAACAAATCTCATTAGTTCATTAAAATTGTGAGGAAATGGAGCATCCTTTACTATAGCAAGCTTATCTACGTGCCCTCTAAAGAAATAATATGTCCCAAAAAAATTCTAATTTTAATTGCAAACGCACACTTTAATGGCTTTAGGGACATTTAAACTCTCTACATCTCTCAAAACATTTCCTTCAATGCTTCAAGTAATCACCTTTTTGCCAAATACACAAAAATCATCCATGAAAGTACTTATGAGTCAGTTTAATATGGCTTCTTCCAAGTGAACACTAACTAACTTTCACCATTTGCAAAATATCCTCTATTCCCATATTTAAATTCTTGTGACACATCTTCTTTCTTCTAGAGTATGCTCATATAGAATCGCTGCTTTCTTAATTGCCTCATCCATGCCAATTTTTCCTTCTTTACTACTATCAATCTTAAGAACTTGGCCAACAAATCAGATAGATTTGTTGATCTCAATCAATTGTTCCTCTGTCTCAACTCCCACTTATCCACAACTTAATTGGTCTGTTATCCAGTATCTACCCATCATTTATGAGACATTTACCTCAAAATTAGAATTTCTATAGAATTTGACTTCAAAAATTCTTCTTCCTCATCACCAAAAACCTCAACTACCAAATTGATTATTTGTGCACACAATGGTTCCGCTACCTTTCCACTTGAACCTCGGATGACATGATTGCTTTATTTGTGCAATTTCCTTTCTCAAAATAGCCTTATCTAAATCCCAATCCTGCTTTAATTTGGCTAATCAAAACCAAGGTCTTCCTAGAAGCATTGGATATGCTACTCTTGTGTCTTCCATTTTTAAAACAATGAAATTGACTTGGAATGACAAACCTGAGATAATTACCTCCTGTTCTATGAACCATCCAAGACATTGGACCCTGAGGTAATTACCTCCCATTTTCTTAACCATCCACCAAGACATTGGACCCTCCTTTGATCCACCATCTTAATTTGGAATGGAGTTGGTTCAGTGTTAGCTTTCTTCAATTTCCTTTTTCTGAAGTAGGTCTAATGTTGACACTTGATCCCATCTAGTAATACTTTGTAAAATCTCTTCCTTTGAATTCCAACTCTATATCCACATCCTCCACTTCTTCTAAGTCACACATATTTTCAAGTAGGTCATACTTTTTATAACATCTCATCAAAGTTGGGTTCCACACTAAATAATCGATCCGATGTCATATCAATTGGTGTTTTCCAACATTTCTTGGAACGATTCCAAATTGGCTCCCTTTCTTTAAAGAATACTTTTTGTTTCATTTTCTAAACCTACTCCAAAACCTCATCTTTGAATTTCTTTTGGTCATCAAAAGGTGATTAGAATTTTGATTTGGATCTTGTAACATCACAAACTTTGGGCTCCCAAAAATCCTCACAGTCACATGACATTCCCATAGAATTTGATTTTTCTTGCTTAGGTATTTCATGCTCTTCAAATAACTTAAGAACCAAACTTACCTAAGGGAATTCCAACAATTGTTTTCCTAACAAACATCCTATACCTAAGGTGGTTGTTGCTATGGTAGACCTTGATCAACCCAATTCCTTCTCCATATATGGTGATGGTTAGAAGGTGATGGTGGCAGAGGTCCTCCTCCTCCTTTGTATCTTCTGCTCGGTGGTCCCTAATTAAAATATGGCCTTCGCTTTCTTGTTGATTCCATTTTGGAGGTCCTTATTATATGGCCTCCACCTTAATTTTGCACCAGGTGCATTCCCAAGTTCTTTCTATCTAATATTATCAAGTACTAGTCCTCTCAATTTGGATTATAACAACAGTTTGCAATTCTTGTCAACCAGTTAAAGTGCATCACAGAATCCTCTACGTGCGTTTTGCATTGCAAACCTTTCTAGTACCTTCTTGATGTAATCTTCTTGAGATAGCTTTATTGTCTTCTTCGTCCTGTCCCTTGATATTTTCATACCAAGCATCCTCTTTACAGCACCTAAATCTTTCATTGAAAAAGATTTAGACAGCTCCTCTTTTAGGTCTTTGATGTCCTGCATGTTAGCACTTGCAATCGACATGTCATCAACATACAACATTAGGATGATGAATTTCCCATCTCCCAAATTCTTCGTATAGACGCAGTGATCCAAGTTGCATCTTGTGAATCCATGATCCAACATCCATCGATCAAACTTCAAGTACCATTGTCTTGATGCTTGCTTTAAACCATACAAGCTCTTCTTTAATCTGCAAACCATTTTCTCCTTACCTTTTACTTCATACCCCTTTGGTTGAAGCATGTAGATTTCCTCCTCTAAGTCACCATGAGGGAATGCCGTATTCACATCCATTTGCTTGAGATTTAGATCATGAGCAGCCACAAGGCTTAAAACAAGCCTAATTGAGTTCATTTTTACAACATGAGAAATATTTCATTGAAGTCAATACCTTTCTTTTGAGAAAACCCTTTTACCACAAGCCTAGACTTGTACCTTTTCTTCCCACCTTCTTCTTCCTTCAGCTTGTACACCCATTTGTTTTGAAGTGCCTGCTTACCTTTAGGCAACTCAACCAACTCCCATGTTTGGTTGCGATGTAGTGAACCATCTTCAGGATTCCATAGGCAATACCCAAAGTCACCTTCTCCATAGCCAATGAAGAAACACTTTTTGGACTTTGCATCTAGCTTTGATCTTAGGCTCCTATCTATGTGCATGAAAGCCTCACACCCAAACACTTTGAGAAATGCATAATTCACCGGTTTACCTGTCCATGCCTCTTCTGGAACTCCCCCATCCAATGTCGTCGAGGGTGACCGATTGATTAAGTACACAGACGTACTTACAGCTTCCGCCCAAGCTCAAGCGATAGGCTTGCATGTAGCCGCATGCTTCGTGCTCGCTCCATGATTGTCCCGTTCATCCTTTTCGAAATCCCATTTTGTTGAGGTGTCCTTGGGGTTGTGCTTTGCCTCCGAATGCCATTGCTAGCACAAAAGCTTTCAAAAGCTTGGGTGCAATATTCACCTACATTGTCGGATCTGAGGCATTTAACCTTGGTACCTGTTTCATTCTCCACAAAGGCTTTCCACCTTTGAAATATGGAAAATACATCGGATTTATTCTTCATGACATAAACCCATGTTTTTCTAGTCGCATCGTCTATGAATGTTACATAGTACAATGAGCCACCAAGTGATGGTGTACTTGCAGGACCCCAAACATCAGAATGAACCAACTCAAGTTTTTTTTTTTCTTTCATTTCCTGATTTTTGAAATTTTACCCTCTTTTGTTTACCATAAACACAATCTTCACAGAACTCTAAGTCCACTTCTTTCAAACATGGTAGAAGCTTCTTTGTTTGAAGGATTTGCATTCCTTTGGCACTCATATGCCCAAGTCGGTAGTGCCACACCGCACTGTCAACTTCTGTAGTTGCTGCATAAGCTGAAGGTTGCATGCTAATAGTACACAAGTAAAGTGTACCAACTTTTTCTCCCTTGGCAACCACCAAAGATCCCTCTGAGATCTTCCACTGTTTGTTTCCGAATGCAATGTTGTGACCTTTATCGTCCAATTGTCCTGTAGAGATCAAATTTTTGCGAAGAGAAGGAACATGCCTAACATCTTTAAGCTTCCATTCATTTCCGTTAGCAGTTTTGATAGAAACTGTACCTTTGCTGACAATCTCACAAGCTTCATCATGTCCCAAGTATACATACCCAAAATTACCTTTGGTGTAGTCTTGGAAATGTTTCTTGTGTGGTGTCGCATGGAATGAAGCCCCGGAATCTACTATCCAAGAATTAGACACATTGTCTAATGAGAGAATTAGAGCATCTTGCTCTACTTTACCTGTCACATTGGCCTCTGATATTAGCTTGTTGTGTTGAAACTCTGTCTCCTTCTTCTTCTTGGACCAGCAATCCTTCTTGACATGGCCCTTCTTGCCGTAGTTCCAACATTCAAGAACTGACTTTGTGCGTGACTTGCTCCGCCTTGAGCGATCACGACCCTTTTGGTTTTTGAAGCTTTCCTTAGGCCTTCCTCTTGTTTTCACTGATAGTGCAGCACTTGATGATTCTCCTGTACCTTTCCTTCGCATTTCCTCGCTTAGAAGAACACCCACAACATCATCAAACTTAAGAGTATTTGTACCAGATATAGAATTACTTACAGCCATCACAAGGCTGTCCCAACTATCCGGTAGAGATGATAGTATAAGGAGAGCTCGCACTTCATCATCAAAATTGATTTTCACCGATCGAAGTTGACTTATGTTTGTGTTAAAGACATTTAGGTGTTCTGCAACTGAACCATTCTCTGCCATCTTTAGATTGAACAAGCGCTTCATAAGAAATACCTTATTGGATGCCGATGGTTTCTCGTAGAAGTCGTCAAGTGACTTCATCAAGTCCTCCGTGGTCTTCATATCTAAAACATTGAAGGCCATCGTTGACACCAAGCTTAACCAGATTGTTCCCAGGGCCTTTCAATCAAGGACAATCCATGCTTCATCTGCCATCATTGTGGGCTTTGCAAGACCGCCTAGTGGCAAATAGAGGTCCTTCTGGTAGACATAGTCTTCACTCTGCATCTTCCAATGTTGGTAGTTTTTGCCGTTGAACTTCTCAATCTTGAGCTTCCCTTCCTGCGCCATAACTCCCACTCAATTCAAGGAATCCTTTCCTTGAGATAATTTAGCTACGAGCAAACCTTGCTCTGATACCAGTTTTGTTAGGAAATAAGACGTAGCTAAATAGATAATCGAGTAGATTACTTAATGGAGAGAGACATATTTACATACACGAGATTATAGAGTAGAGTAGAGTGTAGAGAGAGAGAGAGAGAGAGAGAGAGAGAGAGAGAGAGAGAGAGAGAGAGAGAGAGTACACACGATATACGTGGTTCACCCAATGTGGGCTACGTCCACAGGAAAGCAGCCACTCAATGGCTTTAGTACTTCAAAACAAGAAGTAGTTTACAAAGGGATTATACCCTTAATGGAGCTCCCGCCTTGCTTCACTCTCATCACCTCACACTCACCTTGTTGCATCAACTTCACACTATAAAATGTGTGTAGAAATGGCCTCCTTTTATAGGCCAAAAGGGCTCCTTCTCTCATGAGAGGCAGCCATGTGTAGCCGCCCTTGTGTAGATGAGTCCAAATCGGACCCTCCAATCCGCCCATGTGTGGCCGCCCTTGAGAAGACAAGTCCGCTTTTGAATTCGGCCACCGGCCATTGACTTCCGACCACCGGCCACCGGCCATTGACTACCGGCCACCAGCCATTGACTATCGGACACCGGCCAAGCGACGGTTGTTTTCCGACCTCTTTTCGGCCGCCGTCTGGCCATAATATTCCGGCGAAAAGGAATATTCCGGGCCCTTAAGTTGCCCCTGATTTTTGGCCGTCAAAATTTTGGTTTCCAGCAAGTGATTTTCCTTCACGCACGATGGCTTCTCCTCATAATGGGGGCCTTACAAATGTGCGCTTTTACCACAGAAAATTACTAGGGTAAATTAGGCTCCATACTGAACAGAGAGCCTACACCAACACTCTTGGCTATGGAATGTAAATCCAACCAAGAACCATGCTTCAATGGTTAAGCTTGCCATCTTCTCCATCTTCATTACTATGCTATTATGTATGCTAGCAAGAAGTGTGATGATAAGTGAGGAAACATTTCTTTCTCCTATGGAATGTTTCTTCTTCCTCTTCCCTACCCTCATTCCCCGCTAGCTCTCTCCACCTTCGAAGGTGTTTGAGGCCTTGGGATAGTTAATGATTTTTGTTTGCAAAGTTTATGTTATGCTCGTGATGCATGAAGTTTTCCATCTTCATTGCATCACCTAGGTCGTAAGGAACACAAAGATTGTATTGTACCAAGTCTCTCTTGATGGGAGAATCTATAATACAAATGCCTATTGGAGGGGGGACCAGCTCCCTTGTTCAATAAATGCCGCATGCATGTAAACAAATGAACATGCAACCACGACCATGATGGAAATGTGATGATTGCACATGCAAAAAAGGGGATAACATAACTTTTTTTGAAATTTTTTTGCATCGTTTTTTCATTTCATGCACAAAAGTTTGTTGGCATAAAGTAGATCCCAAGGAGCATAGAATTCACTAGCACACATGCCCACTACTTTTTAGTTTTTGGCTTCATGTGGTGCTTATGTGCACATACATTGTGATCATGACACACTACATTACAAATGATATACCCACAAAATGCACATAAGAAAAATATTGAGACCTTGGGAGAAATACCACAAAATGCACATAAGAAAAACATTTAGACCTTGAGAGAGAGACCACATGACGCACATAAGGAAAACATTTAGACCTTGAAAGAGAGACCACGAGACGCACATAAGGAAAACATTTGTGAGACACACACACACACACACACACACACACACACACACAGAGGACAAAATTTTAGTAGAGCACCACCCCAACATGTCTAGGTGAATGCATGATTTTAATGATCCTTAAAGAATTCTACCTTCCAACAAAAATCCGCATGACAAGCGCAAAACATATCATTGTCACACAACAATGCAAAGTGCACACATACACTCCACATAGAAAAACGAGGAGATATAGAGACAAGCTTTCCAAAATCTAACCTCAACATGTGCTCATCTATGTTTACGGCCTCCAAACATCACTTGTGCTTCCAAAATGTCAATGGACGCAAATATACATGGTCTCCCATAGGCCATCTGTGGTCAACTTTCCAAAAACTAAAAGTCACGTAATGGTATTGAAGAGTCAACTGTTCAAAAACCAGATGGCTCTTTTGGTGTGTCAATTGATTAATATCCCTCTCTCTCTCTTTCTCTCTCTCTCTCTCTCTCTCTCTCTCTATCTTTCTCTCCCCATAGTCAAAGACTCAAATGTCATTTGCATTGATGATAGACACATGCGAGTATGAATGTAAATTCCCTACAAAATTCAAGTCCTAAAAAATATCTCTTAGTTCTTGGATATCTTTGTGGTCTTGCTAACGCGACTATAACTAGAGCAACTTCAACACCAATAGCTCTTCCCTTCTTGCACCCTTCCTCTAACAAATAGCCTTTCCTTGGGCTCTCTGATATTCAAATTGATTTGAAAATGTATTCTTGCGTGCCTTTTTAGTCTTTTACATGTGGATACTCTCCACAAAGAAGTCAACATAGAACACACATTCATCTCAGCCACAAGACCTTGGATGGAACCACACTTCATCCTTGGCTTATAGTAAATATTGGCTAGATTCCAAATTACAAAACCATCTTTTATGATCTTGGTGATGTCCTGCCATACTGAAAGTGAATTGGCCAAGGAAATCTCATTAACCTTATTGGGATTGGGCCATCACACATTTGAGAATGCTGGCTACTAGGCACTTCTGCAGCTTGAGAGAAACCTTGGACTTCACTATTCGCCCGTCTCTCTCTCTCTCTCTCTCTCTCTCTCTCTCTCTCTCTCTCTCTCTCAATGGACACATACTTAGGCCCTGGCTCTGATTCTATCGATAGAGAGTATGTGGAATGCATCTTGACAATGGGGACCACTAGAATGGTATAACCTCTCTATCACACAAGTGTGGTAGATTCGTTATGCCATTTCCCTCTTGAATAACAGGTCTTGAGTTCAACTCTCCTTGTCGGATAGATCTTTAAGGTCACTCGGGATAGTTTCCTATGACGTTAAAATTCTTGTGTGTGTGGGTATGCTAATAAAGAGGAAAATGGTATAATCTTTCTATCACCGAAGTGTGGTAGATTGGTTATGCCATTTCCCTCTTGAATAAGAGGTCTTGAGTTCAACTCTCCTCGTTGGATAGATCTTTAAGGTCTCTTGGGATAGTTTCCTTCGAAGTTAAAATTATCTCCTTCTTCTTCCCCCCCCTCTCTCTCTCTCTCTCTCTCTCTCTCTCTCTCTCTCTCTCTCTCTCTCTCTCTCGGACTTAATGCCACTTCTCACTAATTATATAAGTATTTTTTATGGTATGAATTAATGGGTTTTCCCCCCACTTATATCATTGTTATATCAGTAGTATGTGTAGGACATAATATTGCTAGCTCCTACTACTGGCTCGACTTTGGATTTATTCATTAGTTTACGAGATTCCTCCATCTGAGGCTTACCTCCTAGCCTTCATAAGCCTTATAGCCTTCAGGTTCCTATTATCCTTTAAAAAGGAGTCTCAAGATTGAACTCAAATCATATCGATTCTTCGACCTGATTGGAGGTCCCGTAACCAATCGGGCATTCATGTGCACCTGCTGGTAATTTCAAGGCATTTAATAACAAAAAACAGCTGGTGTGACCCCCGCCTCGCTGTCGCCATCGAACAGTGCCACCTGGTGCCCTCCTAGTCATCGCCTTTGCCTCGCTGCCACCTGTCTCGCTTTGCCTTGCCTCTCCCGTTGGTCGTCATGTGCCTGCGAGCCTATCATACTGCAGCACCCATTCCGTTTCCTTCTTGTTTGTGCCACAGGGGATCTCTTCTCCCTCCTCGCCACACCCGCCCTCTGGCTTTAATCCCTATGGCAACATCTCGCGTAGATTTGCCCTTCTTTTATTTTTCGAAAAGGGTAGCACCTACTGGCTACTTTCCAACTTATTTCACACGAATGGTATTCCTCAAGAGATCCCATCCCATAACGATCCTTGTTCCCAATAAATAAAAGTGATGTTATGAGCACTCGAGCCTGCATGCTCTCAGCCAACGACAAACATCTAAACCAGTAGGTATGTTTGTCATGCTCTCAGCCAACGGCGATCATCTAAACCAGTAGCGCGCATGCTCTGCTGCACATCCGTTTTATTTAAGAGAAAGATGCGCTCTCCACATCGCCTCCTCTGATGCCAATTACCACCAGCGCCATTCCGCCAACATCCTCCCTTGCTGCTGTTCTGAAGGCACAAGCCCCCCCCCCCCCCCCCCCCCCCCGCCCTTCCCCTTCTCACCAATCACCGGCACATCTTGCCCTCCCTGCCACCTATTGCAAGCATTTCCCTCACCCTTTCTTTAATTGGAAAAAGAATCAACATTTCATCCTTGCGCTGTAGCATGGAGTTGTAGCCTTTCGCGTAACGAGAGAGAGAGAGAGAGAGAGAGAGAGAGAGAGAGAGAGAGAGAGAGAGAGAGAGAGAGAGAGAGAGAGAGAGAGAGAGAGAGAGAGAGAGAGAGAGAGAGAGAGAGAGAGAGAGAGAGAGAGAGAGAGAGAGAGAAGCAGCCTTTCATTGTTGCGCTGTAGCAATATGGAGTTGTAGCATGGCATTAGGCAAGACGTGAAACTACCTGTAGCCATCCACGTCGGCGTGGATGGCTACAGGCAGTTCATTTTTGGGAAAATGATCAAAATACCCCTTTAATTTGTGGAATTCCCAAAATACCTTTCAAATTTAAAAAAACTTCCAATGTCACCATGGTACATACTGGCTCCGCTGATATTATATTCATCGGATACTTCTCGGATTCCAGTTCTGAGTTGAGATCTCTCTCACTGCAAAAGGCGGATGAGAAGTTCAAACGTGCGACATAATTATGGTACGACCTCACAATGTTCTCGTAGCCAACACAGCATGCATTAGGTGTTGAGATGTTGAGCACAATTCCCTGCATATAAAAAATAGCCTGAACCTCCTGCGCCCCCCTAGTTGCCAGTTCCCTGCGTGACAGGATGCAGAGTAGCTAGAGCATGATCAGAATTCGCCTCGCATCTCCCCCCTCGCTCAAACGTTTGTCTGCAAACTTCGACACCTCCCATTCAGCTTCAAAACAGATCTCACGTGATTCTACCGTTTTTACGATTTTCCTCAGCTAGGTACCCCGTACTTTGTCATAAATTCCCAAAATGCCTTTTAAAATTTTCAAAATTCCCAAAATACCCCTAGTTGTGAGAGTAAATTTGTCCGAAGATTAAAAAATCTGTAACTTTTCATAAGAAGATTGATTGTCTATCAATACAAGATACTTAAACTAGAATTTGAGCTAGGTATGTAGGTTTTGGAGATGAATTGCTTCATTATTTTTAGACATAATTATCTTTTTTTGGGAGGTAATTTGTGACAAATTACATGCTAAGCACTAAAAATGGATCTCCATTGTCAAAAAAGAATAAAGATTAGGAAATCGTAAACAATCCAACTAAAATAGATACAAGGGTATTTTGGGAATTTTTGAAATTTGAGGTGTATTTTGGGACTTTCCACAAATTAGAGGGGTATTTTGGTGATTTTCCCTTCATTTTTTGAACGATCGTGCCAATGTTTGCAGGAATGACGGGTAAAGATTTCCATTCCACAACGGCGCGGATGGCTATAGGCAATTCCATTATGCACCAAATAATTTTCTTGTTACATGTGGTGCTCATACAAGGCAAATGAAACAACCCCGCTAGCTACCTGTAGAAACTCATAGGTAAAGATTTCCATTAGAAACTTGCATGTAGCCATTCACACTAGTTTAGATGGCTACAGACACTTCCATTATGTACCAAATAGCTTTCTTGTCACATGTGCGTACTCTTACAAGGCAAGTTGAACATCCTAGCTAACACACATAGACAGTGAGCCAAAAAAAATGAAGGTCACATATGACTATAAAGTGTTCATGATGCATCCTCGTGATCTGAAGTTCAAGACATTTAAGTGTCATTCTTGCCTCTAATAAAAGGAATGTCTTTTTCTTCTCAAGGAGGTTGCCCTGAACAACAAACATCTCTTGCAATGTAGCTTCTTGCCACAAGTTGTGCACAAACATAAAATTGGGCATGTCCAAGGAGCAGACATATGTGACACGCCCACAATCTTTCATTCACATCGTTTGAATGATGATAGATGTCTTGTTGCTATTCTAATGTACTTGCTTACTAAGACTTTATTTGTACCCCACAATGCCAACGTAGTTGATGGCTAAAGACACAACCATTGCAAACATCATTGCGAGCACTAGAGGGATATTAATCAATTGACACACCAAAAGCTACAAATTAGACCTAATTTTAATGACTTAAGTTAACCTCGTATGGCATGCTTTTCTCACAAAGAATTTCATGTAGCCATCCATGTTGCCAAATCCTCTCCATTCAAAAACCAAAGCTAGTGCTTATGGATTTCCCTTTTTTTCCACCTTTCATTGCATGTACCTATCCGTGTTGGCATGCATACCTACAAGTAATAGAAAGAGATGATTTTTTTTTTGGGTTATGCAATTCATATGTGCATGTAGGTTGTTGCATGCCTAACAATATTCCGAGGTTAAGCTCTAAAAAATTCGTATTTTAATTGAATAGATCACTTTCATGTTGGCTTAGATAAGTTGATGGTCAACTCAAATCCAATATGGATTGATGCTAAAACAGCATTGGAGCTTAACCTCATGTATAAATCTCCATTGCAAGCCTTGGCCAAAAACATATTTTATAACTTGGATGCTATTAATAGGACTATTTCTTGGTGAACAATGATTACAAAAAGATTCTCTAGTATTATGGATGAAAAAATTGGAGGGTGATTTCTGTCATTATAATTGACCAAAAAAAGTGCCCAAATTTGCAATTCTTATATTTTGCAATGCATGAACTTTTGAGTTGATATGTCACATTAAATTTTCATGGTTTTTTGAAAAGAATATAGCGATCAATAACTATTTATATTGATATTGATTCTCTATGCTATAGCATAAGCACATAGGCTCTCATTTTCATGCATGTGCAAGATGAGCTTATAAATTTCTTGCATATAGGTGTCGCAAATTATGAAGATTATGTGGGAAGCCTACTTGAGAATGATCAAAAGCTAATAGCAAGAGCGTGCAAGAAATATTGTTGAGGCAGAGAGTCTTGGTATCCACTTACTTATCTTAAAAGTAGAACTTCAAAATCAAGCGGTATCCACTCATCCAACTAGACGCATCTCTCTCTCTCTCTCTCACACACACACACACACACACACACACTCTCTCTCTCTCTCTCTCTCTCTCTCTCTCTCTCTCTCTCTCTCTCTCTCACACACACACACACACACACACACACACACACACACACACACACAGCTCGCTCGATTTTCTCCTTGCTTGAAAATATTCGCTCGCCATACGGTAGGACTCGCACCTGGACCTCATTGCCTCATATAGGTTTCTCTAGAAAATGTATGTATAAGAAAAGAGAGGCTTCATCACATGTCTATGTGTCAAATACATGGGCATCTCTCTGTCCATTGTGGGAAGCATGGCCGCCATTGAGCCTGACTTCCATGTTGAGCATGTGCACTACTGCTCGCCCCTTATAAGCAATTACGTACCATTTTTGGAGAGGGGATCCAATCTAATACATAGGGGGACAAAAATTTGGTAATCTATGTACGACGCTTAGGTAGCTAGAAAGGTTGTTCAAGCAAGCGTGCAAATACATGCTTTGCAGCGACATTAGGAGAAAACTCTCAAGGTGAGTTTTCAAGATCCATAAGGAAAATAAGAGACTTTTCAACGAGTCATTAAATTTGAGCATGTTATTTATGTGTGAATTGGGAAAAACAACCTTCCATCTCTTGATTGGGAATTGGAAGAATGAGTCGATTGCATTGGTGGAGGCATGAGAAACTACCAAATTTGGTCAATGACGCTTGGATGTTACAAAGTTTGTTCAAACTCCCTTCCATTCTTCATGCACACTTAGCTCTCGCACGAGTCGACAAGGCTATTCCCTCATTTGGGTTGTTCTAGTAAATGTTAGCATGAGAAAGGGGAGGTCTCTTGACATGTCATAACATCAATGACCTTGGAATCTTGTTGTTGCTTGTGGATGGCATGGCTACCATTACAGAGGGCTCCCCCTCCTATACATGTATGCTACTACTCGGGCATTTAAGAAAACAACATGGCTGTTGGAAGACGGAGAGCCAATCTTCCTCATTGGGGGAGAAAACATTCACATGCACTCTTAACACTTGAGCCATAGTTTGGTTGTTCAACCTACCTATCCACATTAAAGCATGCTGTCTTGAAAATCATAATGTCTAGAAGCATAAGAGAACCCCATCAAAGGGGTGGATTTGACTGCCAATAGGATGATGGTAAGAGACCTTCTTATGAGGTCTCAATAACCCTTACTAAAGAAAGAAATGGAGAAACACGTGAAATGATAGGTTTATTGAACCTAAAGAAAGGATGTATCTAATGATTTTGAATTCATGTGCATTGTGCCTTCTCTTCTCTTCTCTTCCTTGTGTGCAATAGTCCAACAATATTGTAATGTGGTGAGAATATTTTAAGGTTACTTCTGGAGGTTTAAAAAAACAAACCTAATGTACTTATTATGTACTTGGTGTTTTTTCCTCGATAGAAGCATTAATGAGGATAAGGATACATGCCTTTGTCTTCTTAACTTGCTAACACGTGCACGTCAACAGGTTGCATGGCATTAACGTTGGCAAGTTGTTGTAAAATGCATTGCATATGTGTCATTCACCACAAATGGCCACGATCACGGTAGGGGGCCCTCTCCATTTGTGGAGGGTTGTTTTCATGGTGATGTTACCATTCCACAAGACTTGCCAATTGTCTTCCATGGTCATCGATGGAGAAAAAACTCTCTCTCATGTTTGGATGCAACAAGAAGATATCGTTGACAACGGGCAAGGCAACGTACCTCCAGTATACGAGAGCGACGCCATCAACACAAGGGCCACTTTTGTCCTCTCATAGATGTTCAAAGAGAGGAGCATACCCCATACGTTCATGACAGCTCGTTCAAAGGAATTGCTTGCATTCTACATAGCTACCCATGCATAACAAGAGTTTATTTTTCCATGTTTCCGTTGACACATGTCTTTACATATGAAATGTATGGGAACCATGTTCTCATGTGTGAGTTTTGTAGTGCACGTCTTTGGTAGTGTAAGATAAAGGAAGCTGTGACACCATCCAATGGAAAATATTGTTGTGGGGGGGGGGGGGGGGGGGGGGGGGGGGGGGGGTTACAATAGTGTGATGACATTTGCATCTCTTGGGGCTAGCATTGATGATAGATTGATGGTAGATCTAGTGCATATTGTTTTCGTATTCATCGTGGCATGTATCATTGAATTGGTTCTTTGCTGCTGCATGAAGAAGGTACACCAAAATTTTCACAAATGTATGTATATGACACTGAGCATGAGATTCAAAATTGTATGAATGCCTTGGACAGTTCGGATTTTTCCACTCTTAATGCATTGACTATAATGATGCAATCATGCAATCCATATACGGATGCCTTCTATAAAGTTGGTAGAATGTTGCGTGATAGCCTTGATGTTGAGATCAAAATGATAATTTGTGAAAAAAGAAATATTTTCACGTGGTATTGATACCTGTTGGCAATGAGGTTGCCCAAATTATGCCAAGTCAAGGGGATTTACAAACAATTGGCCATCGAGACATTGTGATTCATTGTCGAGATGGAAGGTTGCATACGATTTCAAATCTACACAGGTCATACATGCCACTATTGTATGTTATTCTCTTTCCTTGAGGAGAAGATGGATGTCATATCAGGGTCCCTTATGGTGATGCACATGCTTCTTTGGATGCATTGAGTAATCAAGAAAGTGACAGTCAAAGAGAGTACTATGCATATCGGCTACAAGTTCGTGCTGATACAAAACTATGCTTACTTCATGGTGGTTGTTTACTTCAACAGTTAATGGTCGATGCATATTGTTCCATTGAGGAGTATCGCCTTTCATGGGCTTGTAACGATGAGTAGACATTGAGGGAAGAGTTAGACAAGGTGCATTCATCTGAGAGTGATGTTCACCTTGGTCAATGTGTGGGTCAAAAAATTGTCTTTCCCTCATCTTTCATAGGTGGCCCTAGACACATGTACCAATTGTGTCAAGATGCAATGGCAATAGTGTGTCCAATGGGAAAGCCAGACCTGTTCATCACATTCACATGCTACCCTAATTGGCAAGAAATAAATGAGGCATTGCTATCAAGATAGGATTCCGCTGATCAATGAGATATAACAACCAGGGTTTTTTTCCAGAAACACAAGCATGATGAAGCACATATTGAAAGAAGATGTGTTTGGGAAAGTGGTGTCTCACATGTCTGTTGTGGAGTTCCAAAAGAGGGGCTTTTGACATTCTCACACCTTGCTATTTCTAGACCCTCGATGTAAGCCTCAATCAACATTTGACTATGATAAGATGGTTCTTGCAGAGTTTCCCATTAAAAACTGGTTTTCATCGCTGCATGATATCATTGTCAACTGTAACCTTCACGGTCCATGTGGTGAGTTTCAACACTTCATCTCCTTGCATGGTTAACAGATGATGTATCCGATGATATCCACGACCATTCTATGAGCAAACAATCATGGATAACAATGGTTACCCCTTTTATGTGCACCACCAAGGTTAGGGGTTCTACTATTGATAATTGATGGGTGGTGCCATATAAATATGTATTATCAACACTATTCAATGTACATATAAATATTGAGATATGCTACATAATTTCAGCTGTAAAGTATGTCTACAAATACATCTACAAGGAGCATGATAGGCCAATTGTAAGATTTCATACGTCGATGCAAGCTGTTGAAAGGGAGAAGGTTGATGGGATAGACATGTATGTGGATGGATGCTATGTATCTATATTTGAGGCTTGCTGGAGGATTTTTCATTTTTCTTTACACAGTGATGCACCAGTTGTATGTTACCATATACATGTGGTAGTGATGTGTGTGAACACACTAGGACTGCCGGGGCATTTTTTCCCTCTTTAGGAGGTTTTTTCCCCCGAGCATTGTATATACGCCCATCACTCTAGGGCTATCTATCTTTCCATTGCACACTAAGTAATACACTCTCTATTGTGTGCCTTGAGCTTCCTTCATCTTCTCCAAGCTGTTGGCGTTTCTCTGCAACCCTAATTCCAACAATTGGTATCAGAGCGGGTTACGTCCTCCCAAGCTTAGTCGCCAGTTGCTCCAACACAAGCTTGCTCACTTTCTTCGATTACAGTGAGGTTCGGCAAGCGTTTGTAGGTCGACAAATATTTTGGGAGAATTCGTAGAGCTCAGTCTACTCAGATTTTTGATTCGGGCTCATTTCGGCCTCCGTTTCCACTACATGCAGGTTTACACAGGCTATTTTGTCATTTTGTGCATAAATTCTGTTAGTGCTGATTTTTGCATAACAGGTGCCTTACAGTCTTCTATGGTTTGTGCTATATAGCACGTGTTGTTCCCACTTCATTTCTTCTATTTTCGGGCAGTTTTCACATCAGGTGCAACATCTACCATGGCTGACAACAACACAAATGTCTTCAAGATGTTTGCTGCTGAGGACAGGTTAGATGGGGAAAATTACCCTATGTGGGCTTATATGATGCAACACGTTCTTGTGTCAAAGAGCGCCTGGAATATTGTGCAGGGCATTGATGTACGTCCTGGTTCTGAGGATGTAGGCGATGTTGAGGATGTTGCAGGCCTTACTGCAAGGATTGCTGCTATTAGAGTTGTTTTGCCTACATAAGAACAAGCTCGTTGGGATGTAAAGGATGTGCAAGCTCATGCATTGATTGCATTGTCTGTGAAGCGCACCATTGTTCCTCACATCCGTTCAGCAAAATCTGCAAAACAGGCTTGGGATATTTTGGCTGGTCTTTATGCAAGTCGCAATGAGGCTAAAATTGCTTTGCTGCGTAAAGAGCTGGAGTCAAAGATTATGCATGAGGAAGATGATATGGACACTTTCCTTGCTGCGTAAAGAGCTGGAGTCAAAGATTATGCATGAGGAAGATGATATGGACACTTTCCTTGCTAGTGTCAAGGATATCAATGAGCAACTTATTTCTACAGGTGAAGTCATTTCAGATAGTTCCCTTGTGCAGACTGTTCTTGATGCCTTACTAGATTCTTACCAGACTTTTGCTAGTACTTGGAGACTTATGACCCAAGGAAATCTTGAAGTTGGCAAGTTTGATGCATTATGCACATTGCTGTTGCAAGCGTCACTTTCTAGAAAAAACAGGATTAGGCAGCGTGCAATTGAACAGGCTTTTATTGCTTCTCAGAGAAAGGGTGGTAACAACAATACAACCACTTCTTATGGTTTTGCTGTGAGTGGAAAAAATTATGTTAATGCTTCTGCTGGTAGTAATTTGTCTAGAAATTTTGGTGATAAGGGCAAAAAGAAAATGCGTTGTCATTATTGTAAAGCTAATGAACACTTGATCGAGTCGTGTCCTAAGTTGAAGGCCAAAGAGGCTAAGAAGAAAGAGGGTGGTTCCACTGCAAATACTGGTTCCACTACAAATGCAGGCATTGTTGAGTCTTTTGTGAAAGGAGACTGTGTTGCTGATGTTGATGCAGAATGGGCTTTTAGCGCAGAGTGCACTTACAATCCTGCTATCCATGATGCATGCTTGCCAGTTGCTATAGATTCACATGTGTGGTATTTCGAAAGTGGTGCTACAAAGCACATTACCTCACATTGTGAATGGTTCACCTCTCTCAAGTCTGTCCCTCATGGGAATTCAATCATTTGTGCCAACAATGCCTCTTTTCCGGTTCACGGAGTTGGAAAGATTGTGCTTATTGCTGCAAATGACAGTTCCTTCACACTTGTTGATGCACTTTATGTACCTGGGATAAAAAAGAATCTCTTATCTATATCTGCACTTGCTAGACTTGGACTTGTAGTCAAATTTGTGGATGACAGATGTACATTTCATGATCTCAGTTTTGGTGATGAAATCGTTGCATCTGGGATTTTGTGCCATGGGCTATATAAGCTCACTTTGTATGGCAAGTGTCGAAATCTTTTTGCAAATGTAGATGCAGATTCAAGGGCTATTTCAGATGCAGAACTTTGGCATACACGTTTTGGTCATCTAAATTTTGCTAGTTTGCTGTGTTTGCAGAAAACTAATATGGTTGCTTCTTTGCTGCCTCTTGAAGCACCTGTTAAACATGTTTGTGAAGGCTGTATTTTGGGTAAGATGCAGCGTTCTAAGTTTCCAAAGGATGGTTCCGTTCGGGCCACATGCAGGTTGTAGCTTGTGCATAGTGATGTTTGTGGGCCCATGCAAGATCATTAGTGACTTTCATTGATAATTACTCTAGGCATGCATGGGTATTTCCGCTTAAAGCGAAGTCCGAAGTTTTTATGTGCTTCAAACAATTTCTGGCTATGGCTGAAAATGTCTTGAAATGTACTATGGGCACCCTCTGTTCGGATCGAGGGGGGGAGTATATGTCTCATGAATTCAATGCATTTCTGGCTAGTCATGGGATAGAACACCAATGTACAGTGCCTTATACGCCTCAGCAAAATGGTGTTTCTGAGAGGAAAAACAGGTCACTTACGGAAATGGCACGATGTATGGTCAAAAATCATTCTTTTTGGCTTGATGCCATCATGTGTGCCACTTATGTACTAAATAGGTGTCCTACGAAAGCTTTTTAGTCTATTACTCCATATGAAGCATGGCATGATAGAAAGCCTTCTATAGAGCACACGCGTGTTTTTGGCTGTTTGGCATATGCTTTGGTGCCACAAACACAACGCAAAAAATTGGATGATAAGGCTGTCAAATGTATTTTTGTTGGTTATAGTGCTGAAAGAAAAGGTTATAGGTTGTATCATCCACAAACAAAACGTATTTTGGTTTCATGGGATGTAGTGTTTGTGGAAGATTCAGTTCAGCCCTTGCTGTCATGTACTAGAGACAGTAATGTAAGCTCACAGGACATTTATGACACTTTGTTGTCTCTTTTCAGTGGTGGAAATACGAATGTAAGTTCCAATGAGGCAAATGTATAGCCTATGGGGGTTTCTGAAATAATATAGACCAGCCTATTACTGATGTAGATGTACATGATGTACTTGATGAAGAAAGGGCTGAGAATGAGCAGGCTACATGTATGCCAAAATGGCTGGTGCACACTTTGCTTGACAGTAAATTGGATGTACCTTTGTCTAGTCGTACTCATTCAGGCTCTCGCCATGCATCTTATGCATCGAATTGTTATGCTTTGGATGTGTCTAGCTTACATGATGTTGAGGAGCCTCTGTCTTTTGATGAAGCACAGAATTCAAAAAATTGGATGGCTGCCATGCAATGAGAATATGATGCACTTATAGAAAATGACACATGGACTTTATGTGATTTGCCTCTTGGAAAAAAGGCCATTGGTACGAAGTGGGTTTACAAGTTAAAACACAAGCCGGATGGTGAGATCGATCGCCATGAGGCTCGACTTGTTGCAAAGGGTTATGCACAACAAAAAGACATAGATTATGAAGAGACTTTTGCTCCCACTTGTCGTATGACCAATGTGCATTTTCAATGTGCATTGGCAGCTCATTTTGGTTGGGATGTACATCAATGAGACATTGTTACTGCTTTTTTGAATGGTGACATATTTGAGGAAGTTTATGTAACGCAGCCTCGCAGTTTTGTCATAAAAGGACAAGAGGACAAAGTGTGCAGATGTAAGAAGGATTTTTATGGGTTGAAGCAATCTCCTTGTGCTTGGTATGAGAAAGCTGACACTCATTTGGTCAAACGAGGCTTTCGTAACAGTCCAACAGAAAGCACATTGTATGTAAAGCGTGAGGGTGATGTAGTTCTCATTGTGGTTCTTTATATCGATGATTTGATGATCACTGGACCAAATAAGAGACATATTGTTGAATTTAAGGCTGATTTGAATGCTACTTTCAAGATGAAAGACTTGGGGATGTTGCAGCATTATTTGCGTATACAGTTTAAGCAGTGTGATGGTGGTATTGCCTTGAGTCAAAAAAGTTACATAGAGACATTGCTATGTAAGTTTGGACTTGAGGATTGCAAACCTATTGCCACTCCCATGGAAACAGGTTTGAAGTTGAGTCTACATGATGCTGGCGATCCTGCTGATGTCACTCTTTATCAAACTATTGTTGGCTGCCTCATTTATGTATGCAACACGAGGCCGGATATTCAGTTTGCAATCTCACAAGTCAACAAATTTATGCATAGCCCAGGGTCTAAGCATTGGTAGGCTGTCAAGAGGATTTTCTGCTACCTTACTGGCACTTTACATCTTGGATTGTTTTATCCCAAGGGGGGATCATTTCCGCCAGAGTTACATGCTTTTTTGGACTCGGATTGGGCTGGTTGTTTTGACACGCAAATGTCCGCAAGTGGTTTTTGTTTCATGCTTGGCAGTTGATGTATATCATGGTTGAGCAAGAAGCAACCTACTGTGGCCACTTTGAGTTGTGAGGCTGATTACAGGGCAGTCTTCACAGCTACGGTTGAGTGTGTATGGCTTAGACGCCTTATGGATGATTTGGGTGTTGGACAGGACACTACCAACACTATCTACATTGATAGTCAGAGCGCATTGGCAGTTGTGAAGAACCCAATTTTTCATGCTCACACAAAGCACATTGAGGTGCATTACCACTATGTTAGGGAGAGGCTCTCAGTAGGAGAGATCAGCTTGGATTATGTGCCAACACAGGACAACCTTGCAGATTTTTTCACAAAGGCATTGTCTCGTGAGAAGCTTGAAGCTTTCCGCAAAGCTTTGGGCTTACTCCCCTTTGTTGACTGATCATGTCCTCAAGGCATGGCACTTCCCTTTACTCATGTGCCAGTTGTCGTTCACTGCATCACTCCAGGGGGGATTTGTTACCATATACATGTGTTAGTGATGTGTGTGAACACACTAGGATTGTCGGAGCATTTTTTCCCTCTTTAGGAGGTTTTTTCCCCTGAGCATTGTATATACTCCCATCACTCTAGGGATATCTATATTTCCATTGTACACTAAGTAATACACTCTCTATCGTGTTCCTTGAGCTTCCTTCGTCTTCTCCAAGCTGCGTGCATTTCTCTGCAACCCTAATTTCAACATTGTACAGAAATTGAGCATGCATATTCCGTCTGGTTAAACTTTGACATTTCGAGATAATGAGAACCTTAATGATGTCTTGCAAAGGGAGGGCATGGTGAAGACCACCCTAATAGAGTGGTTCACTTCAGCTCGGATAATCTTGATGTAAATGATATTTTGTACATTGATTTTCTCAAGAATTGGTGTGGAATTTGAGTTCCAAAAAATGACAAGGAGATGCCATGGAGACACCATTGGTCGGATGCATTTTGTGCAACCCTCTGGGTGAATGGTATTATGTTTGTTTTCTTCTGACTGTTTGTAAAGGATGTAGATCATTTCAGGATTTGTGTTATTTAAATGGTATATTGTTCCCCACCTTCAAGGCAACATGCATTGCAAGAGGTATCCTAGAGGATGATGGGGAATGATTTGCTTGCATGGAGGAAGCTTGCAATACACATACATGCTTGCAGCTGAGGCATTCATTTGTGAAAATCCTATTGTTTTGTGAGCCTTTCTCCCTCAATCAATTATGGGAGATATTTTGCCAATCTTTGTCTGATCACTATCGCCATAGATTGGAGATGAGATATGAGTCCTTGGATGAATGTACACAGGTCGTTGATGGGTATGCATTATGAGATTTTCAGAACATTTTAAGTACACTTGGACAAAGTTTATCCGAATATCTTGAAATTTCAATGCCTGATGAGCACTTTTTGCCACCTCATGAAACGAGCAATGCTTTGATGCCATGGAAGAGCTATCCACATCATGTGCGATAAAGAAAAGTTTGAATGAAGATCAAAGGACTGCTTTTGAGAAAGTTCTTTATGCATTGATTGTTGATGGTGGGGCTATTTTCTTCCTAGATGGGCCTACAAGGATTGGAAAAACATATTTGTATAACTTGTTGTCACAATTGCGTGGCCAAGGAGGTGTTTCATTGGACACGGCATCTTTTGGGATTGCAGCATTGCTATTGTGAAATGGACGCACTGCACATTCTAGATTCAAGATACCCTTGGAGTTAAACAATTATATTATGTGCAATATCCTTGCTCAAGGTCAGCTTGCTGAATTTCTTAGACTATGTAAGCTCATTGTGTGGGATGAGGCTCCCATGACGCATCGATATGCCTTTGAAGCTTTGGACAGGTCTTTGCAAGACATCATGTGCTCAAAAAGGCCATTTGGTGGCAAGGTGATACTTCTTGGGAAAGATTTTAGACAAATCTTATGAGTGCTGTTCATGGGAACGCGTGCTGACACTATTGATGCTGCACTCTTTCAATTGCACTTATGGCCATATGTGAAGATTCTCAGATTGACATGCAACATGCGTGTGGGAGATGGTGATGTTGGAATTTTGCCTATAGACAAATGGCTTATAGATATAGGAAATGGGTCTTTGATAAGCGATGGTGAAGATAGAAAAGCGATCCCCGACACATGGTGCTTTCTTCATCTTCAGTAGATGGATTGATAGGCTGCATCTATTTAGAAGTAGATAGAGATGTGGATCAACCTACATACTTCAAAGAGCGTGCCATCCTTGCTCCAAAAATCTATGAGGTTGATAGTCTCAATGCTAAGGCCTATACGCAATGAAAGGTGATGTTGTGATATACTTTAGCACTGACTCTTTGATGGGAAACTCCATGCAACATGCGTCCTTATACTCTATGGAGTTTTGGAATAGTCTCACCTTGGGTGGTGGATTCCCAACAGATTGCTTGGAGTTAAAGATGAATGCGCCCATAATTTAGCTACAAACCTTGATCCAAGTCGGGTCTATGCAACGAGCCATGCTTGGTCTACAAGGGATTTCAAGAAAGGGTCTTAGAGGTAGAATTTATCATAGGTACGCATGTTGGGACCATGGTTTTTATCCCTCGCTGTTAGAAGCTGGACACACCCCATGGAAACTGACTACTCGGAAGATTGTCATTTTTTGTAATTATTCATTTATTGAGGAAACCTGATTTTCCACCTTGTAAATATTGGGGCTTACACTAGTTTCCAGATTGTATCCCAGTTTTGATAGTTAGATTGAGTAGATGGTTGATTTGGAACTTTAGGGTTTGAGAATTGTAAGGTATGTATACCACTTTTTGACCTTAATGAAGGACCTTTTGTCATTTTTAAAAGAAGTTTTGAAGTCTGTGAGTGAGCGTACTGTGTACGAGAGAGAGTGTGAGCTTCATCTTGACGCTACCTGTGCACCGGTGGTCGGAATCGAGTGCGGAGAAGTGCAGCGTGTTGCCCCCGACAAGAGCTATGCGCCGATACCTACATTGCGAGCGTACCATTTGGTTTTGCGAGCTTCTTCTACGAGCTTCATCTGGTGATTGGGTGATCATACGTTGTCCGATTTTGCATTGCAGCATATCCACGCGTTCACATTGAGTAGAGCTACACATTAGGCACTTTAGATTTTGGAAACGAAGACCTGCAAATTTCTGCTAGACATCCCACGTGATTTTGCACCGGGTGTATTGGTTTGGTATTTTGGTTCATAGACCTTAGGGAGAGCGACCTATTGGTGTTAGTAGGGTCTCTTTCAAGTTCTATGGTGTTTCAAGATTATTTGATGGGTATTCGGCTCTAGAAAGCGTTGTAGGAAGTTTCCTCTTATGTACTCTTGAAGGCTGTGACTTAAACAATTGGTAGAGACCTCTGTAGGAATTAGTTAGGAGTCGGTCGAGTGTAGGTTGACACCTTATGCTTGCTTCCATGCGCCTGCGGGTCGAGCTTCGTCCTTGGCTGACAAATCTTGTTAGGTGAGTTCTCGCTGTGCTGACGTCCGTCGCGGCGTATCCGTCCAACATTGGTGCCGCTGCCGGGGACGAAAACCTTAGGTAGGTGACTGAGACTAGTCCTTGAGGATAGGGATTTTTGGCTTGCCAAGAGTCTCGTTTTACATTTAGATAGGATCAGAGGGTGGAGGACTCTCTAGGTCTTAGAGGGAGTCTAGGAAGCGTGTGTTTGGCCTAGATCCTTCGACTTAGGTAGATTTAGGTAGACTAAGATAGTTTTAGGTATCAGTTGAGTTCTTGAGTAGGATTTGGAGTGGTAGAAGCGGTGAGAGGAGAGCTTGAGACTCTGGAGAGGCCAGAAAGCAACCAAAACACCATTATCGCCATTTTACATGATGAGTAGGAGTAGAGTAAGTAGGACATCAGGATTCAGGATCTAGAGCACTTCATGCATGTATACTTGCTTGGTAAATTCATCACAAGTTTGTAAAAGATGCAAAAGTGTGTTTGAAAGCGTAAGTGAAGTCCAAAAGTTACTGTGAGTGTTTCTGATAGAGTTGCAGAGCATCAGGAGCATTTCTGTCAGGAAAAAAATTAATTTCAAGCCAGGAGACATCCTATGCGTAGGATGTCTACAGGCTAATCTGGTGGGAATTTTGGGATTTTGAGTTGACCAGTGTGTTCAGAAGGCGGGGTTTACCCTATTTTCAACTGGAAAGTGGAAATTTGACCATATCTTGACAGGATAAGGCCAGATAGACTGAAATTGCCAGACATCTTATCCAAATTGTGCCAAAGCATTATTTTAAGACCAAAACCATAAGATGGCTGCATGAGTATGACTTGCATGATATATTGAGTGACTGAGAGGGGTTTCATTTCATTTGGGTGAGAAAATGGGGTTCAAAGCAGACTTTAGCACTTTTGACTAAAAAAGGCAAGAATAGCTAAAATTGGGGACTTTTGAAATCCAAACCAAAATCTAAGCATACCACTGAGTTACTGACATCAAGGGGAAGCTGTGGGTCAAGTCTGGGGTCAAACAAGCCAAAAAGACATCCTACGCGTAGGATGTCTTCTGTGTGATTTTGCACTCCAAACCTAATTTTGAGCATACCAAAGTGATCAGCAACTCAAGGGGAGCCTGTGTTTTGAATTTGAAGCTATTTTGATGAAATAGACATCCTACGCGTAGGATTTCTAAATCAAGAAATTGAAGCCAGACACTGACTGGGGGCATAGCAAGGTGTTTTATAGCCTGAGGCAAGCCTCCTGGTCAATTTTGGTCCAAATTGGAGTTGATTAGACTGATCAAGATCAGCAACAGGCTGTCGGAACAGATTTCTGATCCATTGACCAACTTATAGGTGTCCAAATCAAGAAGTAAAAACAGCTGTGGACTCAGCACATCAAGGGGAATCCATAGTGCAAAAATCCAGGCAAAACAAAGCAGGAGACATCAACAGAGAGCAGTAGATTTACAGCTGTTACTTGCAAAGAAAACAGAAAACCTCGACGGCGAATGCCAATAAGCATCTGGCTTATTCCCTTCTCTTGCACAACATTAACTTTTCTATGCATTGACCGAGTATGCATAAAATAGGGCCACATTAATCGGCCAAGCATTAGCACAAGTTTTTCAACGTATGCACGGCACATACTCCGAGGTGATACCTTGTCGTCCGGGAGGACTGCGGCTAGGAGGGGGGGGGGAGGCATTCTCAAATGCAGAACCAATAGGAGAAAGAGCAAAAAAGGGCATGATTTTTGACTATTTTAAGGGTTGTTGTTTGATTGCGATTTTTTCTGGACTAACCCAAGTACATATGCCCTTATACAGCATGTATCTATAGGTATATGGGGCCAAATGCCAAATCAAGCCCCTAGGTGTGTGTATATAAGTAGAAATAGCCAGTTTTCGGGCAAAATGTTGGTAAAACGGAGGAATCCGGCCATAAAAATTTCATGTGAGTGTATACAATGTTTGGCAGTGATGTTTGTGATTTATTAGGATTTTTGGGGATTTTCTGGGTTGGATTTGCTATTTTCCTTTTAATTTTGCTAATTTTTGGCAGAAAAACTTCAAAAATACAAAAAGCAGGTGAACAACGGTCGTAATGAAAAACAAAAAATGTGGGGATGATCAGTGACTATAGAAAAACCTATGGTACAGTGGGGGTGCAATTATGAGACTGGAGCGGAAAGCGTGTTTTGGCCAGATTTTGACCGAAATGCCAAATTTCTGGTAAACAGAGCAAATGGAGTCCAAATCAAGAAATTTTTGAGCCTAAACCGCATCTTGCAAGAAAATTGGAGCACATGTCAAATTTCATGAAAAGTGGTTTGGGGACCCCCATTATAATAAATTTTCACTTCATTTTTAGCTCATTTTCACTATTGACCTTCTTCTGCCAGCTAGAGCAAATGGACCTTCCAGCAGCTTCTACGACGCGCACGACTACCCGACGGGCTTCAGACATCGAGCTTCAGACATGAGAGCTAGGCTCACCACCTTGAGATTTTCGCGTATGTTTGTCGTTTTGTCACGAAAACTAGCGTAGGGTTCACACACAAAGCGGACAGTAGAGACCTACAAGTAGAGGCGGCCACCTAACGGCTAACCCAAAAGCAACGAGACTTCATCGGCAGCTTACCCTAGCATAGGAGACCAGTCTTGGATGTCCAAAGGTAGTAGAAAACCATCGGGAAAAACCCTAATTCCTAGAATCCCGCAAGAGGCACCCAATTGGGAAATTGACGAAAAGGCGCCCAAATGCTACCAAAATTCATGGGTAGGAGCATCTCGACATGCTCGACAAGTCTATGTGGCCCACATGACCAAAAAGTGACCCGAAGCGGCTCTAAACTTCAGAAACAACATCAGACACACAAAGTGTCAAAAAGCTCTCGCGGCCACAAACCGCATGCCCATTTGCCACCAAACTTCACGAGCGGCTTTCATAGACCATCAACAACCAAGTCCTATGGTGGTAGACCACCACAAATCATCGAAGATATGTAAATGCAACCACAGGTGCTTCTAGAGCGACAAATTGCCAAATGAAGCTCCGGTGAAGCCAAAATCTACAAAAACTATATGGCAAGGATCCCCAAGGGATCGGGAAGCTATGGAGACCAACATCAAGAAATTTCATCACCAAAAAGCACTCCAAAAGTCAAAAAATGGCTCGGAGGTTCTGAAGTCCACACAGGGAGTTACTTTCTATCCATTTGACTTTTTTTCGTTGAAATTAGGCTTAAAAGGGACTCAGGGGGACCAAGGGAAGGCACTAGTGGCACATTCCATAAAAAAATCATCAGGAGACATCCTACGCGTAGGATGTCTCAAGGGCATTTCTGGGCACAAATCCAAACATTTTTCATCACACACATTTTCTGAACGACCTTTACATGCTAGCCACCAAGTTTCATCACAATTGGACCAAAATTGACCTCATATGCATGAAAAACGCAAAGTTAGAGCATAGAGGCAATAATGGGCCATAGAACTACCAAATCTTGTCCAAATCACATGAAACTTGCACAACACATTCACAAGCACATAACCAATCCATCTGTGTACTCACCTGCAAAATTTGGTGAAGCAGACATCCTACGTGTAGGATGTCTATTTGACATTTTTGGCCTACAAAGGATGTTTGTCCATTCCAGATCCAATCACATCATCTTCAAGAGCTCATATACCAATTTTGAAGCTATTCTAATCATTTTTGACCCCCAACACCTTCAAGATACACTTTTTTGAGCCCAAAAACACTATACAGGCTATACAAACATCAATTCTTGTCCAAATCAAAATCCAAGAGCATAGCCATGTTCCCTAGGTCAAGGAATACCCACAGAACAAATCCCATGCCATTTTGAAAAAATAGACATCCTATGCGTAGGATGTCTCCAGCATAATTTAGACCTTCTGTGCAAAGAGTGACATCATGGAAGCCAATACCATGGTGCAATGAGCCCATATATCAATTTTCAACCCATTTGGACATCACTTGCTACCTGTTATGGACTTTCTACCAAATTTGTGACCTAAAGCCTGAATCAGCCCAAGAAATCCACTTTTTGATGCCCAAATCCATATCCAAGCACATAGCCATGTTCCATAGGCCAAGGACTACTAGCATGTCAAGTATCACCCAATTCTGATGAAAAAGACATCCTACGCGTAGGATGTCTATAGGGAAATTTTTGACCAGAATTGCACTGTGAGCACATGCACAGTTTCTCAAGTTCCTTTTAAGCTTTATTTTCAATTTTCAAGTCATTTGGATAGATAAAACTCAGCTTCTCAGCTAATATGGAAAAAAACGCTAACTTCGGACTACTGAGTGCAACAGGATCTATGGCAGCCGCCGCGAAGTCACCGGCAAAGAAGAAAAGAATGACCATTAAGGATTACCTAGAAGAAGTGGAGCCCTTCGTCATACCAGAAGGAACACTAAAGCCCACCAGCACATGGATCCAAGAAGATCTGCTAGAGTCCAACGACCTAAAGATCTACCAAGGAGTGTTCAAAGACACTGAAGGGAATGTGATCGAGCTACCAATGCTACCGCGGGAACTCAATGAGTTTGTAAGAAGCAAGATGGCCGGGTACTTGGAGAAGATTGATCTCCACAACTATTTTGAAGCAGTGCCGGCGGGGTTTGACATAAAGAGAGTCTGGGAATTTGTGACAACAATAAAAGAAGACGGAGTGTCCAGAGTAACCCATCTGCAAGGCAGGCTAGAAACACAAATAGTCATCATAGAGCAAGTCGTAGAAGATGCACTAGACCTCTCCAACAAGGGGGATAGTGTAACTAAAAGAAGAGATGATGTCAAGGTGTACACTGAGAAGAAAGGTAACTACACTTTTGAAGACATTGCCAACCCAAGAGTGGCAATCATGAGTCAGTTGTACAACCAATACTTCCATATGTGTACGAAGCGGCCACAAAAGTACAAAATGCCACCAGGAGCAATTGCCACGACATTCACTTGGGCAATGATGAAGAGCACTCCAAAGACAATCAATTATGCAGCATATATACATGACAACCTAGTGAAGATGGGTAACAAGAAGCCCACATATATTGTGCCAAGAGAACTAATCACTAAGGTGATTTATGGGGCATTGCACACAAAAGGGAGATGGCCTGACCCCCATCACAAAACGACTGGCTGAGGCTCAAAGAAGACAAAGAAGACGAGCCACAAAAAGCACCAAGGGTTGCCACAAGATTGAAAAGACGGCTAGAGCCTGTTCAAGAAGAGCAGCCATAGCAAAAGAAGGGAAAGAAAGAATTTGCCCAAGTGCCGGAAAAAGAGACAAAGTCACAAAAAGCGGCAAGACTAGAGCGGCTGATGGAGAGCTTCAGAGCAGAAAGGGCCCTTAACGGTGATTTGAGTGAACTCTGGAAGCCGTCTCTAGAAGCAATGTCGGGATCATCCCGAAGGGTACAAAGAGACAGATTCGGAGATTATATTAAAAATTTTTGAGATTCTTGATGCCGCATCAGAAAATATTCCACATGTACCTTTTACAGAAGAGGAGGTGGAGCAAGTACGACAGAAACTGCTAGATGAGTAGGAGAGCCAAGAGAGAGAAAGGAAGACAAAGGCAGACCGAGATTTAAAGAAAAAGCCTACATCTCTACCGGCCAGCCCTGAGTCCAGCCCTGAGTCCAACTCACCACCCTCACCACCTCCTCGTAGCCCTCCACAAGAAGACAAAGAGGAACAAGACGTTTAGCAGAACAAGAAGAGGCCAAGCAAGAGCAGAGCCAGGAGCAGGAACCAAAGGAAGAGGCTAAGCCTCGAAGTGGGCAACCAGAGCCAAATGAGTCATATAACACATTTCTCGACCTGCTAGCTGCAGGATACTCAAAAGAAGAGGCTGCCACAGTCGCATTCGACTTGGCAAGCACAGGGCCTAAGGAACAAATGCAAAGCATCAGGTTAGTAGAACTAAAGGAGATGGCCACAGATACAGTGGACTTGCACCCGCCCTCCAACGATTGGGATGTGGTGATGACGAAGTTAACCGGGTTAATAGTGCAGTCCATGGCCTCAGAAAGTGAGATGGCAGCTCTCAAGGCCATTGAAGTGAACATAAAGCTGGAAGTAGACTCTTTACAAGGACAAAGTCAAAGGCAGAAAAAAAGAGAAGCGGAGCGACATGCCAGTCTAGCAAGGGCATTGCAAAGATGCCAGGAAATGGAAAAAGAAAATCAGGCAGCAGCCCAAAGAATGCAAGGAGTCGAAGAGGAGTGTAAGCAACTCAGCAAATCATTGATAGATGCCGAGAGGGAAAGGGATAACCTGACCCTACAGGTGGCTGAGGAGTCTAAAGAAGTTGAAGCAATGCGAAACGCCAAAGAAAAGGTGGAGATAGATGAAGAAACCAGCCAGGATGAGGTCCTTGAGCTCAAGGACCACAACTTAAAGTGAAAGATCAAACCATCCAGAGGCTACGGGCATCTTCTGCCAGAGTCAGAGCTACTAGCTCGACTCACATCACTACGGAAAGCCAAATTTATGAAGAACATATGCAAGAACTTCAGAAGGAGCTGACTCTAGAGAAAGCAACGATTGATGATGGCAGAAGGGTCAATTGTTATGCAAACACGAATGGAAGAAGAACAAAAAGCCATGCAAGAGGAATTAGAAAGTGTCAAAAGAAAGCTTGAGGAGGCGGATAAGATAAACGCCGATTTGAACGACCTCCTCGTGAATATGGGAGAAGAAGGTGAAACAGAAAAACAGAAACTCCTAAAGCAGATTGAGGAGCTAAGAGGGCAGCAAGCCAGAGAGCAAGAAGGCACAGGGCCAACGGGCCAATGAGGGCATAGATTTAGAAAATGTGGCAGATCCTGTGGACACACCTATGCAAGAGGAAATCCTAGAAGGATCCTCTCAAGAGCCACAAGATCTAACACAGGAAGAGGAAGAAAAGCTGCGTAAAGCAATAGAGGTGGAGATCAGAGAGATAACTAAGGAAGCCTTGGAGTGGGAGCAGAGGGTTTTCAAGTCCATGACCATCCAGAAGTTTGACGCCAGCAACCTCAGGCGCGAATGGATTCAACCCTCTCTCCCATATCCTTTGCTAAAATATGAAGCCACCACCATCAATAAGAGGATTAGAGAAGAGCCGACAGTGCCACTCTACAACGCAGATATCTCTTAGCCAGAAGGAGCCAGGTTAATAGTTGACTCTCAGCCAAAATGGAGGAAGGTGTGGCTGACAAAGTACCCACAATACCTAATCCATTTGGTAGAGGCACCAAAAAGCATCAGAGAAAACCTCAGCTTTTGTCCTCTACCAATGATCAGGACGTGGAAGGCCCAGGAGATATTACAAAGGAACCAACCACTTGGCTGAATTATCCTAAGCTGCCGGGCTTGAAGGCAAGTGAGAGAATAAGTGTCCAATACATGGTGAAAACCCTAACGGGCGCCATCAAATTGTTCACTGGCTCACCTGACATTACATGCATCATGATGAAGAAAATCTGCAAAACTCTTTTAGCAGTATTTGAGACATTCAAGCTAGGCCAGGTGACAGACAATATCTTCTTCTTCCAAGATACTTACAGATGTGCCTATGATCTGTCTGGTCAGCCTTCCAAGGAGGTGATACATGAGTTGTATCAAAGGATAATGTTTCTGCCATCCTATCACCTCCAAGCCTTTGAAGAAGCGTTCTACACCGGCTTCTTCACAATAAACACTGATATTTTTGGCCCAACAATGATGAATCTACATGCAAGATACGAATCATTGATCAAGATGCGTGAAATCATACGATGAAGAAGCAGCTCAACGTCCATGTCGGGGACGACATGAGCAAGGAGGGGAGGAGTGTTAGAAGCTGGACACACCCCATGGAAACTGACTACTCGGAAGATTATCATTTTTTGTAATTATTCATTTATTGAGGAAACCTGATTTTTCACCTTGTAAATATTGGGGCTTACAGAAGTTTCAAGATTGTATCCCAGTTTTGATAGTTAGATTGAGTAGATGGTTGATTTGGAACTTTAGGGTTTGAGAATTGTAAGGTATATATACCACTTTTTGACCTTAATGAAGGACCTTTTGTCATTTTTAAAAGAAGTTTTGAATTCTGTGAGTGAGTGTACTATGTACGAGAGAGAGTGTGAGCTTCATCTTGACGCTACGTGTGCACCGGTGGTCGGAATTGAGTGCAGAGAAGTGCAGCGTGTTGCCCCCGACGAGAGCTATGCGCCGATACCTACATTGCGAGCGTACGATTTGGTTTTGCGAGCTCCTTCTACGAGCTTCATCTGGTGATTGGGTGAGCATATGTTGTCCGATTTTGCATTGCAACATATCCACGCGTTCACATTGAGTAGAGCTACACATTAGGCACTTTAGATTTTGGAAATGAAGACCTGTAAATTTCGGCTAGACATCCTACGTGATTTTGCATCGGGTGTATTGGGTTGGGATTTTGGTTCATAGACCTTAGGGAGAGTGACCTATTGGTGTTAGTAGGGTCTCTTTCAAGTTCTGTTGTGTTTCGAGATTATTTGATGGGTGTTTGGCTCTAGAAAGCGTTGTAGGAAGTTTCCTCTTATGCACTCTTGAAAGCTGCGACTTAGACAATTTGTAGAGACCTCTGTAGGAATTAGTTAGGAGTCGGTCGAGTGTAGGTTGACACCTTATGCTTGCTTCCATGTGCTTGCATGTCGAGCTTCGTCCTTAGCTGACAAATCTTGTTAGGTGAGTTCTCGCCGTGCTCACGTCCGTCGTGGCGTATCCGTCCAACACTCACATATGTTTTGTGTCCTCTGGTACAAATTTGCCATTTGTTCTTAGATGGAGACAATTTCTAGTCAGATTGGATTTTTGCATGATGATAAATAAGTAACATGGACAAAGCATTACATTGGTGGGTCTTTACTTGGTGACTCCAGTCTTCACCATGGACAATTATATGTTGCACCCTCACGTGTGTGTTCAGCTACTGGAGTGAAGATTCTCTTGGGGAACTTTGATGCAAATGGCAGAAATGTATTAACAACGAACATTGTATACAAAGAGATATTGAACAATTCCATGTGAAGGTTTCATCGTTCACCTCATTGTTGTCTATTTTGTGTCCGTTCCAAGTAATAAATCTATACTACTTTATCTATCCTCTCCCGGTATATCATACTTTGTCATGTGAGTGTTCCATCCCATTTTCTCATTGGATTTTTTTTTGGGTTTCAACTTTGTTGTATAGGTCATGGATCAATACAAGTACATCTCTAAGGTGTCTTTTGATATTAACATAGAAAGTGATATATATCCTGGTATGTTTTTGTCCATTAAGTCATTGTGTGATGCTTATTGTATTCATTTTCAAACCTTGAAGTCTTTTTCGTTCCTTTAGCAGAGCCACATTTTTGGTGTGCACCTTTGTCACACACAAATATTTTCAAGACCATTTGCAAACACTACAAGATGAGGTGTGTGCGTGCACATGAAAGTAGGAATTGCAAACACTACAAGATGAGGTGTGTGCACATGAAATTAGGAATTGGCTAACCATAAAGTAAGATTGATGGTTGTGATCCACTCCAAATGTATTGTGAATCGTAGGAAACTTCCATCGATCGATGCTTTCGTATGTTGGCATACCCATTCGACATTGAGTACGATGTGTGCTCAGTTAGGAAGGAGTGTGTCTCATCCAAGGAGCAAGATGATGTTTGGTGGTTTGCGACGTATAAAGGATACTCCATTCTTGATGATTGGGAGTACCTTCAAAGTTCCAAATTCTCTGAGCTCCAAGGAGCAAGATGATGTTCTGTGGTTTGCGACGTATGAAGGATACTCCATTCTTGATGATTGGGAGTACCTTCAAAGTTCCAAATTCTCTGAACTCATCTACCAGATTTACTTGCCTAAACAACTGTCACACTTAGCATTGCCATATGTGGCTAGAATAATTGGTACGTACAAAGTGTTAGAGTCTGGTGCTTTGATTGCATTGTGTGAAAAAAATCTTGATTTTTTGACTGCTTTCATTGTGTTTTCAGGAGATAATTAGCCTTGGGATGGTAGAATGGTCCTTAGTTTAGGGATGGAGAAACTTCAAGATAGTTTCCAATTACATGATGAAGTGAGTTGCATTAATTTTTCTTCCTAGATCATTTGTGGCAACATAGTGTCCCTCATTGAGTTTGCTTCTTTGTCAATTATATCAAGAACTCAACCATGGTCGTTAAACATTTCTTTAAATATCCTGATACATCTATTAAGTTCTTCATACTTTTCTAGCTGTCTATATGCATTAATTTTTTTTTTTGAAAGACTTGAGTTCTCTAGATACATACTATTATGTTCGTACAATAGGCATTGTTGTCTAAGAATGTCAATTTTATGCGTTGATTATCACTTTTGTACAAGGGTCTATCGCTATAGAGAGAGAGAGAGAGAGAGAGAGAGAGAGAGAGAGAGAGAGAGAGAGAGAGAGAGAGAGAGAGAGAGAGAGAGAGAGAGAGTAATACACACTAAGAGAGAAAATCATACATGTAGCTAAGACGTAAGGTAGATTATAAAGTATCTCCACATATTCTTACTACACTTGATCACCTTGGACATTGTGTAGTATACGCTTCTTTTGCCATGATTAAACGTTGAGTTTGTAGCATATATGACACAAGGTCCTACTCCCTTTGTGGTGGTTAAAACATAGTTTAGCTTTTGTATGCATTGTGATGTGATGTTTAATGGTACAATTATGGAAAACACTACTACCAATGTCATCATTGAGATTGAATCCGATGGAATTGAGCCCACTCCTCCAAGAATTTCCAGTGTTCAAAGCAACAAAGAGAAGGGCTCGTGCTGTGAGATCCTTTTTTATTGATCGATGGTACATGATGGGATTGAGAAACTCTTGGTATCAATGTGAGAGTTCTTTGCCCATGCTAAGTGTAGGCAATTGGAATTTGAAAGGCACTTAGAGGCTCTTTTGGATGTCACTCAACAAACCAATGGCCAACAATTTGTATAACATTGGAATGAGGTGCATTTATGTACAAAGCATTTCAATTGGAATGACTCGGATTGAGTAGAACCAATCCGACATGTTGGTATGCCTAGAGGAACAACAATTTAAATCGATACATAACTCATTATTGATCAGTAGGGAATGCCAAATTCAGATTGATGCACTTAAGGAGCAAGTTCGTCCTCTAGAAGGAGAGGTGACAAGGAACAAAGTCCACTTGAACCAAATGAATGCGCTTGTGAAAAAATGGCTCGAGCTTCTGATGCACGTGCCATATAAGTGCCTTCAATCTTGGCTACTATGAATAATTCAAGCACCTACTTTTGTGTGATGTACTAAAGCATATATTGCGTTGAACTATATTGGTAGAGTAATGTAATTAACATGTTCTTTTGTTTGGCTTTATGGTCGTGTTGCTTTTTGTGCATGACATAAAAGTGTAGAGTTTACTTAGACTAATATTTGAGGTCTTGGTTTAGATGATTATTGCAAAAATGTGGGTTGAAAAATGTAAGGTCATTAAAAAAGAGGCTTCAAGTACTTTATCTGTGTTTGCATATCTAGGATATGGCATTTTTTTGGTAAGGTGAGCTTCAGGATTGAGATGAAGTACTCAGAAGGTTGACAAATTCCAGGTTATTTTTTCTACGGTTTGAACCTCTTTGTAATAGTTGTCTTTGGGTTTACAATAGAAATTGTCTTACTACTTTGTTGTTTGCAGGTCCATTGACATTGCATTTAAAGTTATCTGTTTTCAAAAAGACATTGAAAATATCAAAATTAGGTGTTGCCTTTTGTTCTAGATTTTTAGATTTGTGTTAGAGATGCTTTCAAAAATTGTAACCATTACAAATGCTTTTTTATCTTACTTTGTATACATAAATGAGTGAGCAATACTAAAGTTTTGTTATAGATTTGAGAGCTTTAAATGGCGTTGATGGGACTATTTTTTGCTATGCACCAATGTTTGGGTCACATACTTTAGTTGTGGTTCAATTGTCTGTGTACTTTCATTGGAATAAGAAGTTGACGTTACATTACAAATGATTAAATGATTGGAGGAAATACAATAGACGATGGAAAACCATATTATCACTTAAAAATATTTGTGATCTCATGAGCTTCACAATGAAGCACTCATACATAGAGATTACTTGGATGTCACCTCAGAGGGGAGGGGGAGGGGATATTTACCAAGATTGTAGCATCTTCTTCTTGGTTGAAGCATCACACGGGTCACATACTAGTCTTGCTTTGCTATATTTGGTAAGCAAGCTCAACTAAGAAGTAGTTTGGCTACATTAATGTTGTTGCTTCAAGAATTCAAATTCACAAATTTACAGACACCTCGGAAGCTTGATAGTTGCGGATTAGTTAAGCAAGTTAGAGGATGATAAACCAGTTGAGGGGGTATCAGATCAACTCTCAATTTTTGAAGCACATATTTCTCAAGGGTTTCATATAGATGGTTGGTATGATCAGATGCAGCTAGCTTTTCTCACAAAAGGAAGAAATTTGGAACTGAAGGCAGATTAGATGAGAAAGTTTGTTTTGAGGAGTAGGTCATTCTTGTCATTGCAAGGACATTATACTAGGGAATTGATCAAATAGTCCAAAAATGTATACATGAAGAATAACAAAATCCTATAGGTGGACTTTGGTGGTCTTTCATGTTAAAGGATACACATGACTACTCAAATGAATGTCTAACCATCAATGGTCTCATAGGCATGCTATCTGATCTTTGTGGCATGTTTGATCATGGATAAGCATCAATCATTTTACAGATTCATTTGCATTATTAAAGAGAGTTGGCTTTCAAATCCTAGCCATCATAATAAATCTTGCATTTTTATCTAGTAAGAAATGGTCATCCACAAATTCTACATGAGCTTGTTTTAAAATAGGAAGATAATTGTGTCCTTGTGGAGATCACCTAACATGGTTTACTTTTCTATGCTTGTATGATGAGATTTCTATCCAAGAGCAATTTCAAATTTTTGTTTTGATGGCTTGTCTTCATTGCTTATTGATGTTTGAAGAACGTCTAGCAACAAACAATTTTTTGATTTGGAGATAGGAGAAATTTGAAAGAGCGTGGCATGGAGTATAGGTAGGTGTCTTTGACAATCGGCACAACCATCAATATAATTATTGATATGTATCCACAAAATTGGCCAATATATGTCAGCCAGTTCAATTTAGTTTACCATGTGGTAACATAAGCTCTATACACAACATAAACACTTCTTATTATGATTTTCAATAATGATTTCTTTGTGCAATATTTGTCTCAAACTAATAGATACTCATCAAGGTAGCTCGTTGTTGCTACCATTTAGAAACTCTCTTCATTGAAAATCAGTGTCCACTTACTGTGGTCCTTCTCTTGCCATAATTCAAGAAAGGTTGTCAGCACTTGGGTTAGTGGAGCCTTTTTTAATCACCATTGTGTAGAAAAACTTCAATAGTGGTGCAAGGTGGATTTACTAACGGTTATGATGGTAAACCAACTAACTATTGTGCTTATGCTGCAAGGCGTATTAGCCAAATACATCAAGGCTTTATGATCACAAAGAAAGCAAGATTGTTTGCCAATAGATAATGTATAGATATATTCACATCATAAATAACTCACATCTCTTACTCTCTTTGTATTTGTATAGTTGTTTTTTGGAGTGTTTCGATATCTACTAGCATGACTAATCAAGAAGTTCATGTTTGCATCAACAAATGACAAAGTTTGAAGTATCAACATACAAATACAACATCTATACCCATGTCCGATAAAAGCTTGTAAGTTATGTATTGAAGTTGGTTTAGTTAAATCAATGATGAAATTGATCTCCTCTAATAAAACCGTGAAAATATGATTTTGGGACTCTATATGCTCTAGATGATTCCCTTGCCTAGCCACAAAACTTCTTCTCCAAATTAAGGCAAAGTTTGAGAACTTCACACATTTGAAGACAAAGTGGCCCTTGTGATTTTTTTGCAAGGAGGAATGAATGAAAAGGATATCCGTGTATACTCATAAGATGATATAAAATATATTCTTCAAATGAGAGATTCATGAGTTTCTTGAGGGTTGTAAGATATATTTGTCAACCTGAATGATGCCAAATTTAGATAGATATGTTTTGTTGTGCTTATCTTTTGTGTAGATTTCCATATTGGTTTTAGTGCAAAAAACCATAGAAGAAGCTATAAGTCTTCTTCTTTGTAGCTCACTCTAGGATTTGTGTAATTATAAATGAGGATAGCTACCCCTTATCAAGCTACTTTTACCTTTTCAAAATGAACAAACACTACTATAGTTTTATTCTTTTTGGTTGTTTTTTGATGGTTTTTACTATCAATCAACTCCGTTTCTCACTTTCTTCTCAAATGGATACTTTCAAAATTAATATATTTTTTTTTAGATGATTAACTAATGCTTATAATCTCCCCCCTCTCCCATCAGTTGTTATCTCAAATATATGAGAGTCCTCCATACTATTAAGGCCAATGCAGTTTGGGCCATTTAATCATAGTATGGTTTCCTAATTATTCTTTCTAAGAATATTGTATATATTCATATGTTTGATATTGATAATCACCATAAAGCTATCCTACAATATGGTAAGTTTAGCTTACTAAAATACTTGATAGATATATGTGGCTTTTGACCAAAGATGCCTTTTTGTGGGTCTAATGTTTCTCTAAGAAATTTACTATTGTATGCTATAATTCTAAAGCAAAATATTTCAGTATCTCATTTTGTATGGTTATCAAAAATTGCTTCCTAAATCTAAGTCTGCCGAGAAATGACAACTTAAAGGTATTCCTAAGAGCACTCATTTATAAATAAAAAAATACTTAATTGTTATCCTTTGTGATTGTTCTTGGAATTTAAAATTATTGCATGCTTCTTGGGTTGAACGCTAGCTATGATATTAAGCATGTTGGTAAGATCAACTTTCTTTTGTTTTATAAAAAAAAACTCCTCGTATGCAGTTACACCTAGAACACACATTCCTCTATAGCTTATTTCTCTCTTTAAGCTTCTCCACAATCTTTACTAGTTACATATCACACCAAGCAATAGGATTTAATGTAAGAGCAATTAATGCAACTTGACTCAAGATTCTAGCTCATATACGCTCCTCCTTTGAACCATACTCACTAGTTGGAAAGTGATTCTTGTCAATATCTACTTGGCTTGATATGTACAATACAAGATTCATCTTGTATCCTCATATTCTTTGTTACTTGAACAATTCCACTATTGTGGTCTTGAATCAATTTGTCTTCAATCCTGAAATGGAACTAGATTGTTACCTTTGTCATTATTGGTTTGAGTTAAGGAATCCCATAGTCTGACCGAACATTTATGAGTGAACCCAAAAGCAAGCAAACTTAAAGCTAACATTATGAGGAAATATCACTACTTTACCACAAGTACATCAGTACATGTACCTTGTACCACAAGTGAATTTGAAGTGTCTTTGAAAATTTTGTTGTTTTTTCGAATGATATTTCTCTCTCTCTCTCTCTCTCTCTAACAAGTTGAAAGTTTACACTATTGTCTCAAAGAGCACACAAAGAGCCTGATATTGCAAAAGGAAAAATAGAGGCCTATTGTCTCAAAGCACAAATCAAGCATAATTATTCCAACCATAGTTTCTAGATTTGAGCACATTGTAGATCCCCTATTTAATAATCAAGGCATTTGGATTTAGAATTATGTGTTTTTGGGTTTTTTTAGAATGTTTTATGTGCCCCTGGTTACCATTAGTTCGTGGAGGCACACATACTGATATGACACCATATAGTTCACATTGCCTTAGTCACAAATTTCTAGGCCTTGCCTTGCTACATTGTTCTATATGCCTCATGGCCACCATCAATTCTTGGAGGCCAAAAATTGTATCTATGAAAATCTTGTACACATTCTCTCACACACAAAATTTTCACTGCATTGTGCCTTGCTGCATTGCAACTCACAGAAGAATGTTGAATATATGGATGGAATATCCAAGCTTGAGGTAAAATAAAACATGAAGACAAGGGAGCTTTGGAGCTCAAGATCCAATGCTAGAGGCAAAGCAGCCACAAAAGAATAATCTCTCTCTCTCTCTCACACACACACACACACACACACACACACACACACACACACACACACACACACTTGTGCCTTGCTAATAGGATCTTGATGGAACTCACTATTTAAACTTTTGAGGTTGGTGAATATACAAGCTTGAGGCCATGTCCAACAATAATTTTAAGATCGTAACTTTTCCATCACATCATGAGATTCCGTAAAGAGGGAACAACATATCTAGATAGGTGTAGTTATTGACAAGGGCTTCTTGAGAGATCAAAGGAGGCTAGAAATCCCCTGATGAGAGGCCTATGGATCCCCCATCCCCAACTGCACTAGTAGCTAGCTAGTATATGGTGCCTCTCAATGAAAACTTGTTTAGAGATGTCTCCAAGTTCTCACAACTCTCTCTCTCTCTCTCTCTCTCTCTCTCTCTCTCATAATTAGAATCAAAATTTATATCAAGTACCTGCAAAAAAGTTACATCTCATGACTAGAAGACTATCTAGAGTTTGAACACCTTTGAAAGCAAAGTTCTTCCTTTTATCCAAGACTAGTCAACTCAAGACTATCAAATTGACAATAATGAAGATTACTAATTACCAGGATTCGAGTCAACATGAGCATATTCCCATCCAGATCCAACTCTAGACTCTTACTCTAATAGGTACCATGCTTCTAGGGAGGTGTCGATCAAAGCCGAGCCAGGTGCATGAACAACATCCCATCCTTGGGTAGGGGCAACAACACTAGTTCACTCTTGAGTAGGGGCATTCACCACACTAGCTAGTGCTACTAGCATTCTTGGCTTCCATTTTCCAGCATCACATCCCTCTCCCCATTTGTGAGGAGCATCTACTAGGGTAGTAATTGGAGGATGCACATTGTACATGTGGCTGCAAATTCTAGTGCAACACCTTCCTCCTCTTCATGCTCTTTGGCTTCTTTTGGCTCATAATCAAAGAACAGATCCACCACGACATCATATGATTGGCATGAAGAAATAGTTCCCCTCATCTAAAGAACCATACAAGCTAGTGTCTAAAGAAGAGAACCAAAATATATTGCACTTCCCCTTGTTATTAGCAAGGATACCAATGTTCACATGGTGCATAGAGGAGTCCATGTCACAAAAGGAAATCATAGGGGGATGATTTCAAGTGCAACCTCCTTATAAGGTTGATCGGTCCGTGGGTCTATCAAATCAAGAACCAAAGCTAACAAAAAGTGTTCTAAAGCTCATTATAAGTGTTCTTGGAGTGTAACATCTAGTAATTGCTTGAGCATTAATATATTGAGCAAACTTTAATACTGCTCTTCGAGAATAGGGCATACCAGATTGAATGATAATATCTTGAGGATTTTCAGTAGTGACAATCACTCTAGCTTTTCCCATGTCTTTTATGCAATGACCATAAAAATAGGATCAATCAAATTGATTCTTCCACAGGTAGAACCCCATCTCTTGGTCGAGGTGCACAGTGGTAGCAAGCATCATCTGGATATCCGCTTTCTTTTGAGAAAGAACCATGAATGCTACTAGCTAGACTTGAGGAGCTATAATTGCAGGAAAATGCAGACTTGTCTGATCTCTCTTGTACAAAAGTTTGTGCTATGTGTGTGTGTGTGTGCGCGCGCGAGGCACACACCTACGGTGGCAATGGCATGTTAAAATAATAAAACACATACCTCGACTCTCTTTTTTGTTTTGAGACTATGAATTGCCAATAGATCATATTGAGCAATTGAGGAATACATTCATTTGATTTAAAGCAGTTCTCTCCATTTCTTAGCAAAATATCAAACAACCTCTATCTCATTCACATGCTAGGAAAGGCAATGGTTAAGTATCGGGGTGCTTGCCCCCATGTAGGCGGAGCTGACCAACATAGCTGGTCATGCAGTTCATGTGAGGGGGGGGGGGGGGGGGGGGGATGCATCAGATTCAACTATATAGAACTGCTCGCACCTTGCATGTGTGAGCATGTACACAACATAGTGGTAGAGGCACTACCTCACAACGTCTAGGTGCATGGTTTGAAGCTGTGTGAGGTGTGTGTTGACTTGCATTTTGCTCGAGCCGTTTTGGCTTGTTGGAGGTGAGTAGAAACCGGATAGGGTGCACTTGCCATCCTCGATATCTAACCAATGCCACTAGGAAATTGTAGTGGGCAACAAACCATCAGCCCATGTGTTGCTTTTGACTAACATATGATAATTAGATTGGGAGTCTCAAAAAAGATTTTGGTACGATGGCTTCTCACGGTGCAGGTCCAAATATGGCATCTTGTAGGCAGTGCAAAGAGCTGCATTTGAAAGTACCATTAGCCTGACTACCTTGCTCTTAGCTTGCAACTCATGCACCTTGATCATGGTCATCTCTGTAGATACGATGAGCTGTAAAAGTCCATTGTCAATGAAGGAAACTCTCTCTGTCTCTCTCTCTCTCTCTCTCTCTCTCTCTCTCTCTCACACACACACACACACACACACACACACACACACACAACACTCACCAGTGAGTAACGGTGGTAAATTGCAATTGTGTGTTGATCTCTCTCTCTCTCTCTCTCTCTCTCTCTCTCTGTCTCTCTCTCTCTCTCTCTCTCTCTCTCTCTCTCTCTCTCTCTCTCTCTCTCTCTCTCTCTCCTTTTGATCATAACTTCTTCATCCGAACTCCGATTTGGGTGATCTATAGCCTCAATCGAAGAGCACAAAGTCCTCTACGCATTGATGTAAAGACAAAAATTTTTAGAGTTATGGAAGGCATTTCTGTAGCAGCATTTCCGAAGTGAACAGGTTTAACAAAATTGATTCTCATCTCCTATTTTACATACAATGTCTTCCGGCACTCGCAAGGGTTCTTCTTCTTCAACAAGGTCCACAACCATTGTGGAAAATGATCCAAAATCTCCTAAGTGTGGAGATAGCAACACAACCACCCAACCAACGACATCGGAAACCATGATCATGGCGTACTTGGTATCATTGCAAGAGACCGTAAACAAACAAGGCGAAGACTTACGAGCACTTGCAATGGAGAATGGCACACTAAGGGTACTTGTGGTTGAAAATGAGAATCTCAAGAGGACACTTGAGATGCAAACAACACGTTTGATGCAACTTGAAGAGGAAGTCAAGGAATGTAAACGCTCTCTTGTGGACTTGAATGCTTTGAAGGAGCGGATGAGCAAAGTAGAGCACGACCATGTATTGAAAGAGGAGAAATTTGACACTATGAGCCGGGATGTATGCGACATGAAAAATGTATGCACAAACAAGTCTTGGGCTGATGTATGTGGTAGCAATGTGGTTTCTAATTCCTCACTCATGCAAGCTATGGTTCAAACAAAGAATGTTGAGAATGTGGATGTGGAGGAGTTGAAGGAACGGGAGCGACGTTCCAAGAACATTGTTATTCGTGGAATTCCCGAAGAGAAGTTAGAGACACCTCCTTCTCTTGCCATTGTTATTGAAGATTTCTTCAAAACCCACTTTGGCATGTCCGGAGTTATGGTCTATGGAGCACATAGAGTGGGGAAGCAAGGAGCTCGTCGCTCGGGAGAACGGCCAATTGTATGCACCATGCCGGATGAGACCAAGCGAAAGATTATCCTTGATAATAGTTGGATCTATTTGAGGGATACAAAATGTTTTGTATTTGAAGATCGCACTATTAAGCAACAAAATATGCGTCGCAAGGCATATGAGGAAAAGAATAATAAAAACAAGGAGATCTCTCATGAAGAAAATGTGCCCAAGGAGGAGGCAAGTCTCTCAAGCAAATAGGGATGCGTGACCTATGAGACCGAGTTACAATTGTAAATATGCTTTTGGAATTGTAATGGATATCCATGGAATGCGGGGGTTGGCATTGATGAACTAACAAGCAAAGCCGATGTTGTACTTCTTGTTGAAACTTGGGAGCATGATACACAAAGGATTAACGGCTTGGAGGATTACAATGTACATTCATTGATGTGGTCAAAGAATCTCAAGCAACAAAGAGGACAAGGAGGGTTAGCATGTATGGTTAAGAAAGGATTGAAGGATTTTGTATCAATTGTGAAAGATGACAAGTACAAACGTTATGTATGGCTGAAAATTATGACACCAAAAAGAGCACCCATTTTTGTAGCCGGTTGCTACATTCCTCATCATGATTCTCCCTTTTATGCTTGCATGGATAGAGATCAACCATTTTCTGATTTGGAAGAGGACATTGCTTATTTCAAAGGTGAAGGTGATGTTATTGTATTTGGGGATATGAATGCTCGCACAAAAACATTGCAACATGATACTCAACAATTTGATATGCCATACATTTCAAGGGAGTTGGAGGAAGTTCACTTGTATGATCGTACTTCAATGGATGAGAAAGAGCCGGATCACTATGGAAAGTTAATTTTACACATGTGTAATAGCACGGGTATGCTCATTGCCAATGGTGTATCTTTGTGGAGTGGAACTAATGGATTTACATGTAGAAGACATAATGGGGATAGTGTGATTGACTATATGCTACTCTCTGAAGCGATCATGTATCGCATAAAGAGTTTTATGTTTGGTCAATGGACCCGGAATCCGACCATCGCACCTTATGTATTGACCTTTCATGTGGAGAAGCAACTAAGCATGATAATCTCAGCCAAAGGAAAGAGAAGTTATCACTATGTATGGATTTCAAACGGGCACCAATGTACATTGAAATGGTTGAGCAAAAATTATGGATGACAAAGCTTCAATGTGATGCACCATTGGAAACTAAATGGGAAGCTTTCAAGAAAGCTATTTGTTCTTGTGCGGAAGAATGCTTTGCCATAAAGCATCTCCATGGTATCAACAAAGATAGATCACACAAAAGGTGGTTTGATAAAGAATGTCAAGATGCTCGAAAGTCCTTGATAAAGCTTGAGCAACTATGGACAAAGACAACTATCAAAGTCATTTGCATACATACAAGGCATTGATTCAAAAGAAGAGAAGAATATGGGAAGTAAAGCAACAAGAATTTCAAGTCCAAGAAAAGGCACATGCATGTGGAAGATTTTGGAGAAACTTGAGAGGCAAGCGGGTTGAGAATTTTGGTAACTTGAGTCTAGTGGATATGTACACACATTGTAGGCAATTATATGAGCAAGAAAATACTGAAAAAATGCCATTTTATGGTTCACTCCCATGTATGCCGTCTTTTTTTACTATTGAGGATGTATGCGGTGGGCTTGAAAAGTTGGCCACTCGCAAAGCGGGAGACTTCAAGGTATCAAGCCGGAGATGATCAAATGGACGGGAGATTTTACCCATGAGTGGATGTGTGATATGTTCAACCTTGCACTTCAACATGGTATGCCTTATGATTGGAGTACTAATTGGGTTAAGCCTTTGCATAAAGGAGGGGATGTAAAGAATGTAAGCAACTACCGGACTATAATGATTGGGTCTCTTATGGCAAAATTGTTTGGGTGCATAATGGAGATGAAATTGAGTGATTGGGTTGAAGAGAATGACAAGCGTGCAAAGGGACAAGCGGGTTTTCGTCGATGCCATAGCACCATTGATCATCTTGTCACTCTTCGTGTTCTCATGGAGGAAAGTCGGTTGAAAGGCAAGCGATTGTATTGTTGTTTTGTGGACTTTAAGAAAGCCTTTGATATGATTCCACGTAACAATTTGTGGAGAAGGATGGAAGAACTCCAAGTGCCAAGTGAGTTTATGCTTGCGGTTTCTCGAATCTATGAGAAGGTGATGTGTCAATTGCGCATGGGAAGAGAAATTTCAGAAATTTTTGTAAGCACTACTGGGGTTAAACAAGGATGTCCATTGTCACCAACTCTCTTTGGTCTATGCATCGATCAAATGGAACAAATGGTACTTGACTTTATGCAAGAAGAAGGCATTGAAGAGGTCACTATTTGCAATGCGATAATCATGCTTTTGTTGTATGCGGATGATGTAGTGCTTCTAGCACAAACTTTAGAAGATGCACAAAAGCTTATGGTTGTCCTTGAGAACTTTTGCTTGCATAGTGGGCTGATTGTAAATGAATCCAAAACAAAGGTTATGCTTGTGAAAACCAACCATAAGGAGAAGCCATGCATTGTGTACAACAACGAGACACTTGAAGTTGTTGAGAGCTTTAAGTACCTTGGCCTTGAGGTTCCATCCAATCACAAGTGGCATGAATGTGCTATGCGTCGTTTGGAAGCGGGAAAGAGAGCATATTATGCATTTGAGAACATGTGTAATGCGGGAAACATCAAGTGTTGGGTTCTCAAGAAGTATCTTTTTGATGCATTGGTGACACCGGTTCTTCTTTATGGAGTTGAAGTGTGGGGTGGGAGCATCTCAAAGTCTACTTGGAAAGAGTTTGAGAATGTCCAAAAGTGTTTTCTTACAAACTTTCTCCAAGTTAAGACACAAACACCATATATACTCCTACTTCTTGAGTCGGGATCTCTTCCAATTGAGGTTATGGGCATGGAAAGGGTTGTGGAGTACATGATAAAGATGCGTCAAAACCCCTCACATCGACTTCCTACAATTGCATGGGAAGCAAGCAAAAAAGTTCAAAAGATGCATAAAAGCAAGATCTTGAGCACGGGATGGATGCAAGACATAAAGAAGTGGTTTGGGAGATGGGATGCATTACACTTGCTACATGATGCTTCAATTGACTCTCAAGTGAATGAAGCTTTTCTACAACGCCAATGTATTACGGCTTGGGAGAAATCTGGTGGGTCACGCTTCATACATTACACCACCTATATTGCCCCCAACTACAAAACCATGTTCTTCGCTGAGAGAGGAAACCGTACTCACACTTACATGCTTGAGCCTATTCCCTTGTCCGCGATACGCACTATCGCAGCAATTCGGCTTAGCTCCCATTTCCTTCGATGCGAGATAGGGCGTTGGGGCAATGGAGAAGAGTCAATTCGATTGTGCACATTATGCTCACTGCAAGTTCGAGAGTCTGAGTACCACACACTACTAGAGTGCTCAGCTTTTGATCACATCCGAACTTGATTCTCTCACATTTTCTGCCATAACTTAGACCTACACACTTTTCTCTCCCAGCCAAAGTGTGGGCTCTCCATTGCGACTCTCATCACTACAATTTTGGAGCATCGAGAGTCACTCATCAGCCATACACATACTACATCACATGTAACTTTGGTCCCATAGTTCATATTTGACCTCCAAGGACGATAATAAAATCTATCTATCTATCTCTCTCTCTCTCTCTCTCTCTCTCTCTCTCTCTCTCTCTCTCTCTCTCTCTCTCTCTCTCTCTCTCTCTCTCTCTGCCGGGGAGCGGTTATTAAGTCACCTTAATGGATACTCTCAATCGGACAAGTTCTTCTTTTAGTCCTTCTGCTGAAATATTGTAGCTTCCCCTTGATCATGGCCATCTCTATAGATACGACGAGTTGCAGAGTTCCACTGTTGATGCAAATTTTTTTCTCTTACTCTCTCTCTCTCTCTCTCTCTCTCTCACACACACACACACACACACACACACACACACACTTATGGCTAGTTTTGGCATGATTGAAATTTCCTTGATTTTTAATTAGCTGGGACTATTAGCCGGGGGTGCCTTGGATGTACTACAACTCGGGTATTTTTTTTTGGTTGAGGACCTTATGATATGTTTACCTTGTAATCTTTGGGGTGGTTTTTTCCCCTGCTAGGTTAAGCTTTGAAATAAGGGCTTGTATTGACTAAAGGTGGGACTGTACTGGTACCTAGCCTTGTAGTTATTTGAGGGTATGTGGCTGTGGCGGGTTTTCATGACTCTGCATTACCTGGCCTTTTTTGCAAAACCATGGTGGCTCGCTCCTCATTCCCCTTTCTCTCTCGCGTGCTCTCTCCCTTATGTGTACAGGCGGCGTGGTTTAACTCCACATCTAGTATAGGGTCCTGTTGTTTTGTGCTGGTGGTTGGCTACCACTTGCTCCATAACCCCTCCTTTTCTCTACCTCCCCCCCTCTGCCTCTATACTTGGCGATGCACTACTCCTCCAATAACCTATTGTGGATGGGCCCTCTTTACTACCATGAAGAAGATGTTACTTGCTCCTAAACCCTATAAAGGTGAGCTTTCCTAGCTCACTTAGCATTGGTAGTATATGCGTGTGTTCTTGGTGTATTTATGTGCATAGTAGCACTTTTTATGACCTGGCCCACTAGTTGGTACTGTTAAGTAAGAGGATCTATGACAAAGGGCAAGGAGAAGCAGGCCATTATGGAGCTGGCCGCTCCGACTCAATCTCAAGTGAATGATTGGCATTAAAATGGGTTCCTGTACGGCAGTATGATGGGTTTTTTTCTAATTTGTTTCTCATGCACATAGAGAACATGTATGGCAACTCATAATAAGTCTTTCCAATAATCACTACTGTCCGAATGGTAAGGTTTGACTAAATTGAAGCTATGGTGCTATTCCTCTTACTCAATTTGTAATGTCACTTATGCTGAGCTTTTTATGTAAGTGGCTTGGTCGATTTATGATCCTATAAGAAGGCTTTCAATTGTTTGTTAAAACATTGAGGCTCAGTACCGTATCCGCGGCCTTGGTTGTGTGTCCCTTTCTTAAATACAAGGTTTTTTTGTTGTTACACATAATCAATCCTATCCTTGGCTTGGGTAGTTTTAACATAAGTGGGGCATTGCAGCCTGTTATGCTAGGATTTTGGCGCCCTATAAAGCTTAATAATAAGGGTGATGTTCTTCATAACACTTGGTGATGGAAACCATTTGGGAATGTGGACCTACTTGTTTGGTGTGTAACTTCATAGTTTGGCACCAACCAGGGGCTTGAATTTTTAATAAGGTTTCCTCTTGCAATACTGGAAATTGTTACCTTGGGCCTTTGTTTAAGTTAAGATATGATGAGTGTTGTCATTAACACATAGGGCAGGAAAATACTTGATGTTGTTAACCCTCTGGAGAGTTGAATACCGCTACTTGTTAGTTCTCTCATGTTCTGAATAGATGATTCAGTTGGTATTCCGCTATGGATATGTTTTCGAGTTGGATACACTGAAAGTTGGAATATTCCATGAAAGGCTCGCTTATATTTGGAACTTTGATGAGTTAGCTAACACAAGCCACTAAAATTTGTGGAAAATATGTAGTTTTTGTCTCACATATGAAAGTAGAATCCATAATTTTTTCACAATCGCTTATATAAGTTATTGCTTTTTATGAATATATATGGAAAACCATTTTGAGTACTATGGGGCCATGGGCTACAAATTTTTATCAAATTCACCTTCAGCTCTTAGATTACAAGAGTTCACATTCATATTTGACTAAAAATCCATTTTGGTCTTTAGTCAAGATATGAAGGTCGCTGTTTCTAAGTTTTTCATAAATTTTGGATAACAAAAATGAGTGTGTTGTTGCTTTGAGTACCTCTATCTACCTTCTTGCTTTCGTGCTTATACCTCCCTCGTACAAAATGCTATCATGATTCCATGACCTATACTACAACCAAAGGTGACGGCTATTTGATTTCTTGCATATTTTTCTGTGTTTTTGATGTGGCTCATTAATCCTCTTGCTGTTTTAGCTTGTTGTACATGTTTCTTAGACAAAGCTATATTTTTAAATTTTTGATGAGAATAATTGATTTTGGAGTATACGAGAGGCTAGAGCTCCTTGAGACAAAGCTATATATTCATTTTTTAATGAGAATAATTAATTCTATTTGATTTTGTGATATTTAAAGGGATTTTTCTCTAACAACATTGTCAATATTATCGTTATAACTTGGCAAACACAAGGTCCATGCATATTTGCAACCAAGAAACCAAGATACAACCATTGCAAAATCTGGGGGATTCACTAGTATTAATAAGGGGACGTCACCTGCGTTAATGAAATGCCCTTTTTTAACACCTACATATGGATGGGCCTATTCTCTGTAAAATTCACCTTTTCTCCCTTCTAAAAAACCCATGCTTTACATTCAGGTGCTACCATACGATAACCCTCAATGAATCCGTTGGGTGCAAAAAAAACCTTGAAACTATTGTGAACAAACTTTGGTATGTAAAACTTAGTGGGCAGTGCTATAATGAAAGTGAATCTCTATAAGTCTATTTTATTTCATGTGGATAACAGAGCTTTTTGGACTTAACTTCAAAAGAAATTTACTACATGCCTTAAAAAAGTCTACAAGGTGATTAGAAATCATATAGCTCCTACATTGCTTGAAAGTTGTCCACAAAAATGGAGCATGAAGGAAGAGATAAGATGTCATGTCTTGAAACAAGAGGCTAGTCAAGCAATATTGTGCTTTCATTAAATTACATTGAATGCATCTCATTCAAGGAATTCCCAACCATTGACCATAGAGTTTTAGAACCCTCAACTTGAAGTATCCTTAAACCAATTAGAGAATGCATATCGAGTATTTTTGTTATAATTAATTACTAGCTATATCTTTAGCATTAAGTGGCTGGTCAAAGCATGATGCCATGTGTGCTTCTCATAGCAATCAATATTATCCAATACAATACACGGTGATAAGGTGTTGTCTTATGGCATGGTACTACGCAACAAGTGGTTGTTTGTTACTCTTGTTACCTTGTTAACTGTCCGTACCCTAGTAACGTGACCATCTGGTCTGTGGTCTACGATATTTATTACACTTGACTATCGTTTTGCCCTACACTTGATGGCTTCTTCTTATTACACATCAGCTATCATAAGTGTTGCTTTCAGTGCTTAATTCAAAACTCACCATTGAGTTCTCCATAATTATTGGATCAATATAATTTTGAGAAGGATGGATAATCTAAGCAATGATTGCACCTTGCTCACAGTGTGTTTGATTGCAGTAATTTAATAAGATAAGGTTATCTATTTATCTAATCCAAAAATATTGCCGAATCATTTTATTGAATTCGTGCATTCTATCGCAACAATAAGAAAATCCAATTAGAAGGCACACTCAAAATCTATAGTATTCACAACGGGCATACATTTCTCTATGATGAACTGAGAGGTGTCAAGATCCAAAAACTTGCTCCCTTTTCATGCAAGACCATTCAGATATAAAAGCTTGCTTGCTACCTACCGTAAAGTGTGTTGTGGAAGTGCACACATAATAGAGAGAACTAGAGAGGAGAAGGAGATAATCAAGAAGTGGATAGAGCAACAAGATGATTACTTAGTAAGATATAAAAGGGTATGTAGTGAGATTAGTGGTTAGTTAGCCATTATTGACACCTAGCCAAGCTAGGTGCATGTAACTTAGCATAAGAGGATCTTGATAACCAATAATTTTTCCTACCAAAACAAACTTATAAAAAAAACCGTTGCAATAGTTTACAATTTGAAATTAAGTGCTTAAATAGGTTTATCTTAACTTAGTTACTTGAGTTTTTATTGCTGTATCAAACTTAATACATATACACAAAAGAACGTGACGTTCAAAAGACAACTAGCTTTAGATAACTGGACAATGATTTAGATATCTGGCTTTAGATAACTAGACATCATTCATTTCAGTAATCCTATACAATAGTAGAGCTATGGAGGTCATCCAATTTGAAGTCAACATGGATCTTCAAAGTTGGACAATAGCTAAGCTAAACCATATCAAGTAAAGATAGCATTCACACCTGCATCCATACAAACAAGACAACATATTTCTTAGCATTGAATACGTCGTACAAGTGTCAAAGAACCTATTAGTTGTTATCCTTGTCCTACTTAGATATTTCTTTACCTCAAACTACTATCCTAATTAGTTTGTATTTATAAGTAATTAGTATAGAGTATGTAAATGTAATGCATCAGAAGGCCATGACCCCTTTTGATGCCACTGAAAATACATGTATTTAACTCAATATTGTATCACCAGGCAATTATGTACTTAAAAAACACCTGAATAAATATAAGATTAACCATTGTCTGAAAAATAAGAGCAATATCCCAAGTACTTTTTCAAAAATTTTTGAAGTTTTCAAGAAACAACTACTGTCCTAGAGTAGTATCCCATATTATTTCGATAGCCTTATTTTAAAGTAGCTTTTTACTTATTCCATCCATAATCCATCCTCAAAAAGATATTCAAAGTGATTTGAGAAGCCAAGTTTATCAACGAAATTCATCTTGCATAATTCAGACAACCAAATTTTAGAGTGTATCATCATAGCTGAATGTAGCAAACACAACCGAGTAAAGTGATCAAGCGTGCATGTGCGTGTGCGTGTGTGCCCATCCTTACCTAGGAACCATACTGAATGTGAAGGCAATACGCCCATTGAGTATGGACCTAGTGCATCATCAAGTTGATGAGAGTACAAAAGTCAAGTCTAAAGCTAAAAGCGATGTAAAAAATAAAAAGTCCATGACAGAAGTAAAGCAAGTAACATCAAGACAATATTCGATAATGTCTTCGGAGAAGATTTACTCAAGTAGGAGTTTTAAGGCTTTGGATGTCTTTCATAGTCTTTATCAAAAAAATACTTCATTGTAGTTACAAGATCTACAAGAGAAAGTATAATCGATAGATCGTGTTGCCTGTATAGCCAAGCCAAAAGACCATAAAGGTTGTGAATAGGAACCCCTGTGTGAGCAGTCCGTTTAAGGGTAGTATGTTTATGAAAATACAAGAATTAAACATGGGTGAGTAAATTTGGATTACCTACAAAGCTGAAAGACTACAACAATGGCGAGCAGTGACCCAATCTATAGTCAAAGAAAGACTACCTAACACCTATCAACCTATCAAGTAATTATAGACAGTGGGTTAATCAAAGCCTATAGCCAGCGTCTCAATCCACCTAGTTACCTAAGAGGGCTTTGGTTTTAGGACGTGTGTGTTGCTGTATTAAACTTAATACATATACAAAAAAGAACATAACGTTCAAAAGATAACTAGCTTTAGAGAACATCACAATGATTTGTACATAAATGACTTAGTATAAGTTTCATTTTTGTACAATATATAGTAAGAATGAGACATCATTCCAATAATCCTATACAGAAGCAATAGAGTTGTGGAAGTCATCCAAATTCAAGTCAACAAGGATATTCAAAGTCAGAAAATAGCTAAGCTAAACCATTTCAAGTAAAGATAGCATTGTCCCTACATCCATATCAAGTAAAGATAGAATTCTCACCTACATCCATATAAACAAGACAACAAATTTGTTAGCTTTAAATACATATTACATGTCTCAAAGAACCTATTAGTTGTTATCCCTGTCCTACTTAAATTTTTTTAAACTTAAACTACTATCCTAACAAGTTTGTATTTATAAGTAATTAATATAAATTATGTAAATTTAATACATCAAAAGCCCATGACCCCTTTTGATGTCAGTGACAATACTTGTATTTAACCCAATACTGTATCACCAAGCAATTATATTCTCAAAAAACACCTGAATAAATATAAGACTATCCATTGTCTAAAAAGTAAGAGCAATATCCCAAGTACTTTTCAAGTATTTTTTAAAGTAGGCAAGACCTACGTTCTCAGAGTAGTATCCATATCATTTTGACAGCCTTATTTTAAAGTAGCTTTTTACTTATTCTATCCATAAGCCATTATCAAATAGATATTAAAAGGCATTTGAGAAGCCATATTTATCAACCAAATTCATCTTGCATAAGTCAGACAAACAAATTTTAGAGTGTATCATCATATCCAATTTCCTTCTAGTTTCTACTTATACTTTTTCAAGGAGGAAAGAGACCCTTTTATGTGACTTCATTTAACTAAGAGGAAGCCATGTTCCCAAAAATCCCATGAGAAATCCAAGTAGTCACAACCATATTACTTTTTCAATATCCTTTATTTCAACTTCTAAAAAGTCAAGGCACCCCAAGCATTTAAGGGTCAACAACCAACCATATTTCTTTTTCAGAATTGAGCGACAATAGTCAGTTATGTCCAAGCAAAGAGTAAGGAGAAGCCAAGAGTCAACACCACTAGAAACCATATTTAGAAATCATTCAAAGCTAGTCAATCAACTAGCATAAGTGTAGGGTCCAAAGATCAAGTTAGGCAATCTAAAGATCAATAGTCTAACATCCATCAAATTTTTAGGTTAGGATTATTAGTAATACCAATCCAAGCACATCATCATGCCGTTTGAGCTAGGAGTAAACATTAGTGAGAAATTATACCCAAATAGGTGATAGAGAAGCCAAAGCTAGAAAAAATGAAGTCTACTATACGCTCTCTTTCTATCAAATATCAAGATCACAAGATAAATATACCTATTGTAGGTAAGAAACTAAAGCAAGGCAATACATCCAAGTTAGTACTCAATATGTTGACTCAACAATTGTATCACCTTTAATAAAGTCTCAATAAAACCAATAATCATAACAAGTCATTAGGTGATTAGTGAGCCTACATCTAACTCCATAAATGAGAGTATAATAAAAAAATTAGAGTATTATTAGCAAGTCATAGTATAATTCGTACATCAGAGTAGCTAAAAACATGAAAGGTACGGTTTCTTAGCCAAAATAGTGATAGAGGCCAATCTAGTTGTTGAGAACGAGTATAGAAGAAAAAAAAAAACACCAAAGATGACAAGAGCAACAACCATTTTTAAGGTTAGGTGGTAGAGTCAAGCCGAATTTGGGAAAGATGGCATCTCTTACATCGTGCATAGTTCCAACAATAGGCTTCAAAAATCTCAGATTCTTAATAGAAATATAATATGCCACATCAAGAGTAGACACAATCCTTTAATTTTACTAAATTTAGCCTCAAAATTGAAAATCTTGCCAATTATCATCACATAAAAGAACCTAGAGTAATACACTTAGTATAAAACACCAGATATGAGCAGGTAACCATAAGGATCAATCATCTGTAAAGACAAAAAACAGCTCAATAGAGAAATCAATAATGTCTTGTATATAATTGGGAGGAAATCACAGCTATTTATGTTATCCGTAACAAATTACTTTCATATAATTTTCAAATACGACTTCATCAACTCATCAGACATAGTAATCTGACTGAACCAAACCAAAACATTATAACCAGAAACCATTCCATTCTATAAGGAATATTAGCTTTGAGTCTGATCTTTAATTATCCTTCCCAATTCTTTGAGGCCATGGAACATAAAGCCAATGATCCCTTTTATGAGTGGAATGCCCATACTCTAGCAAAAATAACATCAATGTATTTTTTTATTTCCAATTTTGATGTATGCAGAGCACCCATGACATACCCCAAAAGCTATACGAGGAAAACATGTGTGTATAAGCACCATGCCAAAGGATTTTCTTAGAGATTTCTTTTACCGTTACTAATCATCTGAAGCCATGGTGTTGGAAAAAGATAACTCCTTCTAGGAGTAAGAGTGCCCACAACCCAACAAAAATTACACCAACAAATTAAACAATTTTCAATTTTTGTGTCTGATCAATAGGTCATAATCTAGAAGCATAAAGAGGATTTTTTTTTTGTGTTTAGGCAACATATCACAACAAAATGAAAAAGTACTAAAATTTCTTTGACAAAAATATAACTAGTTCAAGCATGGAAAGGAAACCTGGTTCAAGGAAGCAATCTCATCTATTTCCATAACAGTAGGGAAGCTTGAAACCATTCTCTTCAAAACTCTCAATAATGAAATTACTCAAGGTGAAACACCAATCACTCACTTAATAGAAACCAAAAATAGTATTCAGGCTAAGTGAGGGATGAAGAATCCCTCACCTTGTTATTTATAGGAGGCAAGTAGGGGGTAGCCCTAGTTTTAATGTCAAAAGTAGTACATCATCAATCTAGCCGACATAAAATCCAATTTATAGCTATGAGCAAGAGATAAGGAACATGCAATGTAATAACATTCAAATGGTGTAGTTATTATGGATAGTTTAAGAGGGTACATACAAGTCAATCTATCCCGTAGCAGCAAAGTGTGCGCAACAACATACTCACAAAGTGATGTGCTTCCTCATCGCCATACCATAGAGTAGGTGAGATACCACCCTAGGCTGAGAGTCAAGAACTCATCATCAAACCAGGCAAGAGCATCTATATTGAGAGGAAGGAGGAGAGAAAATCACATTGCAGGGCACAATCTGAGTAAAGACATGGGGATTGCCTTTTGGAATTTCATGTTAGTTGGTATTAGTAGGTGAACATTAAGGGAATAGGCCCACCTCATGGAACCATCAAAGGCAAAAAAAAATGGCAGCATACATTACTTATGAGGTCCCATGTTTTGAAGCAATTAATAAAATAAGAGATAATTTTAGGTAAAATCACGGTAAGTAAAGAATTTATGCATTAGAGCTCCATGGATATATAGTACATGTGTGTGTTCCTTACGATAATTGTTGCCAAAAAAATTGAAAGATAGTGTTTCATGGTTTGAAATGCAAAGGTAGTAGCAATTGCAAGGCGAACCCCCATTAGGTCATGCTAAAAGATGGCGTTTCATGGTTTGAAATGCAAAGGTAGTAGCAATTGCAAGGAAAACCCCCATCAGGTCATGCTAATCACACACAAAACAATATTCCCTTCATCTTCATCATGCATAATAGAGCCAGATTCTCCCATTGAAGAAAGTGCAAGGTAAATACTCATAGTAATTACCCACAAGATAAGATAACCATTAGCTCCATCAAGCATATCAAAAGCCAACTGTACAAGTTAGTCGGGTGAACCAACTACTTAACAAAAGTGCAATGATCAAAGATTAAAGAAAAAAGGGCAAAGACAGTTGGAAAATTTTAGTTGGATGTACAAAACACAATTAAGTAAAGTGACAGTGTGTGTGTGTGTGTGAGGGTGTGTGCGCGCCTGCCCACCCTTACTAGACACCATACTCAATGTTAATGTAGTAGGCCCATTGAGTATAGGCATGTTGCTTCATCAAGCCGATGAGAATAAAAAAGTCAAGTCTAAAGCTAATAAGAGATGTAACACATCAAAAGTCCATGATGAAAGTAAAGCAAGTCATATGAGAACAATATCCTATATAATGTCTTTAGAGAAGATTGTACTCCCATAGGAGTTAAAGGCTTTGTCAGCTAGTAGAAAATAGTCTAAATGTCTTTCGTAGTCTTTATCAAAAAAATATTGTAGTATGAGATACAAGATCTACAAGATAAAGTATAAATGGTAGCTCTTATTACCTATAACCAACCAAGCCAAAAGACCATAAAGGCTATAAATAGAAACCCATGCCTAAGCAGTCCATTTAAGGGTAATATGTTCCTAAGTACACATAATTAAATGAATTAAACACGGGTGAGTAAATTTGGAATAACCTGCAACTTAAAATCGACAGAGCCAAAAGACTACAACCGTCGTGAGCAAGAACCCAGTCTATAATCAAAGAAAGACCACCTATCAAGGAATTATAGATAGTGGGTCAATCAAAGCCTGTAGACCATAAATAATCTAAAGCCAGCATTCCAATCCACCCAATTACCTAAGAGGGCCTTGTGTTTAGGACGTGTGTGTTGAACTTAATACATATACACAAAAGAACATAACGTTCTAAAGAAAATTGAATTTACATAACTAGACAATGATTCTTACAAAAACGACTCAATATTAGACTCATTTTTGTACAATATAGTGAGAATGAGGTATCATTCCAATAATCCTATACAAAAGTAATAGAGATGTGGAGGTCATCCAGGTTCAAGTCAGTAAGGATCTTCAAAGTTGGAGAATTACTAAGCTAAATCATTTAAAGTAAAGATGGCATTCTCATGTGCATCCATATAAATAAGATAACAAATTCATTAGCCTTGAATACGTATTAAAGGTGTCAAAGAACATATTAAATGTTATCCTTGTCCTACTTAAAACTTTTTTAACTTAGACTATTGTCCTAACCAATTTGTATTTATAAGTGGTTACTATAGAGTGTGTAAATCTAATGCCTCGAAAGCCCATCACCCTTTGCAATGCCAGTGAAAACACTTGTATTTAACCCAATACTATATCACCAAGCAATTATATTCTCAAAGAACTCCTAAATAAATATATGACTAGCCATTGTCTAAAAGAAAGAGCAATATCCCAAGTACTTTCCATTTTTTTGCAGTTTTCAAGCATTTACTACTTTCTCAGAGTAGTATCCATATCATTTTGACAACCTTATTTAAAGTATCTTTTTGGTTATTCCATCTATACGCCATCCTCATTCAAAGTGATTTGAGGACCCATGTTTATCAACCAAATTCATCTTGCATAATTCAACAAACAAAGTTTAGAGTGTATTATCAAATCCAACTTCCTTCTAATTTCTACCATATTAGCAATCCAAGCAGTCACAACCATATTACTTTTCTAATATCCTTAGCTTGTATTTCTAAAAAGTCAAGGCAACCCAAGCATTTAAGGGTCAGAAGCCACTAATATTCCTTTGTCACAATTGAGAAACAATAGTTAATTATGTTCAAGCAAAGAGCAAGGAGAAACCAAGAGCCAACACTACTAGAAACAATATCTAGGAATCATTCCAAGCCAGTCAATGAACTAGCATAAGTGTAGGATCCAAAGATCAAGTTACGCCAACTAAAGATCAACAATCCAACACCTATTAATATTTTAGGTTAGGATTATAAATAATTACTAGTGCAAGGACATCATCATGCTGTTTAAGCTAGGACTAAACATTAGTGAGAAATAATACCCAAATAGGTGATAGAGGAGCCAAAGCTAGAAAAGATGAAGTCTTGTATACACTCTCTTTCTATCAAATATCAAGATGTAAAGATAAATACACCTATTGCGGGTAAGAAACCAAAGCAAGGAAAATTGCAAAATCAAAAGCCTAGCTTCTCATACTTAGCAAAATAATACATCCAGGTTAGTATTCATTATGTTGATTCAACGATTATAGTATCACCTTGAAAAAAGGATTAGTAAAACCAATAATCATAACAAGTCATTAGGTGATTAGTGAGCTCACAACTAACTCCAACATGAGAGTATAATAAAAAATTAGAGTATAAACAAAAAAAAACATCGTATAATTTATACATCATAGTAGCTAAACATATGAAAGTTATGGCTTTCTTAGCCAGAATAGTGATAGAGATCAATCTAGTTGTTGAAAACGAGTCTAGAAGCAAAAAAGCCAAGAATAAAAGATAACAAGGGCAACAAACATTTTTAAGGTTAAGAGCAGAGTCAGGCCAAATTCGGGAAAGACGGGCATCTCTTACATTGTCCATAGTTCCCAAGAATAGGCTTCAAAAATCTCAGATACTTAATAGAGATATAGTATGCCACATCAAGAGTAAACACAATCCTTTATATTTTAGTAAATTTAGCCTCAAAATTGAAAGTCTTGTCAATGATCATCACATAAAAGAACCTAGAGTAAGACACTCAATATAAAAACCTAGATATGAGTAGGTAACCATAAGGACCAGTCATTTGTAAAAACAAAGAGCAACTCAATGTAGGAACCACTAATGTCTTGCCCATAATTGGGAGGAAATCACAGCTATTTATGCTATCTTAACAAATTACCGTCATATAAGTTCCAAATATGGCTAATGAACTCATTAGACATCGTGATCTGATCAAAGAAAATCAAAACATTATAGCAAAAAATTATTCCATTATGTAAGCAAAATTAGCTTTAAGTCATTTGATCATCCTTCCTGTTAGAAGCTGGACACACCCCACGGCAGTAACTACTTGGAGGATTATTATTTTTGTAATTATTCATTCATTAAGGAAAACCTGATTTTTCACCTTGTAATTATTGGGACTTACAAAAGTTTCCAGATTGTATCCCAGTTTTGATAGTTAGATTGAGTGGGTGGTTGATTTTGGAACTTTAGGGTTTGAGAAATTGTAAGGTATATATACCACTTTTTGACTTTAATGAAAAACCTTTTGTCATTTTAAAAACAAGTTTTGAAGTCCGTGAGTGAGCGTACTGTGTACGAGAGAGAGTGTGTGAGTTTCATCTTGACGCTACATGTGCTCCGGTGGTCGGAATCGATTGTGAAGAAGTGCAGCGTGTTGCCTCCGATGAGAGCTACGTGCCGATACCTACATTGCGCGCGTACGGCCCGGTTTTGCGAGCTCCTTCTACGAGCTTCATCGAGTGTTTGGGTGAGCATACGTTGTCCGATTTTGCATTGAAGCATATCCACGCGTTCACATTGAGTAGAACTACACATTAGGCACTTTAGATTTTGGAAACGAAGACCTACAGATTTCGGCCAGACATCCTATGTGTTTCTGCACCAGGTGTTTTGGGTCGTGATTTGGTTCATAGACCTTAGGGAGAGCGATCTATTGGTATTAGTAGGGTCTCCTTCAAGTTCTATGGTGTTTCGAGATTGTTTGATGGGTGTTCGGCTCTAGAAAGCGTTGTAGGAAGTTTCCTCTTATGCACTCTTGAAGGCTGTGACTTAGACAATTGGTAGAGATCTTTGTAGGAATTAGTTAGGAGTCGGTTGAGTGTAGGTTGACACCTTATGCTTGCTTCCATGCGCGTGCGGGTCGAGCTTTGTCCTTAGCTGACATTACATATTAGGTGAGTTCTCGCTGTGCTGACGTCCGTCGCGGCGTATCCGTCCAACATTGGCGCTGCTGTTGGGGGCGAAAACCTTAGGTAGGTGACCGAGACTAATCCTTGAGGATTGGGATTTTTGGCTTGCCAAGAGTCTCGCTTTACATTTAGATAGGATCAGAGGGTGGAGGACTCTCTAAGTCTAGGAAGCGTGTGTCTGGCCTAGATCCTTCGACTTAGGTAGATGAGGTAGACTTAGGTAGTTTTAGGTGGTAGTCGAGTTCTAGAGTAGGAGTTGGAGTGGTAGAAGCAGTGAGAGGAGATCTTGAGAGTCCGGAGAGGTCAAAAAGCAACCAAAAACACCATTATCACCATTTCACATGATAGGTAGGAGTAGAGTAAGTAGGACATCATGATTCAGGATCTAGAGCATTTCATGCATGTACACTTGCTTGGTAAAGTCATTAAAAGTTTGTAAAAGACGCAAAAATACGCAAAAGTGTGTTTGAAAGCCCAATTGAAGTCCAAAAGTTATTGTGAGTGTTTCTGATAGATCTACAGGGCATCAGGAGCACTCCTGTCAGAATTTTTTTAAATTTCAAGCAGGCGACATCCTACGCGTAGGATGTCTACAGGCTAATCTGGGAGGAATTTTGGGATTTTGAGTTGACCAGTGTGTTCAGAAGGTAGGGTTTACCCTAATTTCAACTGGAAAGTGGAAATTTGGCCATATCTTGACAGGATAAGGCCAGATAGACTGAAATTGCCAGACATCCTATCCAAATAGTGCCAAAACATTATTTTGAGACCAAAACCATTAGATGGCTGCATGAGCATGTCTTGCATGATATATTGAGTGACTGAAAGGGGTTTCACCTCATTGGGGTGAGAAAATTGGATTCAAAGCGGACTTTAGCACTTTTGACAGAAAAAGGCAAGAACAGCTGAAATTTGGGATTTTTGACATCCAAACCAAAATCTAAGCATACCACTGGGTTACTGACATCAAGGGGAAGTTGTGGGACAAGTTTGGGGTCAAACAGGCCAAAAAGACATCCTACGCGTAGGATGTCTTCTGAGTGATTTTGGACTCCAAAACAAATTTTGAGTATACCAAAGTGATCAGGAACTCAAGGGGAGCCTGGGCTTTGAGTTTGAAGCCATTCTGATGAAAAAGACATCCTACACGTAGGATGTCTAATGCAAGAAATTGAAGCCAGACTTTGACTTTGAGCATAGTAGGGTCTTATATAGCCTAAGGCAAGCCTCCTAGTCAATTATGGTCCAAATTGGAGTTGATTAGATTGATCAATATCAGCAAAACTGACTGTCGGCACAGATTTCTGACTCGTTGACCAGCTAATAGGTGTCCAATTCAAAAAGTAAAAGCAGCTGTAAGCTCAGCACAACAAGGGAAAACAACAGTTCAAAAATCCAGGCAAAACACAGCAGGAGACATCCTACGCGTAGGATGTCTATTGGGGCATACTGCAAAGAAAATTTGACCTGGCATAGACAGTGAGATTCTATTGGGCTTAGGGATTCCAAAACTTCTTTCAGAAGTGAATTTGGACCTTGTTTGCCCATTTGACAAAGCAAAAATTGAATTCATACTTTTTCGCGTAAATTGACCAACATCTGAGGGTAGTACTATTTCAGATTAGCAGACCTAATCCAGAACATCATCAATGTATTAAATACAGTAGTGGTTGAGATTAACTCTCCAATTATACCAATCATTACTAAGATAACCTCTAGCAGATAAATGCTTTGATTCGATTGCCGAAATAAAAACGCTTGTGTACAGGTATATTCAGCAAAGCAAGAAGTTGTGCAGAAACTGACCCTTTGCCAGGTGAGTGGTTGGATTTGTGATAAATTGCATTGATAAGTTTGATGAATTTAAGATCAGGAAGATACATTATTAGAGACCAGAAGGTGGCAGGTGACCAAGGTAGCTTAGTGTCCACCGAAGAGAGTGTGACTCAAGCAAGGCTAGATCCGCTAGCACCGATTATTGAGGAAGGTGGTGATATTGATACTTCGTCAGACAAATCTTTCTTCATGTTGGGTAGTCAACAGCTAGGAGGTTTCACCTATGATGGACCTATGCGAGGAGGAAGCACCTCCCAAAATCCTTTGAATGATTCCAAGCTCACGGTGATCTTCTTAGAGGGAACAAACTCGAGAGGAGCCCTAGTCTATTCTGACTACTATCGAGGCCACAAGTGCATTTGCATCGAAGAGAGGCCAGCTCAAAGATTGGAGATAATCCGAGTGTATGATAATGGAGATAGATTCCGAGACGAAAAGGGGAACCACTATTTTATGGTTAGTAACCCTGAAGATTACAACAGATATGGAGATAACGTGGCGAAAGGGAAAATGGTTTCAGAAGCTCAAGAACCTCCACCAAACATTGATCGGCCCGGAGCTATTTTTATGTATGATAAGAAAACAACCAGGGTTCCAACTTATAACAAGAACATGGGAATCTACAAACATGAGAGTGAAGGTATAGTCTCTTACTTTCGCAGCAAAGAACCATACATAAACGAATTAAGCAAAGACAAAGTTCTTTACTTATTCTCTTATGAAACTGCTACGGGGAAGGGCATAGTTTTTGTTGATAGATACGGGCGAGAATACCAACGTATTCTCCCAGAGGAGGTAGAGAGGGAAACAGGTCCAGGAGCATCAGCATATGCCTCTGAGGAAGTGCTAAGAGCCACCTACACCCCAAGCAAGTCAACGAATCCTTTTTCAGATGAGTATGACGAAACCTCACATTCCACCCGACCGCAAGCATTCAACAACCAAGACCAACCAACAAACCAGCCATCATTGCAGGCATGGCTTCGACAGAGTGCAACAATGGAATCAGACCAAAACCAAGATGGTTATCAAGCGGCACGAGGGCTCAGGGATTTGCAAGAACCACCACTCTATTCAAGGTATCAGGCAGAGAGTAAGCCAAAGACACAAGGGTCAACAGAGCCTGGAGGACCACCCATAGAACGAGTTCGAAGAGGAGAACCACCTCCAGCGAGAACCGTTAGAAATTATGGCTTAGGAGCACAATTGGGAGAGGAACTAGCCTATTATAGAAGGCCTGAGGAGGTATATTGATTAGGACGAGGTGATCCAATGATGAGGTTTGTAGACCATCGAAGAATTAGACCTTCTCAAGTGCAAAAATGGGTAAACAAGAAATACACAGGAAGCAGAGACCCAAGAGATCATGTTGCAGCCTTTGTGCGTGTAATTAGAGCCGAAGAGGTGTTAGATTTTCCTACCCAATTTGCAGGGTTTGGACTAACCCTAGAAGATGATGCTGCCACTTGGTTTGACTCTGTAAAGCGTAGAGACTTTGAGTCGATGGAGGAAGTGTTTGACGAGTTTATCGAGGAATTCTCTCAAAGGGGAATAGCTCATAATATCGTCTCACAGATCCATAAATTCAAATAGAAAGATGGAGAATCTGTACGAAAGGCAACCCTAAGACTAAAAAGATATGTTAAGTTCTGTCCTGTTGAAGAACTACCAACTCAGTCCAGACTTATGCTGATATTCATCCAAGGACTAAGGAATGCAAATCTCCAGAAAGACTTACATATGAAGAGGAGCACGACGTTGAATGAATTGACCAAGGAGGCTCAAAGAAGGGGAGTTCAAGGACCTTGATGACGATTCGTCTTCACAGCAAAGTGGAAGCAAGTCTTCTAAGACAGCACCGAAAGGAGAAGTAGCGGTCAACCAGGAGCAGCTCGTAGATGAAGTGCTAAAAAAGATCAACTTGTACGCCAAACCCCAGGCTAAACAGCCCAAGTGGTGTGCTATTGAATAAAAATGGACAAACCACCGAGGAATGTTATTATAACAAGGGATATGTGAGAGAGAGACCTTATGCTCCCCAAGCTCCAGTAGCTTCCCCTCAAGTTCCATCGATGCCTAGATATCAAGCAGGCAACATACCTGTAGGTGTAGAAAGACCACAACCGGTGTTGGGGCAACAACCACCCCTACCAGGATTACGACCAGTTGGTATAAGATACACACCAATAGTAACTGAATCAGAAGATAAGGCTTTGGTGCCTATGCATGCATATTATGAAGATCCCAATGGATATGTGGCAAACCTTGTCTATTATCCACCGGAAGAACCCTCGATACCAGAACTATGGAGCATGATAGGAAATATAGGATCACCAACTGTTGCACATGCAGTAGGAGAAGGAAGATATAGCTTAGATGAACGAACATTGTTGTTCATAGCCAATGGAGGCATGGGCGGACAGAGACATGCTTACCAACAAAGAGGAGCTCTAGGAGCACCTCAACAACCCAAAGGACCCTATTACAAGTGTGGTGGAGACCATTGGCTGAGAGACTGTCCTCATGATGAAATCATTAGAGTCAATGCGTATTGCCCAGAATGTGGAATTACTCATTTGATTCCCGATTGCCCTAAAAACCCGAGCAAAAGAGCAAAACCCACCTTGAACATGTTAGAAATAGTACCTTCCAGTGGAGGATCGGAAAATGAAACAATCATACCTATTCAGGCGGTAACACGAGCCCAAGCTCAAAGAAGGACGAATGAACCCATAGTTGAAGAACCAAAAACCGATGCCCGAAGTTCATAAACGAAAAATCAGAGAAGCACTTGGAAAGCTAGAAAGGCGCGTAGGAAAGCCAGGAAAGAACGAGAGCAAACAGCCCTATCCGAGGAATTGAAACATACAAAGGATAGATTGGAACAGTTAGAGGATCTAGCTAGCTTAAGCTCACACACCACAGCAACCATAGCACCCAAGGAAATAGCAGAGCCCAAAAGTGCAGGATCAGGAGGATCTGTACTGGCAGACAAGGTAAATGATCAGCTGGATGCGCTTCTAAAAGCTTATGAAGCTCGATTTAAAAAGAACCAAACCCAGGAGCAAAGGTGGATGACTTATCCATATGCAGAAATAGAAAAACAGAGGTTGGATATGTGTAAAAAGATGATCGAAACGGCTCAATCATTGATGGAAGACCCGCTGGGTAAACCTGCAAATTGGCATGAGGTACCAGCTCCAACCCCTATCCAACGAACTTTAGAGAAACATGCAGAAATGAAGGAAAGACTCACTAATGCCTATGAGTCCAGAGGAGAGCTTATCATAGTGCCAAATACCACAGATGGGACAAGTGACGGGTTCCAGCCTAAAATATTGGCAGAAATGGGTAAGGACTATAATGGTCTCTACGATCTGTGGAAGAAAATCCGTGAGGCCAACGAGGCTAATAGGATGAGTAACCACGTGAATAGCATGAGAAAAGAAAAGAATGTAATCTTACATCCTATTGAAGAATTTGAGGCAAGGTCGCAAATGAACTTTGAGATACATTCACAAGGGGGAGACCAAGGATCAATTAGTTCGGGGCACAACCATCCAGACTCGTTGAGAACTTTACCCTCTTACCTAGGAGAGTATGAAGCTAAGTCAGAAGTGAGAGCAATCCCATCTCAAAGACTTTCTTCTAACAAGGTGATGGATTCGCAAGGATTGATTGAGTTGTTATCCACCCCGGTGGCATGCACAATCACATTAGCGGAACTCTTAAGGTTAAGGCCAAACATGTGGACCACAGTAGGAAAATGCCTAGAAAAATTTGGAGTGAAAAACCCCACCTTGAAGCTACAAGAAGGGATCAGAGAGTTGGACAGGCCTCAACTAAACACTAGGCCAGTACCATTGAATAAGGTTGGAGAATATTGCGAGGGAGAAGATGGAAACACCACGCTACCCATAGAATTCTAAGGAGTAGTTTCCAAAGCTATTCTTGACAGTGGTGCGGCGGTTGCTATCGCCACCAAAAATCTGGAAAAAATGGGGAAAACCAGCTTTGAGGGCTACCAGAATGAAACTGCAATTGGCAGATGGGTTCATGGAGAAGCCTCTAGGACTCTTAGAAAAAGTGATTGTCACTTCGTGCGGAATCGAGTATGAGCATACATTTGCAATAGTCGATTTCGACAAAAAGAACAATTATGAGATTATCTTGGGACGACCATTCATGCGACAATTGAAGATGGTCCAAGATTGGGGTTATGATCACATATACCTCAGACATGGCGAGACAACAACTAAAATACACCTGAAAGACCATAGTTACAAAGATGTGAACCAAACACCGGTGGAAGAGTTTGATTCGGCTACAGTAGTAGGATCAGAACTACCAGCATGGTTAGGGAAACCAAAAGAGCTATGTATGTGCGGAGCTTCACATTGTGGAAGCTTAAGAAGAGAGGAATGCGTCTTAGAAAGAGAAATTGAGGATAAGGAGTATATTCCGGAACCTTTCCCTGAAGATGCCTTGGAACCTCTAGAATGGGAACACATACTAGCAACATTGGATGTCTGTACCATTACCGACAGTCCAACAACAAAATTTTGCGATAAGGATGGCTATGATGTGTTACCCTATTACATGGTAAGCGTTATACCAGAAAAAGAGACGGTAGAACCACCAGAACAAGAAGAGCTTTACAACTCCTCTGAACATTTGGAAGTAAATGATGATGCAGATAATGAGTGTTCAGACACCTCAAGTGAGCGTGGAAATGAAACTGAGAATATCAACTTTTATGATTTTGCTAATCAACACCCTAGACGCCAAGAACGCTATAGGAGGAAACGAGCAGGAAAAAAAGCGAGAGAGAACCTGATGCCCAGGATAAAAGGTAAAACTCACTATTTGATGCTTGTAAAAGCAGAGGATTGTGTAAAAGATCAAATATCAGGAAGATTCTAAAAAAATCGAAAAGAAAGAACGCGAGAGGAAATAAAACAGGTACGAAAAGCTAAAACTGAAACAAAATCACAAAAATCTCAAAAATAAAAAAAAAGAAACAACAAAAGACCAAGAGTGGACCAAACTGGAGCGTAAACAGAAATACCAAGAACTGAAACGGTCTTTGAGAGAGATATGGACTACTGAAGAAGATAGTGATGGTAAAGGGGAGTCAGAAAACGGGAACATGAATGTACCATCACACTATCGAAAATTTACTATCCAGGACAGAAAAATCATAATGACACCACCAGTCAGGGAAAGAACCAACCAAGAATCTTACGATGGGCCTGAAAATGCAAAAAAGATAGACCTCGCAGAACCAAGTGAAAAGCCTCAGCCGGCCTATATAGCTAACGATTTAGAGCCTGAAGAGGAAGAACAACTAACACAACTTCTCAAGAAGTATAAAGATGTGTTCGCTTGGTCCTATAAAGACCTCAAAGGAGTTGATCCATTGATATGCCAACATACAATTCCTTTGAAATCGGATGCAAAACCTAGCAAACAACATCCTTACACATATAATGACACATTTTCTAAACGAATCAAAGAAGAGATTGATAAACTGATGGAAGCTGAATTCATCTATGAGATTGAACATATAGATTGGGTGTCACCCATTGTGGTAGTTCCCAAAAAGAATGGAAAACTGTGAGTGTGTGTAAACCTCAAGAAGGTGAATGCAGAAACCACCATAAGGGATAATTATCCCTTGCCAATTACAGAACATGTACTTGAGCGAGTGGCCGGGAAACGGGCTTATTCTTTTCTGGATGGGTTTCCAGGATACAACCAACTGGCAATAGCAAGGGAGGATCAACACAAAACAGCATTTGCCACAGAATGGGGGATTTATGCGTATCGAGTTATGCCATTTGGCTTAACTAATGCACCAGTCACTTTCCAACATTAGGAGAAATATGAACCTCGCATGGGCCTTGTAAGGAATCCTAATTTTTAGGGATTAAGGCTAATGTTGTGTGGAGTTTAGGGGGCAAGGGCATTGAAGAAGGTAGTTTTGAGTAGGCTTTTCTAGCTTTTTTTTAGACAAATGTAGGATGTGGACCTAAAGGGTTACTTTCTCTCTCTAGCTTTTTTTAAAGTGAAGGAAGCATAGGGGTGTGTCCACATCAGCAAAAACGTGGGTCACAAAGAGACAAAATTTGACTTTAAAAAAAAAATTTCATTTTTACTTGTTTCTAACTTAAAACTCCCTCCCAACATATATACATATCCAAAAATCATTTTTTGACCCATTTTTTAACCCACAAGCTTAGAAAGTCCATTTTTTCAAAACTCTTTTCTCTCAAAAAGTAATAAACATTTTGTTCTCTCCTCCTCCCTCCTCTCTCTCTCTCCCTCTCCTCTCCCTCCCTGCCCCTACCTTCCTCCTCCTCCCCCCCCTCCCTCCTTCTCTCCTCCCATCTTCCTCAACCTCTCTACCCTTCCCCCTCTATCTTTTCATCATTTTCTTCCTCACGCAACAGCTTCCATGGTACTCACGGACATCACAAATGGTTTGCTTCCACCACCACGTACTCCGCACATCAAAAGCATACATATTCGCTCACCCACGGCATTTGCACCGAAGACCACTAGTGAAGGTGATCAAAGGTCCTCACAGGAACATCGCACCACTTGTGATACCAATGTTGACATTTGGGTGGATGGCCATTTGTACCCTTACGATCCTATAAGCCGCTTCCATCCACCGTGTAATACCCTTTTCACATTTCTTCAATTTCTTGGGAGGGGAGAAGCAGGTTTGTTAGGCTATTGCAAGCGGTTGTGTATGGGTGCAGGTACTTCTTTGCATATGTGGATGCAAGAATATCAAGCTCTTCACCTCAAGACAACGGCATTACAAGAGAGTGTTGCCTCTTCGGAGAGGGTAGTTAAAACTCTTGAACAACAAATGCAAGAAAAGGAGTCCCACATCCAAAAGCTTACCAACAACATCACATACTTGAAAGAAACACCCCTTGGTGCAAGGGAACGCAAACGCACGTATTCATCCATTGAAACTCTTGCACATTCGGGAGGAGCACGCAAACGACGCGTTACAGCCACAAGGTGATTTTGTCTTTGCTTGCATGATACATTCTTACTTCACACTATTTTCTAACATTTATGTTTATTTGTTGTTGCTAGAAACTTCATCCAGGAGGCATGCGGTGGAACAAGCCAAGATGATCGAGTCAACCTTCTCACTAGTTGTCTCAATACCCAGGACGTGATTTCTATCTTACAATCACCTGGAGGTAAGCACATTAACGATGCAGTCACCAAGAACCTTATGCGTAAATTAAGAAATGTGGTTAGTGATGATGACGTTCAACAAGCTTGTGATGAGGCTGGAATCAACACCAAAGCCTATTAGGCTATTTTCCAACTCCTAAAGGATGCCCTCAAAGAACATGGCATTGTGGAAAACCTATTTCCCGTTCCTCACAAGGTCAAGCTTGCAAAGAAGGCCACAAACGAAGATGTGTTCTCCCGCATTGGGACATACCTACACATTGAGGACACAATGCCAACTTCCCTTTATGCTTCGTGCGCAACAAAGACAAGGGGAAAAGGTAAGAAACAATCCATAAGACTTTCGGAGAAGGGCTTTCCTTACACAATGTGGAACAATATTTTTGTGGATCTTAGAAGGCTTCAAGAAGCCATGCTTAGATTTTACGAGTTACCTGAAGAAGGTGACACACTTTACTTTTTTCTTTGGTATTATTCTTATCATAGACTCTGAAGTTTAAGGTCTTAGCACTATTTATTTTGTAGTGCTTGGCACAAAAGTCGCTTTTGTGCTGAAACTCGATGAGTGTCAAATAGTGAAAGGCCGAAGGTTAGAGAGGCTAAGTTTCACTCTAATGAACGAGGCCCTTCTGCAAACCAAGTGAAGGGATTCGGTCGAGCCATCTCCCACCCCATCTTTTAGCGTGCAATGAGAGAAAGACATTTGGTGGTTGGATGCTATTGAGGTGCCCAAAGAGACCAATGGAGTACTTTCATGGATTTTTGAGAGAACTCCATGGATCACAGAAGTAATACACTCCCAAATTGCAGGTTAGAAGTTGGAGATTGAGGGTTTTGGTAGTTATGATGTGGAGTGGTACTTAGGTGGGGATTTGAAGACCATAAAGTGTTTGCTTGGCTGCAAACAAGGGGCTTCTTCTCTCATGCCTTGTCCATTTTGCACTCGAGGGTACAAACCTAATGGAAAAAAATCACATAAGAGCACTGCAAAGGCCGGTATCATGCTTCCATGGCAAGGGCATGGAGAACAAGGATTAGATTGTCGTGATGTCGGAGATGAAGGTAGAGAATGGGAAGTGTCTATTCTGAGATGTCCCATGCTCAATGCCCCATACCGTGATCAAAAGGACCACACTTGGAATCCAATCTTTCGATTTCCTCTATCGAATGAACATTTTTGTACATTACATGCATTCATGCGCATTTTTGATAGGCTATTGAAGCTCCACATTGACTATGCTTTCACAATGAAACTGTTGGAAAAGTCCTAGGAAGCGATCAAAAGAGTGGAGGTACTCTTGAATTCCATTGGCTGTCACGGTGGAAATGTGTCTATCGTTGCTGCAAAGAACACAGGGGAGGCCCATGAAATTTCTCAACAAGTGTCAATGAGTGGACAAAAAGCTAAACACTTTTTGAAGAAAGTTTCCCAAGGAAAGCCAAGTCGATATGATGCTCAAAACAGCTCTAACCAGCAGGCAGGTAACCTTTTGGAGCTTTGGAAGGAGTTATGCAAAGCTACTACCGACAATGATTCAAATGGCGAGCTTGCAAACAAGCGCAAGCAAGTTTGGGCACATTTTGATAAAATGGTCAAGCTTATGGGCCTTAACAGCACAACAGAAGAACAACGCCAATCATTTCAAGAAGCCTTGGTGGATCTTACCAAGGTCTTCACCCTTTCTTGGGGTGAAAATAACATCACACATTACATGGTAAGTCATTTTACATGGTGTATTCATTACAAGGGATTGTTTTTATTTAATAATGTGGATCGTTTACTTATGTGAACAACATATCTTGTTTGCGCAATGTGCATTTTTTATGCACAAGTATGGATCGCTTGAAATTTTTAGCACTCAAGGAATGGAGAAGTCCCATTATCGAGCAAGGGGAGTGTACTTCAAAAATACTCGACATGGTGGTGGAATGGTGCAATCCAAATTATTTGGAGGAGATGTTCAATTGGTTTTTTCGCACAACATTTGCTCGTAAGCTCACAATGGAGCGTGCGCGACAATCCAAGATTGCTATTGAAGTGCGGAAATGGAGTCGTCAAGAGCATAGCAACAAGTGGCAAATGTCGCAAGATCCCACCAAGCATGCTGCATGGCGGCGATGCAGAGTGCGACAAGGATCAAAGTGGATACTACGCGAGTCACTAAACGTGAACGCAGGGTCCAACTCTTAGCGACATGTTTATTTAAAAAATAATACTTTTTAAAAAAAAATTAGTGTGAACAGGGACCTTTTTAAATGGGCCCTTATAAATATTGTATGCTCTCATAAACCACTCATTTCTTAAGAACAGGTGAGCTCTTACCAACGAAATGGCATGCACCAAACAAACCGCGAAAGAGCATCCGCCTGCCAACAAAAACACCCTCCAAGGATGTGAGAAGCCGTCATGGCTTAAAGGCACAAGAAAACGGCCACAAACGCCTGGCCGTTCCGGGAACTCATCTGGTAGTGGGCATGGTGGTAGGTCACGAGAGTCATCGAGGACTGTTGAATCTCCACCTCCTCAAGATATAACACCTAGAGGGAGAATGAAGCAACGTGCCCAGCGCTGGAGAGAAGAAGAGGGCCAGCAAACAACAGAGTTCGATAGGGAGCAGCCGTCGCGCCACCAATCACAAGCAGGACCATCCAGGACTCGGGTGGTCCATACAGACACTGAATCAGAGAGTGAGCCACCATGGCTGCAAGAAAAAATACCACGCACACACTGGGTGGCCGTTGGGGGGAAGACATTGCCTAGAGGCCAGGGAGCTCTCCCCACATGACAAGATCGGCAGCCAAGGGAAGAGGAAGAATCAGAAGAGGCTGCAGAACCAGCCCCTAAGCATGTAAACAGGCGCAAGTCTAAGTTTTTCAAGAAGCCTAAACGCCGCCCGCCAGCAAATGTGCAAGTGCCCCCAAGACAACTGCAGCGGCGCCGGAAAATGGCAAGGGCATTTGCAGAAATCCGCCACTACCAGAAGACAACGGAGCTTTTGATTCGACGCGCCCCCTTTGCTCTCACTGTGAAGGAGGTGCTTCAAAGCTATGGAAATCAGTATAGAATGCAAGCAATAGCGCTAGACGCTATTCAAGAAGCTGCAGAGGCCCACATCATTTCGGTGTTGGAAGATACCAACCTATGTGCCATACATGCAAAGCGAGTGACAATACAGCCAAAAGATATGCAGCTTGCACGTCGATTGCGACGAGATTTTGAGCATTAGCCGAAGTTACCCCTCTTTTTGTATTGCACACCCTTATCTTTGTAATGATTTGACTTTCCAATGACAATATGCTCAACAGTTGTGTCTATTATCTTTGTAATGAAATGACTTTGTAATTTCAAGTTCTGTATGTAATTTCAGTCAATTTCAGTAAATTTGTGCTTTTTAAGCACCCTTGGGGGTAGATACGCCTATAAGGGGGGAAAAAAGCCTGGCCACAAGGGCGCACAAATGGCCCATCCATCAGTTTTGGATGGGCCATTTGCTCGCCCTTGTGTCCATGGCTTTTTTTGCCCCTTGTAGGCTTATCTACCCCCAAGGGTACTTAAAAAGCACAAATTTACTAAAACCTATTGGTTTTACAACATTATTTTACATGGATCCTTGTGGACACCCTTTTTTGGCCATTTCAAGCTTTGAATTCCCTATAGGATTTTTAAAAAAAAAACATATTGTGAAACCAAGTGTCTATGCAACATTAATTTGGAGATTTCAAATGTCCAATGTAATTGGACTTTTTGGTGCAGGGGTGTACTAGGTAGAGCTAAAGCAAGTGATAGTGTGCTGGAAACTTCATTTCATAATTGATTTCACCTTTTCTAGTGTCCTTGAGTGTGAACATATGCTGGAATTGCCATAGAAAGGGTGCATCTAAATTAATGATGCAAAACCAATTTATTTCAATAAATTTGTGCTTTCTAAGTATCCTAGGGGGTAGATAAGCCTACCAGGGGCAAAATAAAGCCTGGCCACAAGGGCGTGCAAATGGCCCATCCAAAACTGATGGATGGGCCATTTGCGCGCCCTTGTGGCCAGGCTTTTTTTGGCCCTTGGTAGGCTTATCTACCCCCTAGGGAACATAAAATACCTAAATTTACTGAAATTACATACAAAACTTGAATTACAAAGTCACTAATCAAAACAATTTTCATATCACCAACTGAAACAATTTTCAAGATTGACAAATCACATTCAAAAGAATTTGCAAGATAGAGAGACAATTTCAAATATTTTTTATTACTTCCAAAACGGTGATTTTACATCATGTATCTGAGGAGTTCATAATTTTTTTGACCGTTTCCTGGCGCCTATTTTGTGCGTAAGGCAACTCCCTAGTCAAGAGGGACTGCGCTATGGCCTTTGGGTCAGTTGAGCCAATGGAAGCATGTATCCCTATCTGGGCAAGCACTTTACCACGAAAGCCAGTACCAAACGCTGTGCATACAAGGGATCTACGCACTAGGAACACTTGATGCGCAGTTTGAGCAATGGTTCTCAAATACAAAAACTTGCTCAAAGCTTTTAACGACCAAGTCATAAAATGGGCTTGGGGAGTAAATTCATTATGGATAATGGCCACATCGCCAGGGGGGAGTTGTCCTAGGTAATGCGCAAGGGAAGCTTGAGGTCCAAAGCCCGTCCGCTTGCCACCCGTCCTTGCACCAAAATCATCAACCTCCACGACATCTTGTCATAAACCGATGAAGGTTGAGAAAAACGACAATGAAGGATAAAATAGTAACATGAAATTTAGGATACACTTTACCTCCTGCTCCTTGTCGTCCTCCTCCCTGTTGTCCTTTGCATCCAAGTCAATGCTCCCATGCACCACAGATACAACCTTTGGATCATCAGATGGGAGGTTGCATAATGGCATAGGCATCCTAGCAGCCTCAACCTTGGCTTGCGTGGCTTGGAATTCTTCATCATCCACGTGCAACTGCTTTGCTGCCAGGACCTCCGCACATACAACTGCAATAGTGTCAGCAAAAGAGTCCCCATCTGGCAAGAGCTTGATTTCTAGGGCATTTGGCATATTGTCTAAGGGACATTTGGTGCTGTTGCATAGCACGCTCAAGCATTCATCCATGCGCAGGCCAAATGCTTTCTCCAGATCATGCAAGAACATATACTCCTCCCCATCCACTAACATTGAGGAGAAGCGGTTGATTTCTACCTCTGGGATAGCCACATCCTTCAGTGGTAGTGGCACTGGAGTGTCACTAGGGCCAGCCACAACTATGGATTTCTCAACCACTTCCTCAAGACCCCTAGGGTACTCGAGCCGGTGTGCCTTTCCTTCCACTACAGGGTTCATGGGGATAACCTGCTGCTCCTTGGTGTCCTTGATAAAGGACCCAACCTGAAGGTGTGGTAAGCGAAGCTCCTCCAAATCAGGTTCCTCGCTCACCAAGAAGATAAATGTTGCGAGCCGAGAAAGGTACTCCACCCCTAACTTGCGCTTCTTGAGCGCTGACACCCTTGGGGCTTGCTCGTCCAAGTAATGGTCTGCATTGGTTGCAATTTCTTGGAATCGTTGTAACCGCTTGGAGAATGGGTGATCACCTTTGTGTATATAGCGCAAAAGAATGCAAGTCACCCAGATCCCTACATGTGGGGGGATAGATACATAATATTTTATGATGTGCTCCTCCATGAACGCAAAAATATCGGCAAATGCATCCATGTGAAGGGCAACTGTGGCATCAAGGTCAGGCAGACGAGTAAAAAAGGTGTGGAGGTCCAACTTCCCTTTGTATTTGGTGTCCTCGAGGAAGAGGATGAAGCATGACAAAGGGGTGGATGTGGCTGCACATGTAGAGGCTCTGGAAGCATCCATGTCTAGCGTGGGGTGTAGATAGAGAGTGGAGGAGCTCAAGAGTTGCAAAAATGAAAATAGTGAATGAGTTAGGTGGCCCCCCTTTTATAATGGACCCTTTTTTTAAGACATTAAAAAAAAGGCACTTTCACCAAAAAATGATTTCTCATCCCAATGCAAAAAATTATTCAAAGGCATAATTTGCCCAAGCAAATCATGTTGATTACAGCGGGGATCAGTTTGAAAATTGCAAGAGTTACAAAGTTATAAGATCGATAGCATAGTTCAATCCATCCCCCAGTCCTCCTCGACCTTCAATTTGTCTTCCATTCTCTTCCCAATCTGCGGACATTCATTACAATAAGCATCCAATGATCGACAAACCATGATGTATTGAAAATGTGGTGGAAGGATTCTCACCTTGTGACCTTGTAAACGAAATTGTACTTGTTGAAGGGCCTCAAAACCCATAATAACCAAATGTTCTCGAACATTACTGAGAGTCCAATGCTTGTTCACTTGGACTGCCTCCAAAGCATCGTTGGGCATCTTCACTGCAATGTCAAAGCTTGCAATAGCGCCGTCTACACTCTATAAGGGAGTCCACACTCCAAGCTTGCACATCCAACGATCATAGTGAAATCGTATGTACAAGGAGGTGCGGGATTTCAAAAGCGCATTCCAATACCTGAAGCTCCAACCTTACACAACGGTACCGGTCCCCGTTGTGCATGCCCTCCACAAAACCCCAGTCCTCTTCTAAAAGCCTTCCTAATTCCTCGTAATGCGCATCTTTACATACAAGCATTGTGGTAGTCTCCACAAATCCAAACTCTTTAAAAATGTGCACAAAACAATGAATAGGCAGAAACCAACTCAAGCCCACAGACCTAGAAGCTTTAGAGTTGTTCAAAGAGTTTTGGACATTAATTATCATCTTTTGCTTGAAAGATGCTACCGACCACAAATCTGGCACCTGCCACTCCATACTTAATAAGGAAGTTACTTTGATGGGTTCAAGCGTTCCAAACGCTTGTGTAGAAGTAGGGACAATATAGGAGTGAGAATAGAAGAAAATCCTTCTTTGAACCAGTTTGGCTGGGCAAAGATGTGGGAACATTATTGCTCCAATATCCGCATGTATAGCATTGAATGTGCCGGAGAGACTATGTAGTGGCTGCTCCTCCACCAACGTGGATGGAAATATGACTATAAATACACGACAAATCTTAAGTATGAATCCATAATAACATTACACTGTGATTTCACACCTAGCTTTGTATTCTCAAAACATGTACTTACAATGTGTTGGAAATCGAGGTGGTTGTTGCAAATGCATGGTTGACATTGAGAAAACATGTTGCACAATGGCTACGGTCCCCTTGTCTTTCTGGTTCTTGAAGCCAAGGAGCTTTCCTTTCCAATGAAGATCCAAGTTTGCACGATTCCGCACACGATGAGGGCCAATAGCAGATGGTTGCATGTATACCCAAGCACCTTTGGTAAACTCTTGTGGCACCTACTCATCATCTACACCTCTAGTGTTGTGGCATGCAAGTGCTGTGACCTCATCCTTTGGCTGCCTTTGCGAAGTAGAGTTGGTCATGGTTGAGCAAAGAAAACTAGGAGGAGGAGAAGGACCTTGCTTGTTGCTACAATGTACAGAGGATAAAGTGATATGAGAAGGTGGATAACCCTTGTGGCAATGGGAGGAGAAGGTGGATAACCCTTGCTTGGTGTGACAATGGGAGGAGAAGGTGGATAACCTTTGCTGGGTGTGGCAATGGAAGGTGGTAGGGGAGGAGCGAGGAGCTTCCTTGTTGCAGCAATCGAGATGGTGTAAAGAGAGAGAGTGCTGGAGTAGAGGATGAGTGTGATGGTTGCAACCAAGAAGGGGTTGGAAAAGGGGTTCTAGAGAGAGAAAATCACTTTTTGCCTAAGAACTACTTTTGGGGGAGCTCTGGATAGTAAAAAAAGATTTTTCAAATTTTTTTAAAAAAATTTGAATTTTAGGGTTTTTGGGTGCACGTTTTGACTTTTTGAGGTCAAAAAATGCTTTTTTGACCATAAAGTAGTTTTAGGGGGGTTTTAAGAATATGAAATTTGAGTTTTGAAAATTTTCAAATTTTTGGGATTTTTTCATAACCGGATAAAAAAGGAGGGAAGTTGGAGGTTCCATATGGCTCACCCACCCCCCGCTACCCCCCCCCCCCCCCCCCACCTTCTCACTAGGTAAGAGACCATTTAAGAAGTGTAAGACTACTTTGTCCCCCTACATTTTTGAGGGCATAGAGTGTGTCCACCACCCTCTTCTCATTGGTTGGCCTCTAATTAACCTTAATCCCAAAGGGCCCCTAGAGGATTCATATTTTTCCTAATGAAGGTTAATGACTCACGCATTCAAGGAATACCTAAGAATATTCTTAGAAATTTACATGGATGACTTGTGTGTACACTCTCTTCTTCGAGAGGAACATATTGACCATTTGCAAAAGGTCTTTGAAAAGTGCACGACATATCGAATCTGTCTTAACCCGGAAAAGTGTGTAATTATGGTTAAGCAAGGACGAATCTTAGGACACATTGTCTCAAGAAATGGCATAACCACAGACCTAGACAAAGTCAAAGTCATTGTAGACCTACCTAGGCCTACTAATGCGAAACAAGTGCAATCCTTCATGGGACACTGTGGATATTATCGAAGATTCATATACATGTATGCGGTTATCGCACAACCTCTGTATCGTTTGCTAGTCAATTTCGAGTGGACCGAGGAGTGTGAAACTTCATTCCAAAAGCTGAAGGAAAACCTTATAACAACACCTGTACTAAAGGCACCAGATTGGGAAAAGATATTCCATGTGCACATTGATGCTTCAGCATATGCCATTGGAAGTATTCTAGCTTAACTTGGAGACGGAACAATGGATTTTCCGGTTTGCTATGCGAGCCGACAGTTAAACAGTGCGAAAAAGAACTACACAACCACCGAGCGGGAAGGGTTAGGAATGATTTATGCTGTAAAGAAATTTTGGCATTATTTGCTTGCAAACAAATTTGTGTTCTTCACAGATCATCAAGCTCTTTTGTATCTGGTAAATAAACCATGCAATACAGGGAGAATCGTACGCTGGTTTATTATATTTCTAGAATTTGACTTCACAATGGTGGTCAAAAAGGGTAAGACCCATCTACGAGCGGATCATCTTTCAAGGATACACAACGGGGAAGCTCCTGAAGAAGTCGATGATGACATACCAGATGCTTATCTGTTCAACATTGAAATGGTACCCAAATGGTCTCAGGAAATTGTTAGCGTTCTTTCCTTTGGAATCGGGTTTGATAATACGGAATGCAGATACAAACATCAAACAATTCGACAAACAAAAACTTTTAGTTGATAGCAGGAAGGCTGTATCATCTTGGATCGGACCTAATCCTACGATTATGTATAAATCCGAAAGAATTCGAGTGCTACCTTGAAGAGGCACATGTCCAGGGTTGTGCATTTCATTGTTCAACAGTGAAGACACACCAGAGACTGAAACAGTTAGGGGTTTATTGGCCAACTATGTATGCAGACACACATTCTTATGTTACCAATTGTACTATATGTAGTGCCAAACGACCAGTGGATCACGCAACTTTGTTTCAGGTAAACATAGCACCTGCATGGAGTCAATATATCATTGACTTCTTGACCACCAGGACATTCCCTGAGAACATCACAAGAGCACGGAAAAAAGCTATAGAGCTGGAAGCTTGTGACTTTCAGTTAATTGGGAACCAACTCTATAAGCGAGGTAAGGACAATCAACTTAGAATCTGTGCAAGTGAAAGCGAATACCTGCTGATTCTAGAACATGCACATAGCGAAATAAGTGGAGGCCATTTTTCGGGCAATAAGACGACAGAAATTGTCTTAACCGTAGGAATTTGGTGGCCTACATTTCACATGGATGCTAAAGAGTTTGTAAAGCGTTGTGACGCATGTCAATGCACCAAGGTGCCAATAAAAAGAGATGAGATGCCATTACGGCCAATGATGGGAGCAAGAGCATTTGCAAAAATGGGGCATTGATTTTGTGGGACCTATATCACCCCCTGCATATCGCACCCATACCCAATATATCATAGTGGCCATGGACTATCTCACAAAATGGGTCGAAGCCAAAGCAACAAAAAAAGTTGATGCACGCACCACGGCACAATTTTTGTATGAGAATGTTTTTGTACGTTACGGGTTACCAATAGAAATTGTCAGTGACCGTGGAACACATTTTCTCAATGAAGTCATTGAATATCTGCTAGAGGAATTCATGGTCATACATAGGAAATCCGCACCATACCATCCACAGGCCAATGGGCAAGCTGAGGCCACTAATAAAACACTATGTACGGTTCTCACTAAAATAGTGTCAAAATCAAGAACAGATTGGGATCAGCAGCTACACTCAACACTATGGGCATACAGGATAGCTTACAAAACATCAATCGGAACAACACCATACAACATGGTGTTTGGCCTAAATGCTATACTACCCATAGAGTTTTTAATTCCAACTCTATGAGTAGCAAAAAGCTTGGAATGGACAGGGCATGAGCTCTCTTCATGAATTGATGATCTTGAAAAGCTAGATGAACTCCGCTTACGAACTGTCGCTTCAATCTATGCTAAAAAGAGAAGACAAAAAGAATTTTTTGACAAACATGTGCGTACCAAAGAGTTCAAAACAGGTGATTACGTACTTGTTTATACCATGAAGCAACATGCCAAGAAACTTAAAAAGCGAGGGATGGGACCATTTGTGATTAGTGATCTATCACAAAGTAGAGCTGTCAAGATTGCTACATTAGCAGCTGAAGAAATGCCAAGCTGGATTAGTGGATTTCGACTGAGAAGGTATCATCTACCACTCACACAGGAGATGCTCCAACAAATTCATCAAGGAAAACAAAGAATGAAGGAAAAACAGAGAGTACGAGAAGAAGCTCAAGCCGAAGCACAAGAGCGCATTGCAAAAAGATGGCTTCTGCGACAACAACAACAAAGTGGACCAGCATTGCGAATCAATGCCATTCAACTGACGAAGTTGGAGGAGGAAACAGTGGAGCCAATAATTGCGGTCAAAGTGGGCAACAATCAAGTTGAATCAACAGCATTGCTTGATTCGGGAGCTCAAGCAAATTTGATCTCTTACGGATTATACCAAGAGCTCAAAGTCACAGGTCAACTTCATCCTACTCCTCAAGTGCTGGAAAGTAGTACATCACACCCGTTAAAAACATTGGGATGGACTATATTGCATGTACAGATACATCAATATATTTACCCACACAAATTCTATGTGGTGACAGATGAAAGCACACAACACCCAATGATGCTAGGGCAACCTTGGCAAAAAGCGTACAATGTGTAGATAGATTGGAAAGCAAAGGCAGTCAAAATTCAGCATGAACATGAACAACAGGTGATAGCTTTTGCTCAGCAATACCAGAATGATAAGCTGCAAGCCATGCAATCACTGGAACAGAAGCCAAAAGCAAAAATGCCATCAAAGAACGATCTGATAACCAAGACCAACAATCAAGTAAAATCCAACCAGGTGACTTACAAACATATGAAGTCACCGGCCACAATGCAAAGATCTAGGCTACCAAAACAAGGGCAACAAGTATGGATGCGGAAGGATAGAAATACCATGGCAGAAAAACAATAATGCAACAACAAAATTCCAACAAAGCAGATGGTTCAACCACAAACCAAGGGCACAAAACAGATATGGATTCCAAAGAAAATTCTTAGCCATAACCCAAATGTCACTCACATTTGGATACCAAAGCAAAAGCAAAAGGAACTCCCTTCAGTACAAGCAACAAAGGAAGGCAGACAGTTGCATTTCAAAAAGGAAAACCGACTTATGTGGATGCCAATAAACAACACACCAGTGGCCAACAAGAAAGTGACAAACCATTTACAAAAACTGGCAGCAACAAAATACCAATGGAAAGCAAAGGCAATACGACCCATAACCATTACGGCCCAGCCAATTCTATCCTTAGAAACAGCTACGACTCCATCAACATGTCGGCAAAGCAATTGTCGTTTGTAAAAAAATAATTAAATAGAGAGCAGTAGAGTTACAGCTGTTACTTGCAAAGAAAGCAGGAAACCTCGACGACGAATGCCAATAAGCATCTTGCTTATTCCCTTCTCTTGCACAACATTAATTTTTCCATGCATTGACCGAGTATGCATAAAGTAGGGCCACATTAATCGGCCAGGCATTAGCACAACTTTTTCAACCCATGCACGGCACATACTCCGAGGCAATACCTTATCGTCCGGGAGGACTCCGGCTAGGAGGGGGGGAGGCATTCTCAAATGCGGAACCAATAACAGAAACAACAAAAAAGGGCATGATTTTCGACTATTTTAAGGGTTGTTGTTTGATTGTGAAATTTTTTGGAGTAACCCAAGTACATATGTCCTTATACAGCATGAAGCTACAGGTATCTGGGGCCAAATGCCAAATCAAGCCCCTAGGTGTGTGTATATAAGTCGAAATAGCCATTTTTCAGGCAAAATATTGATAAAACGGAGAAATTCGGCCATAAAAATTGCATGCGAGTATATATAATGATTGGCAGTGATGTTGTGATTTATTATGATTTTTGGGGATTTTTTGGGTTTGATTTGCTATTTTCCTTTTAATTTTGCTAATTTTCGGTAGAAAAAACTTCAAAAATACAAAAAGCAGGTGAAAAACAATCGTAATGAAAAACAAAAAATATGGGGATGACCAGTGACTATAGGACAACCTATGGTACACTGCGGGTGCAATTATGAGACTGGAGCGGAAAGCGTGTTTTGGCCAGGTTTTGACGAAATGCCAAATTTCTGGCAAACAGAGCAAATGAAGTCCAAATCAAGAAATTTTTGAGCCTAAACCGCATCTCGCAAGAAGATAGGAGCACATGTCAAATTTCATGAAAAGTGGTTAGGGGACCTCCATTATAAGAAAATTTCACCCCATTTTTAGCTCATTCTCACTATTGACTTTGTGGAGAGAGCTTCTGCCACCTAGAGCGGATCGACCTTCCAGCAGCTTCTACGACACGCACGACTACCCGACGAGCTCCAGACATGAGAGGTAGGCTCACCACCTTGAGCTTTTCGCGCATGTTTGTCATTATGTCGCGAAAACTAGCGTAGAAGTCATACACAAAGCGAGGGTGTAGAGACCTACAGGTAGAGACGGCGGCCTAACGGCTAACCTGAAAGCAACAAGACTTCATCGGCAGCTTACCCTTGTCAAGGAGACCAATTCTGGATGGCCAAAGGCAGTAGAAAACCATCCGAAAAAACCCTAATTCCCAGAAACCCGCAAGAGGCCACCAAATGGAAAATCGGTGACCAAATGCTACCAAAATTCATGGGTAGGAGCATCTCGACATGCTCGACAAGTCTATATGACCCGTATGACCAAAAAGTGACCCAAAGTGGCACTAAACTTCAGAAACGGCTTCAGACACACAAAGCGTCAAATTGCACTTGCGGCCATACCGCAAGTCCGTTTGCCACCAAACTTCACGAGCGGCTTTCCTAAACGATCAACAACCAAGTCCTATGGTGGTAGACCACCACAAATCATCAAAGGTATGTAAATGCAACCACGGGTGCTTCTAGAGCGACAAATTGCCAAATGGAGCTCCGATGAAGCCAAAGTCGACAAAAACCATACGGCAAGGATCCCCAAGGGATCGGGAAGCTATGGAGACCAACATCAAGAAATTTCATTGCCAAAAAACACTCCAAAATTCAAAAAACGGCTCGGAGGCTGTGAAGTCCACACAGGGAGTTATTCTCTATCCATTTGACTTTATTGTTGAAAGTAGGCTCAAAAGGGACTTAGGGGGGCCAAGGGCAAGCACTGGGAGCACCAGCACTGAAAAAATCACCAGGAGACATCCTACGCGTAGGATGTCTCAAGGGCACTTTTTGGCACAAACTCCAATATTTTTCATCATGCACATGTTCTGAATGACATTTACAAGCTATACACCAAGTTTCATCACATTTGGACCAAATTTGACCTCATATGCATGGAAAAATGCAAAGTTAGGGCATAGAGGCAATAATGGGCCGTGGACCTACCAAATCTTGTCCAAATCCCATGAAACTTGCACAGCACATTCACCAACACATCAACAAACAATCTGTGTGGTCAGAGAGAAAAAATGATGAAATAGACATCCTACGCGTAGGATGTCTATTTGAATTTTTTGACATGCAAGGGGATGTTTTATCATTCTAGATCCACTCACTTAAAAACACCACACAGAGCCTTACAAGCATCAAATCTTGTCCAAATTCAAATCCAAGAACATGGCCATGTTCCATAGGCCAAGGACAACCCATAGAACAAGTTTCATGTCATTTTGATGAAAAAGACATCCTACGCGTAGGATGTCTCCAGCATAAATTTAGCCTTCTGTGCAAAGAATGACATCATGGGAGCCAATACCATGGTGCAATGAGCCCATATACCAATTTTCAACCCATTTGGACATCAATTGCTACCTATGATGGACATTCTACCCAAATTGTGACCTAAAGCCTAAATCAGCCCAAAATTCCACTTTTTGATATCCAAATTCAAATCCAAGCATATAGCCATGTTCCATGAGCCTTACACTACCTGCATGTCAAGTATGAACCAATTCTGATGAAAAAGACATCCTACGCGTAGGATGTCTAGATGGAAATTTTTGGCCAGATTTGCACTTTGAGCACATGCACAGCTTCACAAGTTCCTTTTAAGCTTTATTTTCAATTTTCGAGTCATTTGGATAAGTAAAACTCAGTTTTGCAGCTAATATGGAAAAAACGCTAACTTCGGACTACTGAGTGCAACAGGATCTATGGCAGCCTCGAAATCACCGGCAAAGAGGAAAAGAATGACCATCAAGGATTATCTGGAGGAAGTGGAACCCTTTGTCATTCCAGAAGGAACACTAAAGCCAACCAACACCTGGATACAAGAGGATCTGTTAGAGTCCAACGACCTAAAGATCTACCAGGGAGTGTTCAAAGACACTGAGGGCAATGTTATAGAGCTACCAATGCTGCCAAGAGAACTCAATGAGTTTGTACGAAGCAAAATGGCCGGCTACATGGAGAAGATTGATCTCCATAACTACTTCGAAGCAATATCGGCAGGAGTGGACATCAAAAGAGTCTGGGAGTTTGTAACAAGCATCAAAGAGGATGCAGTGGCCAAGGTAACAGATTTACAAGGTAGACCAGAAACAGAGATAATAATCACTGAGCGGGTTGTAGCCAATGCACTAGACCTCTCCAACGAAGGGGACAGTGTAACAAAAAGAAGGGATGAGGTCAAGGTGTACAAAGAGAAAAAGGCGAATTACACCTTTGAAGACATTGCCAACCCAAAGGTGGCAATCATGAGCCAGTTATACAACCAGTACTTCCACATGTGCACGAAGAGGCCACAGAAGTACAGGATGCCGCTAGGTGCAATTGCCACAACGTTTACTTGGGCAATGACAAAAGGCACCCCAAAGATAATCAACTATGCGGCGTATATACATGACAGCCTGGTGAAGATGGACAACAAGAAGCCAACCTATATAGTGCCAGGAGAACTGATCACCAAGGTGGTTTATGGGGCACTACACGCAAAAGGAAGGTGGCCTGACCCCCCATCTCAGAATGATTGGCTGAGAGTAAAAGAAGACAAGGAAGATGAGCCGCAAAGGGCACCAAAGGTGGCAACAAGATTGAAAAGACGGCTAGAGCCAATCCAAGAGGAGCAACCCGAGCAGAAGAAAGGGAAGAAGGAGTTTGCTCAAGTGCCAACCAAAGAAACAAGGTCACAGAAAGCAGCAAGACTCGAGAGGCTGATGGAGATTTTTTGAGCGGAGAGAGCCCTCAAGGGTGATTTAAGCGAACTCTGGAAGCCATCTCTAGATTCTATGTCCGGATTGTCCAGAAGAGTGCAAAGGGACCGATTTGAAGATTATATCAAGAATTTTGAGATTCTTGATGCTGCAGCAGAAAACATTCCTCATGCCCCTTTCACAGAGTAGGAAGTACAACAAATAAGGCAGAAATTGCTAGATGAACAAGAGAGCCAAGAAAGAGAAAGAAAAAAAAAAGCAGATAGGGACTTAAAAGGGCAAACCTGCCTCTTTACCACATAGCCCTAAACCCAACCCACAGCCATCACCACCGCCCTCACCACCTCCTAGCAGCCCTCCACAGGAAGATAAGGAGGCTGAGGACAAACAAGAAGAAAGGCAAGCAGAAGATCAAGATCAAAGACAAGAACCTGAGCCAAAAGAAGAGGCCAAGCCTGAAACTGAGCAAAAAGGATTAGATGATGCTTACTATGCATTTTTGGACCTACTAACTGCAGGCTATACTAAGGAAGAAGCCGCCACAGTCGCATTTGACTTGGCGAGGACAGGGCCTAAAGAACAGATGCAAGGCATCAGGCCAATGTAGCTAAAAGAAATTGCTACAGAAACGGTAGACTTGCACCCGCCCTCCAATGATTGGGACGTGGTGATGACAAAGCTAGCCGGATTGAGGGCACAATCCATGGCTTCAGAGAAAGAAGTGACAACTCTCAAAGCCACTGAAGAAAAGATAAAAAAGGAAGTAGATTCTCTGCAGGCACAAAGCCAAAGGAAAAAGGAGAGAGAAGCCGGCCTACAAGCCAGCTTGGCAAGGACTCTGCAAAACTGCCAAGCAATGGAAGAAGCAAATCATGAAGCAGCAAAAAGAATACAAGCAGCTAAAGAAGAGTGTTAGCACCTCAACAAGTCATTGCGAGATGCCGAAAAAGAAAGAGATAATCTGACACTACAGCTAGCAGAAGAATCAAAAGAAGTTGAGGCCATGAGGAACGCCAAGGAAAGAGCAGAGATAGATCAAGAAGCAAGCCTGGATGAAGTCCTTGAGCTCAAGGACCAACTAAAAGTCAAAGATCAAACCATCCAGAGGCTGCGAGCATCACCTACTAGAGTCAGAGCTACGAGCTCGACTCAAATCATGTCTGAGAGCCAACTCTATAAAGAGAAAATGCAGGAACTTCAGAAAGAGATGACTCTCGAGAAAAAGCAGAGATTGATGATGGTTGGCTGAAGGTTCTATAGTCATGCAAACGAGAATGGAAGAGGTCCAAAAAGCCCTGCAAGAAGAGGTGGAAAGCATGAAGATAAAGCTCGAGGAGGCAGAAAGAGTAAACGCCGAACTTAATGACCTCCTCGTGAATATGGGCGGAGAAGCTGAAGCGGAAAAGCAAACACTCCTCAAGCAAATTGAGGAGTTGAAAGGCCACCAAGGAGGAGAGGCAGAGAGCTCAGGGCCAGCCGCCAATGAGGGCATTGACCTAGAAAATGTGGCAGATCCTGTGGACACGCCTATGCAAGAGGAAATCATAGCAGGATCCTCTCAAGAGCCACAGGATCTAACACAAGAAGAGGAGGAAAATTGCGTAAATCAATAGAGGTAGAGCTCAGAGAAACCAGGAAGGAAGCCTTGGAGTGGGAGCAGAGGGTCTTCAAATCTATGACCATTCACAAGATCGACGCCAACAATCTCAGGCGCGAGTGGCTTCAACACTCTCTCCCATATCCATTGCTGAAATATGAGGCAGCTACAATAAACAAGCAGATCAGAGAAGAGCCAGTTGTACCTCTCTACAATGCAGATGCCTCAAAACCAGAAGGGGTCAAGCTTATTGTGGACTCTCAGCCAAAGTGGAGGAAGGCCTGGCTAACAAAGTACCCACAATACCTAATCCACTTGATAGAGGCACCTAAAAATATCATAGACAACCTCAGCTTCTATCCTCTACCAAGAATTAGGACGTGGAAGGCATAGGAAATTTTGCAAAGAAGCCAACCCACTTGGCTGAACTACCCAAAGCTACAGGGCTTGAAGGCAGGTGAGAGAATAAGTGTCCAATACATGGTGAAAACCCTAACGGGAGCCATAAAGTTGTTCACTGGCTCACCTGACCTTACATGCATTATGATGAGGAAAATCTGCAGAACCATCTTAGCAATGTTTGAGCCTTCAAGCCAGGCCAGGTGACCGACAACATCTTCTTCTTCCAGGATACATACAGATGCGCCTATGATCTCTCAGGTCAGCCTTCCAAGGAGGTGATACATGCGCTGTATCAAAGGATCATGTTTCTACCATCCTATCACCTCCAGGCTTTTGAAGAAGCATTCTATACAGGGTTCTTCACCATAAATACTGACATCTTTGGCCCAACAATGCTGAACCTACATGCCAGGTACGAATCACTGCTAAAGATGCGAGAAACAATACGATGAAGCAGCAGATCAAGGCCATGTCGGGGACGACATGAGCAAGGAGGGGGGGAGTGTTAGAAGCTGGACACACCCCATGGCAGTAACTACTCGGAGGATTATTATTTTTGTAATTATTCATTCATTAAGGAAAACCTAATTTTTCACCTTGTAATTATTGGGACTTACAGAAGTTTCCAGATTGTATCCCATTTTTGGTAGTTAGATTGAGTAGATGGTTGATTTTGGAACTTTAGGGTTTGAGAAATTGTAAGGTATATATACCACTTTTTGACCTTAATGAAAAACCTTTTGTCATTTTAAAAACAAGTTTTGAAGTCCGTGAGTGAGCGTACTGTGTACGAGAGAGAGTGTGTGAGTTTCATCTTGACGCTACGTGTGCTCCAATGGTCGGAATCGAGTGCAAAGAAGTGCAGCGTGTTGCCCCCGATGAGAGCTACGCGCCGATACCTACATTGCGCGCGTACGGTCCTGTTTTGCGAGCTCCTTCTACGAGCTTCATCGGGTTTTTGGGTGAGCACACGTTGTCAGATTTTGCATTGAAGCATATCCACGCGTTCACATTGAGTAGAACTACACACTAGGCACTTTGGATTTCGGAAACGAAGACCTGCAGATTTCGGCCATACATCCTACGTGTTTCTGCGCCAGGTGTTTTGGGTCGTGATTTTGGTTCATAGACCTTAGGGAGAGCAATCTATTGGTATTAGTAGGGTCTCCTTCAAGTTCTATGGTGTTTCGAGATTGTTTGATGGGTGTTCAACTCTAGAAAGCGTTGTAGGAAGTTTCCTCTTATGCACTCTTGAAGGCTGTGACTTAGACAATTGGTAGAGACCTCTGTAGGAATTAGTTAGGAGTCGGTCGAGTGTAGGTTGACACCTTATGCTTGCTTCCATGCGCCTGTGGGTCGAGCTTCGTCCTTAGCTGACATTACATGTTAGGTGAGTTCTCGCTGTGCTGACGTTCGTCATGGCGTATCCGTCCAACACTTCCTAATCATCTAAGGCTATGAAGTAGGAAGCCAATTATCCCTTTTATGAGTGGAACACCCACAATCCAACAAAAATAACATCAGCGTTTTATTTCAGTTTCAATTTTGATGTATGATCATTAGAGTTACCCCAGAAGCACGTATGAAGAAAACATGTGTGCATAGGCACCATGCCAGAGGACCTTTTTAAAGATTTTTATTTACCCTTCCTAATCATTTGAAGCCATGGTGTAGGAAGAAGATAACTCCTTCAAGGAGTAGAGTACCCATAGTCCAACCAAACGTACACTAGTAAATTAAACAATTTCTAATGTTTATGTATGATCAAATCACTAGGTCATAACCTAGAAGTATAAATGAGGAAAAACTTGTGTGTTTAGGCACATGGTAGAGAAAAATGAATAGATACTAAAATGTTTTTCACACAATTATAACCAGTTCAACCATAGAAAAGGCACCTGGTTTGAGGAAGCAATATCAACTATTTTCATAATAGTAGGGGAACTTTAAACCATCCTCTTGAAAACTCTTAACAGTGAAGTTACTCAAGGTGAAACACCTCACTCTCACTCACTTTAAGACTAACTAAAACCAAAAATAGTATTCATGCTAAGTGAGCAATGAAGAATCTCTCACCTTGTTATTCATAGGAGGCAAGGAGTGGGTAGCCCTATTTTTATGTCAAAAGTAGATAGCAACATCCCAACTTGCATCAAATCAAGTCTATAGATATGAACTAGAGGTAAGGAACCTGCAATGCAATAACTCTCAAATAGTGTAGCTCTTATGGATAGATTACGAGGGTATATACAAGCCAATCTATCCCATAGAAGCACACACTAAGTGTGCAATAGCATACGCACAGAGTGATGTGCTTCCTCAGTGACATACAATAGAGTAGGTGAGGTACCATCCTAGGCCAAGGGTCAAGAACCCATCAACAAGCTAGGCGAGAGAATCTGTATTGACAGGAAGGAGGAGAACAAATCATATTGCACGACACGATCCCAAAAAAGGCATGTGGATTGCCTTTGGGAACTGGAGGTTAGTTAATATTGGTAGGTGAACATTAAAGGAATAGTCTTATCTCAAGAACCATCAGGGCAAAAGATTGGCAGCATACATTAGTTATGAGGTTCTATGTTTTAAAGAAACTATTAAGTAAGGTCTAAAAAATATGAGATAATTTTAGGTAAATTCAAGGCAAGTTAAGAATCTTTGCATTAAAGTTCCATGGAAGGACATTAACATGTGTGTGTGTGTGTGCGCGCGCGTGCACGCGTGCGCGTGCGCTTCTTCCTTATGATAATTGTTCCAAAAAAATTTGAGAGATAGTGTTCCATGGTTAGAAATGCAAGGGTAGTAGCAAATGCAAGGAAAATCCCCATAAGGTCATGGCAATCACACACAAAACAATATTCCCATCAGCTCCATCATGCATTGTAGACCTAGATTGTCCCATTGAGGAAAGTGCAAGGTAAATACTCATGGTACTCACCCACAAGACAATATAACCATTTTCTCCATCAAGAATATCAAAACCCAACTACAAAAGCTCCAGGTTAGTAGGTTGAATCAACTACTTAGCCAAAGTACAATGATTGAAGAGTGTTTTTTAAAAGAAAACAAGCAAAAGGAAGCTAGCAAATTGTAGCTCAATGTAGCAAACACAACCAAGTAAAGTGACCAAGTGTGTATGTGTGTGTGTGTGTACGTGCAACCACGCTTACCAGGCACCATACTCAATGTGTTAAGGTAGTAGGCCCATAGAGTGTAGGCCTACGGCCATATCACGTCGATGAGAGTAAAAAAGTCAAGTCTAAATCTGAAAAGAGATGTAATACATTAAAATTCCATGATGAAAGCAAAGCAAGTCCCATGAAAACAATATCCAATACTGTCTTTTGAGAAGATTGTACTCGCGTAGGAGTTTTAAGGCTTTGTTAGCTAGTAGAAAATAGTGGAAATGTCTTTCGTAGTCTTTATCGGAAAAATACTTTAGTATGAGATACAACATCTACAAGAGAAAGTATAATTAGTAGCTCCTATTACCTATAACCAACTAAGCCAAAAAAAACATAAAGGCTATAAATAGAAACCCATGCATGAGCAGTCAATTTAAGGGTAGTATGTTCTTAAAAACACAAGAATTAAATGAATTTAACATGGGTGAGTAAATTTGGATTAACCTACAACCTAAAACTGATAGAGCCAAAAGACTACAACAATCGTGAGTAGGAACCCAATTTATAGTCAAAGAAAGACCACCTAACACCTGTCAACCTATCGAGAAATTATAGAGAGTGGGCCAATCAAATCCTATAGACCATAAATAATCTAATCCTGTGTCCCAATCCACCAAGTGGCCTAAGAGGGCCTTATGTTTAGGTCATGTGTGTTGTTGTATTAAGCTTAATACATATACACAAAAGAACATAATGTTCAAAAGACAACTGACTTTAGATAACTAGACAATGATTTGTACAAAATTGACTCAATATTAGACTCATTTTTGTACAATACAGTGAGAATGAGGCATCATTCTAATAATCCTATACAAAAGTAATAGAGCTATAGAGGTCATCTAGGTTGAAGTCAGTAGGGATCTTCAAAGTCGGACAACATGTAAACTAATCCATTTTAAGTAAAGATAGCATTCTCATTTGCATTCATATAAACAAGACAACAGATTCATTACCTTGAATATGTATTGCAGGTGCCAAAGAACCTATCATTTGTTATCCTTGTCCTACTTATTTTTTTACTAAACTTAAATTATTATCCTAACCAATTTGTATTTATAAGTAATTAGTATAGAGCATGTAAATGTAATGCATTAGAAGGCCACCACCCCTTCGCATGCCGGTAGCAATACTTTTATTTAACCCACTAGTATATCACCAAGAAATTATATTCTCAAAAAACACCTAAATAAAAAAAAGACTAGCCGTTGTCTGGAAAGTAAGAACAATATTCCAAGTACTTTCCACTTTTTGAAGTTTTCAAGCATTAACTACTTTCTCAAAGTAGTATCTTTATCGTTTTGATAGCCTTCCTTTAAAGAAGCTTTTTACTTAATCCATCCATAAGATATCCTTAAATAGATACTCAAAGTGATTTGAGAATCCATGTTTATCAACCAAATTCATCTTGCATAATTCTGGCCAAACAAATTTTAGAGTGTATTATCATATCCAAATTCATTTTGATTTCTACTTATACTTTTCCAAAGAGGCAAGGAACCCATGTATATGAATTTCATTTCACTAAGAGGAAGCCATCTTCCCAAAATTTCATGAACAATCCAAGCAATCATAGCCATATTACTTTTTGGATCCTTAATTTCTACTTCTAGAAAGTCAAGGCAACCCAAACATTTAAGGGTCACCAACTACCTATATTTCTTTGTAAGAATCAAGAGACAATAGTCAGTTATGTACAAGCAAAGAGCAGGAGAAGCGAAGAGGCAACACTACTAGAAACCATATCTAGGAAGCATTCCAAGGCAATCAATCAGCTAGCATAAGTGTAGGGTCCAAATATCAAGTCAGGCAATCTAAAGATCAGCAATCCAACACCCATCAATATGTTAGGTTATGATTATTAGTAGTACTAGTCCAAGGACATCATAATGCCTTCTGAGCTAGGAGTAAACATTAGTGAGAAATTATACCCAAATAGGTGATAGAGAAGCTAGAGCCAGAAAAAATGAAGTCTAGTATATGCCCTCTTTCTATCAAATGTCAAGATGTAAACATAAATACACCTATTGTGGGTAAGAAATTAAAGCAAGGCAAAGAGAAAAATCTTAAGCATAGCTTCTCATGCTGAGCAAAGTAGTACATCCAGGTTAGTACTCATTATGCTGACTTAGTAATTATAGTATCACCTTCAAAAGATTCTTAGTAAAATTAGTAATCATAACAAGTCATTAGATGATTAGTGAGCATACAACTAATTCTTAACAAGAGTATAATAAAAAAATTAAAGTATAATCAATACATCAAAGTAGCTAAACCTATGATACTTATGGTTTCCTCAATCTTGAATAGTGATACAGATCAATCTAATTGTTGAAAATGATTCTAGAAGAAAAAAAGCAAACCATGAAAGATAACCAGGCCAACAACAATTTTTGAGGTTAGATAACAAAGCCAGGTCAAATTTGGGAAAGAGAGCATTTCTTATGTTTTCCACAGGTCCAAGAATAGCTTTCAAAAATCTCAGATTCTTAATAGAATTATATTATTTTACATTTGGAGTAGACGCAGTCCTTTAGATTTTACTAAATCCAGCCTCAAAGTTGAAATTCTTGTCAATGATCATCACATAAAAGAACATAGAGTAAGTATAAAGAAGCAATATGAGTAGGAAACCATAAGGATCAATCATCTATAAAGACAAAGAGAATCTCAATATAAAAACAAGTAATGTCTTACAGATAATTCGGAAGAAATAAGATCTATTTATGTTATCTTAACAAATTAGTGTCATACAAGTTCCAAGTATGACTGCATCAACTCATTAGACATAGTGATATGAGCAAAGCAAACCAAAACATTATAACCAAAAACCATTTCATTCTATAAGCAAAATTAGCTTTGGGTTAGATCTTTAATCATCATTCCTAATCATCTAAGGCCATGGAGCAGGAAGCCATTTCTCCCTTTTATGAGTGAAACACCCACAGTTCAACAAAAAATAACATCAGTGTATTGTATGGTCAGTAGAGAACCCAAGACATACCCCATAAGCACATACAAGGAAAACATGTATATGGTATAGGAAGAAGATAACTCCTTCTAGGAGTAGAATACACAAGTCCAACAAAAACTATAGCAATAAATTTAAAAAATTCCAATTTTCATGTATGATCAAACTACCAGGTCATAACCTAGAAGCATAAATGAGGAAAAACTTATTTGTTTAGGCAACATGGCAGAGCAAAATGAACAAATACTAAAATGTTTTTGAAACAATTATAACTAGTTCAAGCATGGAAAAGACACCCGGTTTGTGGAAGCAATCTCAGTTATTTCCAAAATAGTAGTGGCAACTTGAAACCGTCCTCTTCAAAACTCTCAACAGTGAAGGTACTCAAGGTGAAACACCACACTCTCACTCACTTAAGACCAAAAGAAACCAAAAATAGTATTCATGCTAAGTGAGGGATGAAGAATCTCTCACCTTGTTTTTAATAGGAGGCAATTATGAGGTAGCCCTATTTTTTAATGTCAAAAGTAGTACACAACAGTCCAGCCTACATCAAGTCTAGTATGTAGATGTGAACAAGAGGTAAGGAACCTACAATGCAATAACACTCAAATAGTGTAGCTAGTATGGATAATTTAAGGGGGTATATATAAGCCAATCTATCCCGTAGCAACAAGCACTAAGTGTGCATCAATATACTCACAAAGTGATGTACTTCCTCAACACCATATCATAGAGTAGGTGAGTACTACCCTAGACCAAGAGTCAAGAACCCGTCAGCAAGCCAAGCGGGAGTATCTGTATTGACAGGGAGGAGGAGAGAAAATCACACTGCATGACATGATCTAAGCAAAGGCATGGGGGATTGCCTTTGGGAATTGTAGGTTAGTTAATATTGGTAGGTAAACACTAAGGGAATAATCCCACCTCAAGAAACCATCAAGGCAAAAAAACGACAGAGCACACATTAGTTATGAGGCTGCATGTTTTGAAGCAATTATTAACACTAGTTGGTACCAAAATAGGACACTTAAGTGTCCTTTTTTAAAATAAATTTAGATTAAATTCTACTTGCATCAGACAGTGTATTTAAGAAAACCCTCTTGATATGCTTGAATATGTTAGCTAGAGGGTCTTTGAAAAATATAACTTTGCATATTAGAAGCTATCATGATCAAGAAATATACTCATCAAGGGACCGCCATAAGACTGCGATTGGTGCTTTGAAGAAATCAACTTTATAAGCTCAAGAAAAAATGAAGCAACTTTGTAGAAAATTGTACACAGATTTTCTACAATTGTGCTATAGATAATTGCAACTTTCATGTGCAAAAATTGCTTCTTGAGAGTATATAAAATAATGGGAAGTTCTACGTGTTTGATATCGCCATTTCAAGTATATCGTTGTATGCATAGAGAACATATGTTTTTTATGTGTTTTTGAGTTTTAGAAAGTGATACATTGCATACCCTCTCCAATGAGGACTCAAGGTGCCAAGTAGAAGTGCTTTGGTAAGAAACAATTTTTGGATCATTTGAAATATTCAAAACGGCTCATGCAAAAATTGTGATATTTTAATTCTTGAAACATAAGTATTCAAAACCTCAAATACCTTCAAGCTTTCCACACATATCAACTAAATGTATCAAAGTGCATGGTATGAATACAAATGGGATACCTAAAACCTTGGTTTCAATGTTATTGTGGAGGACTCAAGAGTTTCAAGAGTTTTTGCACAATCAAAATTTCAAGATAGGGTGTGAACGACAAGATTTAAGTATGTCAGGGAGCCTAAAAAATACGTAGTTTCTTGGCTTTAACATATAAAGTCATCTGATGTTGTCAAATTGCACTAGAATAGCCCCAATTCCATGAGAGGACCTTTGAAATGCCAAAATTATGCTCTTAGTCAGCATGTGCTCAAGTATGAAATTATATTTATAACTTGCAGTTAAATCTGAAACTATTCCTTGAAGGTCGTTCCATTGTTTTGTAACATTAAGTACTAGCACTTGGCTTTTAAAAACATAAAAAAGCTCACCTCTATAAAAATATATAAGAATTTTATGATTTTTTTGGCAAAACCGCTTGAAATTTTACAGAAAATTACAACTTAGAAATTACCACAGTTCTCTCCATAGGGCTTGTATTTTGACACGAAGAAACATCTAATGTTTTCTTTCCCTCATAACCAACCTATGGTAGAAGCAAGGTGTAAAAACTTCTTTCTAGCTTGACAAATAAATTGCCTTTGTAGGAAAACAGGACACTTTAGTGCACAATTACAGAACTAGTGTTAAGTAACGTATAAACGATATGAGACAATTTTAGGAAAAATCAGGGCATGTAAAGAATCTATGCATTAGAGTTCTATGGAAGGACACTAATTGTGTGTGTGTGTGTGTGTGTGTGTGTGTGTGTGTGTGTGTGTGTGTGTGTGTGTGTGTACGTGTGTACGTGTGTGTGTTCCTTATGATAATTGTTCCAAGAATAGTTGGAGATAGTGTTCCATGGTTAGAAATGCAAGGCAAACCCCCATTAGGTCATGGTAATTACACACAAACATTATTATTATCAGCTCCATCATGCATAGTAGAGCTAGAGTCTCCCATTGAGGAAAGTGCTAGGTAAATACTCATGGTAATCACCCACAAGACAATATAACCATCAGCGCCATCAAGCATATCAAAAGCTAACTACAATAACTGCAGGTGAGCAGGCTGAATAAGCTACTTAGCTCCTTTAAAGAAAACGAGCAAAGACAGCTAGCAAATTGTAGTTGGATGTAGCAAACACAAGCAAGTAAAGTGATCAAGTGTGTGTGTGTGTGTGTGTGTGTGTGTGTGTGTGTGTGTGAAGCACCCTTTACTATTCGAGCCTTCAATAGCTAACTATCATTAAAACAAATCACAAAGTCACACTGACATCATATGCTTGACTTTGGGCCTTGTCATCCATGATAAGTCTATTTTATCACAAAATTTGAATTGAAAAAATAAGCACAGTATCGAAGTCAATGTGATAACAATTGACTTCATACAGTTCCTATTAAATAAATATAACTATATGGACAAAGATATTTATTAAACACAAATCTCACGCTAGTGACAAGCCTATTATTTGTAAAGACAAATTTATTTTCTTAAAATTTATAATCCATGCTATTTTATCTATATTTAAGATGAGGTAAAAGTTATCAAGCTTGCACACTTAGTGAAAGCCAAAAAGAAAACAAGCAACCCCAAGCAAAGAAGCTAATTCCACCAAGAAGTGGAGAAGCAATGCTTGGATTAGTATTTGTTGAAGGTGGAATTGCTATGGAAGTTGAAGGAGATGGTGGAGGTGACAAAGTTGATGATGATGCAAGTGGACTATCCAAAGGAGAAGCAACAAGGCCTGTTGGTGGTTTATAGAATGTCTCTGGTGGTGGTGCACCTACAAAAACATAACATCTTTCAGCTACAAATATTTTGGTAATTGCTACTACACGATTAAAAGAGCTTGTCGAAGGTAAATAACTAGCCATGTATTTGTCAATAGAAACTAATTATTACCTGGACAAGTGAGATCCTCTTTGACCTCCAAACTTTAATATAAAACATGGAGAAAATGGTGTTAGCAAGAGAGAGAATCCATGTGAATTGCTCAATAAATGCCTAAACAAGAAACTAGGCTCCTTATAAAGCTATAATCACTAAAAAAAGCAGCCAATTTCCTTACACAGCTACAATGTTTGATTGGGTGGTGTAGCCTTTGTAAACACAAGACTCAACCAGGCATTCTTGACTCCCTTGAGATGCATTTGATGCTCCCAAATATAGCATGGAGCTTGCACATGTCAGGTTTGAGCAAGTCCTCCCAAATGTTGATGGTGTTGGAATGCAATGCAATCTTTCCTTACACAAAAACATAAATTGATATTAGTGTTGGAACAAACACTGGTTTCAAAAGTAAGGGCTACATTATAAGTGTGGAAAATTTAAGCTGAGTTGTATAGCAAACTTTCTATGCAATAGCCAAAGAGACACATGTGTAGATGTGTACATAAAAATGAGCTTTTGTTCCTTGTATTTCCATTTCAAATAAAAATATTGGGTAATTTGAACATAATAAAACTTACAAGCCATTGTTACAATTGCATTGTACACAAGCATTGGCAGTGAGCTCGTAAGCTCCTTCCACCACCGTCAAGTTTCCATCCATAGCACCACTAGAGAAATTAGCCTTGCAAACTGTATCCATATCCCCAATTGTCACCTTTAGCATGTAGCGTATCTCCAAAAAAAATTCCCATTTATAATTCTTTTGGAATACGTCTCTATTAATTATATTATCGCAATGAGTTTTTTTGGAACAACGTCTACCTTGGACTCAAAATCAAGATTTTTTCAAAAAAACGAACCTTTGTCATGCTATCTCCTAATGATGGAGTTTGTTTATATTCTACTTTGGACATTGACATTCATGTTTAAAAAAAATAAAAAAAATTAGTAATGATATCCATGATGAAATTTTAGAGAGAGAGAGAGAGAGAGAGAGAGAGAGAGAGAGAGAAGAGTTTCTACTCTTTGTTTCACTTGAATGTCCTTAGCGTTGGTAGGTAGATTAATGGGTAGCCTTCACTTTCATATTGGTTCTTCCAAAGAGTAAAAATGTCTAGCTATAGAATGTATTAAGCACATATGTCTCACCATCTTGATTCTTGGAAGGCTTCTATAGATTTTTGCAGCTCACTTTGTGGTCCTAGGACATCACAAAATGGTTGGATCACTATAGGTGGAGATTCCCAATGTGTTTGCCCACAAAACAAAGACTTGTTGTTTTTTTACTTGTTGGTAGGCCTGATAAGTTTCTCGAGCGTGGAGGTGGCCGCTTGGCATGATCTAGGCCATTTCCCTTGACACAAATTGCACACCCAAGAGCTCGTTCTTTTAATGACCCAGCTGATCCTTTTTATGATGGTAAGCCTAATGAGGTTTTTACATTTCTTGAGCCTAAAGTTGGCCACTTGGTGCCATTGCCCTCGACACAAATCACATAGCCAAGAGCTCTTTCCTTTACGTAGTCTTTTAATATTGTCACCGAAAGTAGCGCATGCATGCCTTTTGGCGATGATAGATTGAAAGCTTTAGAGCATGACGCTTGTTGTTCCATTGTGTAGCAACATCAGGTTCTTCACTATTTCTTTTTCAACTTTAGAGTACTTGTTTGTCCCTCGATTGAAGGTTTGCATAGAGCTAGAAGCCAACATTTGTTGTTCTTATGTAGTGTTAGCTGCTGTGTTCATCATTGACCTTGTCTAGAAGAGTGAGAAGTAGGAAACATTTGCCAAAAGCCTCAAAGAGAAGGGCGTTTAGGTTCTCAAGTACTTCGTCAAAATTTTTCTCACCATCATTCAAGCATTCAGATTCAGTCTTCCCTTGGCCTTCTCTCGCTAGTGATAGAGGGAGAAACAAAGATCTACAAAGGAGCCTGAGCACGAGTCTAAGTTGAAAGAAGTGGAACAACAAAAAAGCAATGGCGATGGTAGACAAGTGAACTTGATAGTTGACACATATCAAAAGCCATAGCATAGATGATGATGGAGATTGCAATAGACATGATTGACACAATGATGGAGATCACGGTAAGCATGATCATCATGAGAGAAGGTATGAAAGACGAAGAGACTATGACATATAGAATGAATATAGAAGGGATAGTAGCCACAAGGATGGTGATCGAAGGACTCACAAAAAGCATGATTATGGATGGGATGGATACAATGGATATATCAGTAGTTACATGACGATGAATGCACAAATTAGAGAAGATAGATCTAGTGATAGAAACTAGATTCCACATAGCTTGCGGGCTCTCGTGATCAAAAGGAAGGGATTATGCATGCATAGTAGATCGCCACATGTATGACTGCTAATGAGGTCCACCTTCGAGTCTCCGACGTCTTCTCAACTAGGTTGCTAGCTCATCTGCACGTTTGAGGTTTTCTCAGAAATCCACGTGCACATTGAAGGCATGTGGCATATGGGAAATAGAATTCACCATGATATTGTTAGATCGGGGTTGTTGAGAGAAAACGTCGTGCTTAGCACCGCCTTGGTTGACATGTATCTATAATTGCGGTGCACTTCATAAAGCACAAAAAATGTGTGAGGAGCCTCCTGACCGGGATGTCCTCTCTTGGAATGCACTAATTGCGAGGTACGTCCAACTGGGGCAGGGCCAAGAAGC